>NC_133664.1:18276220-18579314 GCF_037893015.1 Macrotis lagotis
GGGGAAAGGCACTTTTCATTGTCTTCTTACTCCTATCACCAACTCATTTCTTCAAACAACATTTCATATGGCGTTGTCACTTAGCAACTAAATTATTCCTTAATTTCTGCCCAGAATTGCAATGATTCAAGGTCACAAGTCAATGAATTTCTTAGCCATGGAAAGTTAATTTTGCCTTGTTGTTCACCACAGATCTGGAATCTGGATTAAAGAATCTCTCTAGGTCATTTCTGTCCTCTGGTTCTATTATTAAATAATCATGACCTTAACTGCCATTATCTTACTCATTTGCCACCTTTCTTAGTCACCTTTTGTGATTTTTCCCTTTCAAGAGCACAAGAGGAATGGAAACTTAAACAGAAAGGGGGTTCCATAGTCCCCCTGTAGACTGAGCAGTTATGAGTCCGGGGTGGTGGCAGCTAATGAAACAGAACATCAGAAATGTGGGATATGCAGGAATAGCCAAGTGGGTAGCTCGAGGCAACCACATTGTACTTGATTTCTAGCCATGCCCTTCTTTGGCACTCTGTGTGATAAACAACCTCTTTTACTCATCTCCCCTCCCCCCTCCCCCCCACCCCATGAGCTTTTTACATAATATAATTTCTTTATGGGATAAATAATCAAAGATTTGGGGAAATGACAAGCTAGTTTGCCCTCTGCTACTTCCAATGAGTTTGGAAAATCACAATGGTGGTATCAGCCCTCTCATATATCAAGGCTTGAATGGATTGTGATCCCCAATGGTAGAGATCATAGGCTGATTCAGGGCTTTCCTTAACCATTCTCTCCTATGTGTCCTCCAGAAAAGAAAGATCCAATACACTAGAACCATCATGTCAAACAAATAGAAAATAGTGCCTGTAAAGGTTCCTTGTTATCTTTGTCTATATTGTATTTTATTTATTTTGTTAAATATATCTCAATATATTTTAATCTAGGTCCTGTGAGAATGTTGTAGCCACATTGCATTAGATATCTTTTCAGTAGGGCTGTATCTCTAGGTCAGGAGTTCTTAATCTGGTGTCCACGAACTAAAAAGCTAGGTAGATGGGTAGACAGACAGATAAAGTGGATTTCAACAGATTTGGTTTTATTTATAATCTATTTTCTTTTATCCATTTAAAAACATTTTTCTGTAAAGAAGTCTCTGGATTTCACTAGACTGTTGTCCATGACACCAGAATGGTGAAGAATCACTATTCTAGCAGAAATTTAGTAGTGCCCTTATTTAAGAACATGATTCTGAAAAGGCATCTATATAATTCGTTAGATTCTCAAATGGGGTTCATGACAGAAAAAAGGCAAGAACTCCTTCTGAAGGTGAATTAATTACTGACCATTTAGCTCCCCAACACTTTCCTAGGCACTTGGTTACAAAGACAAATTGTAAAATCTCTGATTTCAAGGAAGCTGCATTTTATTGGGTGAAACAGACTTATTGTTGGCACTTGTGATAAACAGATAATTCATGAAACAGGCCTGCCCCCTCAGAGCTTACATTTTTACCAAATCAATACCAAGGGTTTAAAATCTATGCTTCCCTTGGTTTGGGAATAATGACTTCTCAGTTGATTTTTTGACTTAATTAATTTATTTCTCCATTCATTCTCCTCCTGCTGGTCATGGGATCACCTAGTAGTTATCTGCCAATCCTGAAATATCCCAAAGGAGCATCGACATATGAAAGATTTTCATGACATTGGGTTTTAGTTTTTTTAAGTTTTTGCAAGGCAGTGGGATTAAGTGACTTGTCCAAGGTCACACAGTTAGGTAATTATTATGTGTCTGAGATTGGATTTGAACTCAGGTCCTCCTGACTCCAGGCCCCGTGTTCTATCCACTGTGCCACCTAACTGCCCCTGAAATTGTTTTTAATATGGGAAAAAAAGAAAGAAAGGAAGAAATAGAAAGACAGGAATAAAAAGGAAGAAAGGAAAGAAAGAAGGACAGAATAAAAGAAATAGAAAGAAAGGAAAGACAAATAGATAGAAAGAAGGAAAGGAAGAAATAGGAAGAAAAAAGAAATAGAAGGAAAGAAAGGAAAGAAGGAAAAAAGAAAGAAGGAAAGAAAGAAATAGGAAGAAAGAAAAAGAAGGAAGAAAAGAAAGAAAAAGGGAGGAAAGAAAGAAAGGAAAGAAAAAGAAGTAGAAGAAAAGAAAGAAATAGGAAGAAAGAAATAGAAAGAAGGAAAGAAGGAAAGAAAAAAGAAATAGAAAGAAGGAAAGAAATAAGAAAAAAAGGAAGAAACAGAAAGCAGGAAAGAGAGCAAAGAGAGAAAGAGAAAAAGAAAAATCCTTATATGACTTGAACGTCAGTGAAAGCCTGCCCAGGTTTCTTTTCCCCATTGCCTTTGTTATTCTATGCCTAATTCTCTTCCTGTGTGAGACAGGAATGGATTCCAGATTTCGACACAGTTCTTATTTCATTATTTTCAAGGCCTTTTTCAAGGGTCACACGTGGGCTATTGTTAGGAATGGCCTCTGTATGGCCCTTTCCTCAGGGCTTTGGGGGTGTTGCCCAGAGGGTTCTGAAATAGGCACTAGATGGGCTTCCTTCGGCCCTGAAAACAGTAGGAAATCATCCTGTCTCTTGGTCAACTCTTCAAGGTGCTGCCTTTGATAAAGGCACTTCTCAGATGTCCTTTCCCTGAAGCCACTTTGTCCATGAGTGTTGGTGTCCTGTTTCCAAATCTATCGTCCTTACATGTCCTCCAAATCGATGAATTATATTCTGAGATACAGTTTTTTTTAAAAAAGGATCAAAGGATCATAGACAGAACTGGAAGGAACCTTTGAGGTCACTTAGTCGGATCCCCTCTTTTTATAGAGGAGGCATCCATGACCCAGAGCAGCAGATCGTTTGTTCACCATGAACAGGTAAGGCTAGGACTTGAAGCCAGGTCCAGTTGGTCATTTTTGAATCTTACCTGACTCTTTGTAATCCCATTTGGGGTTTTCATGTAGAGATACTGGAGAGATTTGTCATTTCCTTCCCCAGCAAACAGGGTTAAGTGACTTGCCCGGGATTATATTTGAACTTGGATCTTCCTAATTCCGGGTTGGACATTTTATCACTGCATCTAGGAGCCCTAGGTCCTCTGACTCCATATCTGCATCCTTGCCCATAATTAACTTGATAGCCTTATTTGTGGCATTAGTCCCACAAGGGAATCTTTCCACTTAGTGTGTATGAATTAGTCTTTCGGTGGTTTTCATCTCCTTCAGCTGGCACAAACTGGTGATGTGTAAGTTCTGAAAGCTTACAATTTATATCATATCTTTCAGAAACAAACACACCAACATACCCAGAAACTGAGCTCCCAGCCACTTGGCTTCTTCATCACAGAAATAAGTGGATAAATAAATCTTTAAATTAGTGTTGAATTCAGAGCTGCATCAAGCCTCCAAGAGTCCATCCAGAGTCTTCCCAATCAAATAACCTTCCCACCCACTTCCTAAGTTCAGTGGGTGGATTAGGTGAGGATGTGACTTGCTAGAATGAAAATTTATTTGGTACCTGACCTACATTTTTAAGTACAGGAAGGGGAGAAAGAATTAAAGAGAGAAAAATAGCAGAATATGTTGGCAGTATTGCTTATCAGCTCATCTGGACCTTGGTGTTTGTAGGAAATGAGGTGCTTTGCTCATTTGATCATTCTACCGACAACCATTCTACCTCCTGTAGGATATTATAGCAAACCCCACGTATGCAGTCAAAAGACCCCAAAAGAGCTCTGTATGATCTCAGTTGAGTAATTCACTTTTCTGGGGGATCTCAGTTTTCTCATCTGATGTCACCTGCCCCCAAGATGGCTTCCAGTGTGAGGATTTTATGAGTTTCACTTTTTTTCTCCCCCCCCCCCTTGTTTTTGGAGACCATTAGGGTTAAGTGACTTGCCCAGGGTCACAGAGTTGGTAAATGTCTGATGCCAGATGTGAACTTGTGTCCTCCTGAATACAGCGTTGGTATAAACGAGGTGCCACCTTTGGGTAAAGGAGG
Source organism: Macrotis lagotis (assembly GCF_037893015.1). Classification (NCBI taxonomy): domain Eukaryota; kingdom Metazoa; phylum Chordata; class Mammalia; order Peramelemorphia; family Peramelidae; genus Macrotis; species Macrotis lagotis. The sequence goes on from NC_133664.1 coordinate 18,280,223, forward strand.
TGCCAGTATGTAATAAAAAACAGTCTAATGCCAGATGTTAGATGGAAGAACAGAGGGTTCTGAAATAGGCAATAATTTTAGGATGAATTCCTAAAGAAAGGAAGGCCGACTTGTTGAAGTAACTGTGCTTTTGGCATAGAGTCAATCGGGTCTATCAGGGATCTGCATGGTTCTTGGAATCTGCTTGCTTTCTGTTTTGTTTAGAAAGTGGAAGGTAGAGCATTACTCATTTCCTAAGATAAGTGACATGTAATAATAAGTGAGTTTTTCCTTACTCAGAACTGTGGGACCAGAGTCATAACTAGGGTGGGGCAATGGTGACTTTTTCTCAGGGCGGTGATATCTGAGGAACCTGCTTCCTCCCTTTCCCAGGCTACTGTGCAACACCATTTGAAGGGGTGGAATGTCCACTCACTTCAGTATTTCTACCCCCCCCCCCAGGCACTACAATGCCCAGGGAAACCTCCAGATGAAACATATTGTCTTATAGCTATCCTTTGACTAGTTCAAAAGTACCTAGTTCAAAGCAGGAACTGAGTGAATGAATGGGGGGTGTCAGTGAAAGGGTAAATAAACTCAGAGTTTTGATCTGAAAGACATTTCAGAAATCCTGTTCATACTTTTTTGTTTATTTATTTGTTTGTTTGTTTGGATTCTGCTGTCCTTCTCTCAGGGTAGCTCTGTGGTAGAGCACTGGACCTGGAGTCAGAAAGAGAGCTGAGTTCAAATCTGCCCTCAGACTCTTATTCACTGTGTAATTCTAGGCAAGTCACTTAATCCTGTTTACCTCAGTTTCTTGTCTGTAAAATGAACTGCACAGCACTCTAGTAACCCGGGAAAACCCCAAATGAGGTCAAATAGAGGTGGACATTACTGAAATGACTGAACGAGACAAATCCCCATCTCACCTTGGCTGATCCCAGGGGCGTCCCTATGGAAGCTGGAATCTTCTCTCTTTCTCTTACCTGGCCTCCTTTGGCCCTCCTTCCTCAGTCCTTCACTCCCTGGGGTCCCCGTATGACTGCAGCTTAGTCCAGGGGCAGCTCGGAGGCTGAAGCCCCAAACTCAAGCAGTCTACCATTTAGCATCCTCCCCTGAGCAGGGGTTCAGCCACAGAACACTTTCACCTGTGTGAACACATGAAGACACCAGAGAGATCATCCTGTGTACGGAGCCACAAACATTTGGGAAGCACTTCCTGCTTACCAGGCGCTGGCAGGGGCAGGGAGGGAAAGGGGAAAGGAAAAACAGTCCCTTCTGAGTTGTTAAAATTTAGCCAAGGGTGAAAACTTTGGAATATGTGTGTGTGCATGTATGTATGTTGTGTGTCTGCATGTATGAGTGTGAGTGTGTGTATGTATGTTGTGTCTGTGTGTATGAGTGTGAGTGGTATGTGTGTGTCTGTGTGTATGTATGCATGTTGTGTGTCTCTGTGTGAGTGTGTGTGTCTGTGTGTGTATGAGTGTGTGAGTGTGTGTGTGTCTGTGTATATGTATGTATGTTGTGTGTCTCTGGGTGAGTGTGTGTGTCTGTGTGTATGTATGTATGTTGTGTGTCTCTGGGTGAGTGTATGTGTGTGTCTGTGTGTCTGAGTGTGTGTGGTATGTGTGTATGCATGTATGTTGTGTGTCTCTGTGTGAGTGTCTGTGTGTGTCTGTGTGTATGAGTGTGTGAGTGTGTGTGTCTGCGTGTATGTATGTATGTTGTGTGTCTCTGGGTGAGTGTATGTGTGTATGAGTGTGTGTGTGGTACGTGTGTGTATGTATGTTGTGTGTCTCTCTGTGAGTGTCTGTGTGTGTATGAGTGTGTGTGTGTGGTATGTGTGTGTGTCTGTCTGTATGTTGTGTGTCTGTGAGTGTGTGTGAGTGTGTGTGTTAAGCACAAAACAAACAAAAAGAGAGACAAGGTGATGTGAAGGGAGACTTCAGAGAGGCCTCGAGGCTGAGGTGACTCTTGGGCTGAGCTTGGAGTCAGAGAAGAGGAGTCAGACACAGGCTGGAAGGCGGTGGCATGGGCCTGACTGCCCGGCACCTCTCAGGTTCCACAATGCTTGCTCTTAATCTGGGATGGCATCGAGGTAGGGCCCCTAACCAAGAAGAGTACACAGAGGATGCAGAAGGCTGCGTTGCCTCTTGAGTCAGAGAACCTGGGTTCAAATTCCTCCTCAGACACGGCCTACCTTTGTGACTTGGGCCAAGTTATTTAAACTCCCTGGGTCTCAGTTTTCTCATCTGAAAAATGGGTGGCAGGAGACTGGCTGACCTCGGGGGTCCCTGCGGGTTCTAGCTCTCTTGGGGTTCGTGCTGCGTCCCGAGAGAACCAAGGCGTTGGCACCGCCACCAAAACCGCCTGCCCCCCGGACGGCGCCCTGGGCTCGGCTCCCATGCAGCGCCCCAACCTACCCAGCGCTCCCGCTCCGGCTCCCCCTGCGCTCCCTCCCTTCTGTGTCCACCCCTGTTTGGGGGAACCATGGCAACCAGGCCAACACAGCCCGGCTCCCTCCCGCCTCCCTCCTGGAGCCCGGCTCAGCGCACACATTCCTGGGGCTTGTTTTCATGTTTGTTTAACGTTTCTAAAGCCCTAAATCAGATGCATCTGAGCAAGCAAAGTGGGGGCAGTCGGGCGGGAGCACCTCCCTTCCCAGCCCCCCAAGGCTCTGGGGACCTGGGCGAGATGGGGCGGGTGCGCAGGCGCGACGCACGGAGGGGCTGCTTTGGGGCCACGTACCAGTCACCCCAATTGGCAAAGCGGAGGAGCCCTGAGCTGGGGGGGGCTGCCCTGAGGGGGGGGCTACTCTGAGCACGGGGGGGGGCTGCCCTGAGCGTGGGGGGCTGCCCTGGGGGGGGGGCTACTCTGAGCGCGGGGGGGGGGCTGCCCTGAGCGTGGGGGGCTGCCCTGAGGGGGGGGTGCCCTGAGCGTGGGGGGCTGCCAGGGCCTCACTCGCAGCCTTGTGCTTGGAATTCCGACAGCTCGGACTTTCCAAGATTTTTGCCAGAGCGGAATCATGAGGTCTGGCTCGGCCCGGGAGGAGGCTGGGCGCTGGCTGGGCGACGTGCCCCCCGCAGCCCGCACCCCGGGGAGCCCGGGCCCTGCAGCCTCGGCGTGCCCTCGGGCCCGGGGTGGAGGCGCCCAGGGACGTCTGACTGAAAGGGGCATCCAAGACAGCTCGCCTCCTCGTTTTTAGGTGCCAAGTGGCGCCCAGAACCGTTATCTGGGGGAAGCACTGCGCTTGCTCGCTCTCTCTCTCTCTCTCTCTCTCTCTCTCTCTCTCTCTCTCTCCCTCCCTCCTCCTCCTCCTCCTCCTTTTCTTCTTCCTCCTCCTCCTCCTCCTTCTCTTCCCCTCTCTCTCTCTCCCTCCTTCTCTTCCTCCTCTCTCTCCTCCTCCTTCTCTTCTTCTTCCTCCTTCTCCTTCTCTCTTTCTTCTCCTTCTTCCTCCTTCTCCTTCTCTTCTTTCTTCTTCTTCTCCTTCTTCTTCTTCTTCTTCTTCTTCTTCTTCTTCTTCTTCTTCTCTCTCTCTCCCTCTCCTCTCTCTCCTTCTCCTCCTCCTCCTTCTCTCTTTCTTCTCTCTCTCTCTCTCTCTCTCTCTCTCCCTCCCTCCCTCCCTCCCTCTCTCCCTTCCTCCCCCTGCTCCCCTGCCACCCCACCTCTTCCTTCTTTTTGTTCAATTTTCATCGTCTTGTGATTTCATTACAATAAAGAACCTCTGATGTGGAGGCTCCTTTTGCCCATATGATCAGCAACCCCAAGGTAACTTACAATCTTAGATTTTCTTGGCAATCTTGAGAGGTCAAGTGACTTTTTCTTGGTCATGGAATCAGTGTGTCAGCACTTGAACTTGGCTCTTCTGACCCTTGGGCTTCCATACCACTGCAAAATTGCTATGTCTCCTCTAATTTCCATTTCGTAGGGCTTTGAAATCAACTTGAAATGTATAGCTCCAAAGTCATAAAAACACATCAAATCTTTTTTCTTCTTTTTTTCTTTTCAAATCTTTTTTTAATGGGCAATTTGCAATATCTGTTTTTAAGGCATATAAATGAGATCATCTAAAATGAAAATGTTACTTCCTCACTCAGTGGCTCCCTATTACTTCCAGGAACTAAAAATCTACTACATACTCCTCTATTTATCATTTAAAGACCTTTGAACACTGGTCACATGCTACCTTTCCAGCCTTAGATGCCAGTTACTTAACTCTAAAAGGAAGTATGATTTTCATCAGCTAACATAACCTTTTTGTTATTCCTCATTCATGGTGCCCCATCTCCTATCTCAATGCCTTTACCTTGGCAAAGACTCCTTACCTCTGTCTCTCAGAATCTCATTTTCTTAGACTTAGCTGAAGTGCCCCTTGTCCAAGGCCTTCCTTGATCATTTCCCCCATTGCTAATGCCCTTGCCCCAAAGTGTATTTAAACTCTTTTGTGTGTATCTATTTCTGTCTTCACACATTAGATTAGAAACTCCTTGAGGACAGGAATTGTTTGAATTTCATTTTTATAGTCCCACTGCCTGAAACCCAGCACCAGAACTTTGAAAAGCAAGACACCTGTTTGCAAGTAATCTATCCAACTGACATTTTCTCTATCACTTTTAAAAGTTTGCCTTTTAATAAAACAATAAATCAAGTCCTGATTTGTTGCATTTGCTGTATTCCAAGGTGTAAATGCTCATCCTTGAACGATCTCCTTGAATTATCTTCAGCATACCCTGGCCTAAAACACAGGAGAGACACTATGTAGGACCATCTCCGCTGCTAATCTACAGCTTTAGAATAAGGATGCTGTGATCACTAATTCCTTAACCAAAAGAATGGGTTAATAATGCTCAAATTTCAGACCCAATGACAGGAAGATAAAGCTGATTTGTTTGGGAATGAGAGTATCTCCCCTTAACTCAATAACAGCTGACCAGGGACTGAAAAATCTTAATACAGAAGTAAAGACAGCCCAGAAGCAGAACCTGGTTACAGTCCTGGGTTCCGTGGTATGAAATCACTTCTATGTGGCCAAATTGGTAAATGACTGGACTCTTCCCTTGCACTAACCCAGGGAAAAATGGAATAAGAATCTGTCTCCCAGTTCCTTTAACCAATCACATTTCGCTTCCTTGATAATAATAAACTTAAGTCTATTTGAATTTTTTTGGTCTTCAGATGGAAATAGCCAGTTGATTAAGATGCATAAAATTGAAGGTCAAATGAATTTAAACCACATTTCAGTGGTAAAGAAATCCTGTATCCACTTAACTGCGCTATTTGTGTATGCTAGTCTGCATAGACTTGGTCTGCATTCTATTCCTAAGAATAAAGTAGGTAATTCATATGATGACTTAATTATATATTATATGATTATAGCATTTATTGTTTAAATAATGAATAATAGCTGATCTTCTCCTTTTCTGTCTCCTCCTCCCCCTCCTTCTCCTCATTTCCTCCATTTTTCATATAAGGAAATTGAGACTAGTCTCATAACTAATAAGAGTTAAAAGAAGCACGATTTGATCATTTGGGGTCTTCCTGCTTCTTTCTAGTTCAGATCTCTAGTCAATATTCCACTGCCATTTCACTATTGCTTCCCCCAGTATTTTCAGAAATGTTCTTGTATTTTAGAGACTTTTAATTCAGGAGAATGTGAAATGTCTTCAGCACTGAGTGTCCTGAAGGGTCCGGATTCTTCAAGAGGCCCTATGGGCACATCTTTAAATATGCATTCAATCTGAGAGCCTGAAATAGACATTTCCTAGACCTGGGCAAATTATTTCAAATTAACCAAATGTTTTTAATATGTCTGGCTCTGACAGAACACCACTATGTGTTGGAGAGTGACATTGGCCATGACAAGCCAACTTTCGACATTGCTTTTTTCCAAAATAGCCAGCATCACTCTTGGTCCAGACATGAGCTTCCCACATGCCCCATGTGGGAGTCTTGACTCTGCTGGTGGAGGGGGGGAGGGGATAGAGGAGAGGTTGACCTAAAGAGCCTGCCACTCTCCCCCTCTCCACCCCCACCCTATCCCATGAGAATGATCTTTGTTCTGGCTGCCAGCATACTGAATCCAACATCCATGCCCGTGATAACAGAGCGTGAAGCCCCATCACTCTTGAGGCTGATGAATGTGTCCAGCTGTTCTTTGGGCTAGAGAGATGGTTGGGGGGAACCAAGGGGGAGAAGGTAGGCGAGAATATGAGATTGCTCCCGGGGACATACTTTTCTCACTCCATCTCTGCAACCACTGTTATTTCCTGGGAATTCTCCTGAGAGCTAGTCTTGTCAGACTTGTAAACAGTGATGATGAGGATGATAGTAACAATAAAAGTGGCTCACTTTAATGTTTGCAAAGTATTTTATCAATATCATCTCACTTCATCCTCAAAATAACCTTGAGAAGTAGGTACCTTGTTGTTTTGATGAGGAAACCTAGGTTCAGAGAGATTAGGTTGAGTTTCCAGAGTCACATAGTAGAATGGATTCAATTCTTTGTCTTCTTCCAGACTCAAATACAGTTTGCCATTCTCTTCTCTTCCCCTCTCCTCTCCTCTTCTCTCCTCTCCCCCTCCCCTTTCCTCCTCCTCCTCCTCCTCCTCCTCCTCCTCCTCCTCCTCCTCCTCCTCCTCCTTCTTCTTCTTCTTCTTCTTCTTCTTCTTCTCTCTCTCTCTCTCTCTCTCTCTCTCTCTCCCTCTCCCTCTCCCTCTCCCTCTCCCTCCCTCCCTCCCTCCTTTCCTTCTACATCTTTCTATAACCTTGGCCAAGTCACTGGAATTCTCTGGGACTCAGTTTCCTCCCTTTTAAAACAAGGAAGTTGGCCAGCCAAAGTTGCTTCTAAATCTATGATTTTAGTGGTTCATTTTTGTTCTACACCTTTGGATTGACTATTATAGAAAACTCTCAAGGAAAACCCAGCAGTAGCTGTAGGGGTCCCTTGGTGCTGATTGGTAGACCATCAGGGAACCAGACCTAGGTTTCTTCTTGTCTGCAAACCACAGGACCAAAATCCTCTGAAACAATGGGGTCAGGAAGCAGAGACTGATCAATCTTGTAAACTAAGGCCTTCCTTGAAGACAGGAAGTTCTGGGTTCAAGTCCTGCCTCAGTGACCCTGGGAAAATGACTTAATCTCTCCTCCTCTATCAATCAGTTGAAGGGTAGTCATTTGAAGAGGTGTCAAACCAGCATTGGTCATTGGTAGAGGGGGCTTTCTTCACATGGGAATTTTCTCTGCCTGTTAAACCATAGACCTAGGCCTTCTCTCTAGTGGTTAAAGAATTATAGTTTTTAAAACTAAAAGGAACCTGAGAGACTGGCTTCATTTCACAAGTGAAGTGAAGGGAGCTGATTGACCTGACTGTTTTTCTGAAGCAATGGGTGATGCTAACTGGGTGATGGTTTTAGATCTGGGAGAAGGCCAGAGAGATGGGAGAAGGGGAGGGCAGAGGGCAGGGAGATGGTATGGTAGGATGGTTGAGCATGCTGGTGGGACATGGGGCACTGCCACCATTCAGGACATCATGAGACCCCCAAGGTAGAACTGAGTTGGTTAAGTAGCCCCAGAATAGTGGGGTCAGTAGCTGACTGATGGCAAGATCCTGTGTTTTTTGAGAGGTGGCAAGAGTAGCCTGGGCAAATAGGAAAAAAATGGCTATTATTGAGTTGATGGGAGACACTTCTGTTCCCAAGGTGTAAACTTGGGGCTGGCTAGATAGTGTGGAAGTTATTGTAAAACTGATTTAGGCTTGGTGTCAGGAAAAAAAAATCATATAAACAATGGAGCTGTCCAAAAGTAAGGAGAGATCTCTTGGGGGAGATTGGGCAGGGAATGGGGTCTCCTTCCTTAGAGGTCTTTAAGAAAATTTGTATGACTGTCAGGGATTTTATAGAGGGGTTTCTTCGGCAGGGAGAGTTGACCTAGATAGCTGAGGGAGGAGCTGGAGGGAGGCTCTTCCAACACTGGCATTCTGGGGGGAGGCACTGTGTTGTGCCAATACTGGAGGGTATCTATTTCCTAAATGGTGTTCCCTGGGAGGGAATTTGGATTCTAACTGTTCTTACAACAATAGATGGTTGAAAAAATGGTTCTCCACAGTGAGTTAAATATTATGCAAATCACTGGTGGTTATGCAGCTTGGAAGTCTGGGACTCTGGCAGGCATTTGGTTTCCAGGGCTGCTGGGACAGACAAGTAGCTCTAATGGCCTTTTGGGGCTGGCCAACTCAGACTTCTCCAATGAAGTCTGATGAAATATCTAATGTTAATAAAAGAAGAAAACTCTTCTAGAAATTGAATTTCTGATACTCTAACAAAGGTGACCTTCATAACTAGAAATGCTTTTCATTGAAGTCACATGACCATCTGGGAGGGGGGGATATTTAGAGCTGTTATTTACATCATTTTATAGAAAAGGAAACTGAGGTTCAGAGGCTTTGGAATTGGAGGACCTGGATTCTTAGCCAATTCTTCCATTTATTATGTGTGGGTTTGGGAATAAATCACTGAAACCCTCTCTTGATCTGTGATCTTTTACATTGGAATCAGGGGTTCTGGGATTGACTCTACCTATGAAATTGTGGACAAGTGATTTTACCCATCTGAGCCTTCCTTATCTCATGGGGGAAAGAATTGAATGAGATAACATCTAAGGTCCTTTCTAGCTCAGAATTCATAATCTCATGTCAGAGATAGGACTAAACCTATGTATTACAGATTCCATTTTATCTACCATACTTCATTACATCTCTTTTGAACTTTTCAGCTTTCTCAACCTAAATCTCAGGTGATTTTCATTCCTGAAATATGAGGTGGCTCTCCTGTTGGTAGATTCTGAGACAGGCAACCTCAAGGAGGTCTTAGGGAAAAATCTCTTTTTCAAGAATATGGACCCCTTGCTGTGAAGTCTCCTTTACCCTCCCAAGCCCTTTTTAATTCTAGTACCTTCCCTCCATGAGCTATATCATATTTATTCTACTAGTAGCCCGTTTGCTTGTGGGCTCATTAGATTGTGAGCTCCTTTGGCCTTTGGCCTCTTTTTTGTAACTCCAGCACATTCTAGCACTTCAGCACATTACTTGACTTATAATTGGTGATTAATAAATGTTGACTGTTTGAATGAATGATTGATTTCAAGAACTCTGAAGTATTTCCGGTGTCTGAATAATATACATCCCAGGTGTTGGTTTAGAGAAGTTGTCTCAGACACCCAGTCTAGTGGAAATGTTGCAACATTTGGGGGAGGCCACACAACAAAATGTTATAAAATGCTGAGATCTGGGTGGAGACGTGGCTTTTGAAAGTATGAGTGGTGTGATGATCAGATGAGAAGGAAAAAAAAAAACTTTGGTTCCAAATCATTGCCCAGAGTCACTTCTAAAATGGAATATCTGAGACATGCATCCAGTCTCTGGGAAGGAAAATCCAGACACAAGTGCTGTACCTCCCTCAAATTTAGGAGAGTAGATGGCAAGAAGCATTTCTGTGAGGTGTAGAGGTCTTCCTCCTTCCCATTTTCCCTTGCCAGCATCATGGGGCAAGTCACCCCGGAGCTTGTCTTGGGTATCTGATTTTTCTAGCTTCCAGGATCTCATCGGTGGTAGTGTCTGCCCAGCTCCCCAAGGAAGAAAGCAGTAGGGTGACTCAGGAAACACACCTTCTATTGGGTGGTCACCTATTCCAAGTTCTGTGGGTCATCTGGTCACATAGGAGCATAGCTGAGTAATAGTGGCTAGAACTTCAGACCCAGAGTCAGGAAGATCTGAGTTCAAATCCGACCTCAGACACTTACTGGCAAGTCAGTTAACTTCCATCTGCCTCAATTTCCTCATCAACAAAATGGATATAATAGTAGCACCTACCTCCTAAGGTTATTGTAAGGATCAGATGAGATAACATTTGTAAACATTTTTATAATCCTCAGAGAACTATCGAAATGCTGGCCATCATCATTAGTTGTTTCCTTGTTCTTCAGTCATGTTTGACTCTTTTGACCCCCCTTCAGGGTTTTCTTGGCAGAAATACTCGAGTCATTTGCCATTTCCTTCCCTAGTAGATTTTACAGATGAGGAAACTGAGGCAAACAGGGTGAACTGTCTTGTCCAGAGTCACACATTTAATGAGTGTCAGAAGTCAAATTTGAACTCAGGCCCTGAGTTTTATATACCATGATATCTCATAGCTGCCTCATCATGATTTTTATCTTAGCTCTTAAGCTCGAAGGAACCTCAAAAGCCATCAACTCTAACTTCTTTATTTTAAGGAAAGAAGATTCATAGAGAGTAAGTTGAGAAGTCAGCATCCCAGGCACAGCTACACAAAAAAAGGCAAAAGCAGTCTCTGACCTTAGGGAGCTCAAAATCTAATGGGGAAATGACTTGTTTAAGGTCATTCAAGTGTGAAATGGAAAGAGTAGGATTAGAATTCTTTGCTCCTTCCACTTAATGGCACTGCTTCTATAATGGTAATTCATAGACAGTAATACATAAAGTCCAGGATCAGAATTAATAATTAGTCCCGATGATTTCCTTTGAGAATCATAAATCCCTATATAGACATGATAGTATTTGAGCATTAACACAATTCTGAGAGACAGTTACTATCATTCCCATATTACAGATGAAGATACTGAGGACCAGAGTACATCCCTCTGGCCAGAGTTTCATAGTAAGTGGCAGAAACAACATATTCTGAGGCCAAACCCTATCCTCTTTCAAATAGACTTCTGAGTTTATTTCATGAATCACTTCATCACTGTCCTAAGGTATATAACTTGACTGTAGGCTTGGAATTGAGGAAGGGGGATCCATGGCTCTCTACTTCACTCTTCTCAAAGGTACCAATTTTGAGCCTCATTCATGGAACATTTGGGGCAGCCTAGCTATGCCCAACTCTCCCGGCTGATTGATAGACTAAGACTTTTGGATGTCATAGTGATTGCTCTTTTTTGCCCTAGAAATGAGATCACGGAAATGAAAATGACCTGGGGGGAGATGAAATCTGGGCCCCACTCAGAAGGTGCCAAATTCATTGGAGTCACTCTGTAGTCTTACCTCACCTTTCAAAGGGAGCCCTCCAGTTCTTCTTCATTAGGAAAGACACTGAAGGCTTCCAGAAATCCTCTCAGAGCTCTGGGTCTGTAGGAATCCTGAAAATAGAACCATTTTCTTTTTCTTGTGATCCATGGCCATGTTGGAGGATTTCCTTCTTGGTTTTTACTAAGGACAAGTCAGAGAAATCTCTGTGACTCCTCTAAATTAAAGCTATTTGTGCAGAGAGTTCTAGATCTACACTCCAAGGACCTGGGTTCAAATCTTGCCCTGCTACTTATTGTGACCTTGCAAGCTGTGCTTCGCCTTTCTGGGTCTGAGCTCCTTCCTCTTTAAAAAATGAAGGAATTGTACTTTCTAGATCATTTATCCAAAATAGGAAACCAAAATAGGCCAAATAAAAGTGGGAATACCTGAAAGAGTTACAACAATTTGCTCTGTAATTCAAAACCTGGTCTGACCAGGTCGCGGCCGTCTTACATCTCATTTACCATTGTTATGTCTTTGCCCAAGTTGCCCCTTATGCCTTCGCACTTCTACCTATTCAAGTCTCAATTCAGATGCCACTTTCCTCCATGAAGCTCTTCCTGATCCACCTCCCCTTGTTTCCCATTGTTCTGTTCAATAAAAGTTTATTAAATTGAATTAATAAACCCACAATAGATTGACCTTCCCAAAGAGGAGCACCTTTCCTCTCCCCCCCTCCCCTTGTCCCCAGTTCAGACATGTCCTCTCTTGCCAATGAGGCAGTCAGAGACTCTTACTATCACCATGTGAACATCATGTGTTCAGTGTGAACAATGTTGTCCAGACAAGAAAGCAGGCTCCTTCTTGGACCCCGTGCCAACTGACCTGAACTGGTTTCTTTCCACTTGGTCCTGGTTCAGAAAACAACAGTACTGCTCAGGAAATGAAAGAGAAATACCCCGAACTGCCAAAGGTCTTGGAAAACATTAAATTGTATATGGCTCTTCTCCCTACTTTCTAAACACAAGGACTTCCTCTCCCCTTCTCCTCATTGAAGGGTGCAAGGCCTTCTTCACCCGTGGGCCTGAAGGTCCTACCTGGCAGGGACCCAGGGCCAAACTTGGATAAATTCAACTAGGGACCTTGAGGTGCCTTGCAGAGCCTCACTAAATATTTGTTCATGCAAATGAGGGAAAATGAAAGTCTTGAATCTGAGTTCAAACACTGTCCTGTGGGCTTTTGGTTTCCTTTAGAAATTAGTCTCTGAGGAGATGAAAAGCTTATTTTTTTCTTTTTTAGAAAAGAGACCTACTTTCAGTGAATGGAAGATTTTCATGATTCATATATATATATATATGCATTCATATATATATGCATATATGCACACGCATAATTTTTAAAAATCATCCATTAGAATTATAAGATAAAAGTAAATAAATCTCCACCCAGGGCCAAAGTCATCTTCCTAAAGCATGGGAATGATCATGTCATTTCTCAGCTCAAAAAATTATCTGTAGGTCATTACTGCCTTAAAGATAAAACGGAAACTCCAGGGCTTGGTATTGAAACTACCAACAAGAAATATTCTTCTAAATCCTTTGACCTATCTTTTCAGAATCATTCAACCCTGTTTCCTGACATTTCTGACAAACTGGCCTATATTCTCTTCCCTAAACTAGCCATTTCATTTCCCACTTCCCCACTTTTGCCTGGTCTGATGGACTCTGCCTTGGCACCCTGACTTCATAGAATCCCTTGCTTCTGTCAAGTTTTAACTCAGGTGATGCTTCCTATAGAAAACCTTTCCTAGTCTTTCTGTCAGTGATCTCTCCTTCCTTCTGGTAGTTTATTTACTTCTCTGTGTGGTATTGTAGTGCTTGTTTCAATGTAGAAGACTCTATTTAGTCTTTTTATCCACAGTTCTTGGTAACAAAGGAGACACACATTGAGTGGTTTTGATTTATATTGAACTGGGGATTTTCCTTTACGATGATGTATGGTAGAGGGCATGTCATTCCACTTCTCCATTTTACAACTGAGGAAACTGAGACCTAGGGAAATAAAGGGACTTTCCCCAAGGTGATACCCACAGTCCATGCCAGCCAGAGCTGGGGCTTGAACTCACACCATCTGGCTTCATCACCAGCTTTCTCTCTGCCATGCCTCCCTCTCCAGTCATTGTTTCATTTTATCATCCCTTCCAAAACCACAAGATGTCCTGTGAAAATGGTCATCTGCCTGGGGCTATCCATTCTCCACCCACAAAGGCCATTAGTGACATCCACCATAGTAAACTGTCTATCGGCAGTGGGTTGGCCCCATGTTGAGAGGTCTGAGACCGGACAGGATTCTATTTCTTTTTCTCTTCCCCCTCCACCCATAGCTGAGTGAGGCTCTCTTTGGTTACAGTCCCACCCCTCTCCAGATATCCCCTAACTTCCTCTAGTTCTCAGCAGCCCTCAGACCCTAATGAACATTAATTGATTAGCTCTCTCTGGAAGGAGTTGGAACTGGAGTGAGTACTCTCCCATTGGGTACACAACTAAATAGTTTATGAGGTAATTAGTATTTTAATGTCTTTTCTAATGAGCCTTTTCAGTAATGAAATCTCCTGAGAAAACATTATTGGTGCAGATACATTTCCTCAGACACAACAGAAGGTTGGCTAATGCTACTGGGAGCTTGGAGCTCCGGGTTAGAAGGCAGCCTAAGTCACTGGCCACTGAAAATGAGCTAGTAGTTTTTCCACCTTTAGAAACAAACCCTACAGACAACAAAAAAGACCTCTCCTAACTCTTGCTGTAGCTCTTTCTTCGGCCGCAAATGACTTGGTTCTTATTTTGTCTTTTCATGCTTATTTAGGTTCACATATTTAAACATACAGGCCCATGCATCCATAGCCCAGGCCCAGAGACTATCAGCTTCCTGAAAGGAGGGACTTCTTTTTGTCTTTGTATCTCCAGTGTCTAACATGGGGGCTGGCCCCTAAGAATTGGAGGAACCTCAGAGGCAATCCCCACCCCCATTTTACAGAAAAGAAAATAGAGACTTTGAGGGACTTGCCCAAGTTCACATAGGGAATAAGTGGCAGAGGTAAAATATTTGAACCTAGATGCTGTCATTCCCAAGCCAATGCTCTTTAATGATAAGGATAAGGATTAGATCTGAGATTTCCACAATTTGGAGAACTCCCTCATCAGGAAATTCCCTTGACCAGTACAAGGTGGGCAACTTTTCTACCATTTGTCATCTTAGAGTTTCCTCTATGAATTGAAGTTACTTGCCCAGGGTTCAATAACAGTGTGTGTCTAACGTTGGATTTGAACCCAAGTCTTCCTAGCTTCTGTTCTCAAATTTCCTGTATTATTGAGTAGTTTAAGGTAATTTCTGGGGCTGCTTCTGCTGAATAGTCTTGTTTGAACTGTCTTGGTTCAGCCTTGCTTGTCCCCATCCAACCTAGGGCAGGAGAAAGACAGTAGGAGCCACATCTCCTTGACTTTGGAACTACCTGGGCTGGGGGCAGCTAAGAGAAAGAAGAGGCTTCATGTCAGGAAGAAGGTTCAATTTTGAGAATTGTTTTTGGAGGAGAGGCTGGAAACTTCTTGGCCACACCTTAGTCACCTAGACCTTTATTTAATCAGGGGACCTGGCTCCTGTCTCTGCTTATAAACTCTGTATCATCTTTTTCCAAGATTTTAATGAGGTTTTTTTCCTTCTTAAAAAATAAAGAAAGCACTATTAGGAAAGAGAGGGGAGTTAGAACTAGCTGACCCTTTAAGATATTCCAAAGGATATTTCCTTTTCTTTGTCCCCATTTCCATTAAAAATCAACAGATAGATATATGCTCAATGGGAAAAGGCATGTGCTCCTGCCCAAAGGAAGACTTGTGTTTGCACAGAGAAAGGAAGGTCCAGGAAGGACCCGAGAGGTGATGGTTCTGGCCAGAAGACAGGAGATGGCCAGTACTTAGTTATGGGCATACAATTAGCAGCAATGGATGGAAGTTGTAAAGTGGGAGATTGAAAGTTGCTGAAAGGAGAAACTATTTGTGATAATAATGACTCTCCCAGGGTAGCCTGGACTGTCTTAGAAGGTAGAAAGTTTCCTTTCACTACTGTGTCCTACCATTTGATGGGTAGGAAGCAGAAGGGACAGTCATTGAGCTGAAAGCTGAGCTACATGGCTTCTGGGATCTCTTTCTACTTTGGAATTTTAGGATATTGAAAACTAGGAGCTTAAGAAAGAAAGGTCTTCTTCCAGACATACTGTCCTAGTCTGAACTGGGATCTCTTAATGACAAAACCTACTTCTCAGGGTCAAGACACCACTATGGGCAAAGAATTCAAAGGCCATGGTTTTTCAAAACAACTGTCCCATGGGTACAGTGGGAAACCATCATGGCCAAATTCATTAACACCAGCAAAGCATATAATGTCTGAAAACAGCAGCCCTCAGAGCTACATTAATTCATTTGAGAAATTTATCTGAAAAAACAAATGCTTAGAATTTCTTGGGAAAAAAATGTAGCCTCCCTAGGGTAGGAAAAAATGCTTGTCTCATTTTACAGATGATAAAACAGAGGCTTTGAGAGCTTCCATGACCTGCTCCAGGTGGATAGGCATTCAGAGGCAGATAGACCCAAGAATTCCTTCCTTCCTAACTTTCTTCCTTCCTTTCTTCTTTCCTAACTTCCTTTCTTCCTTCCTCTCCATTATTTCTCTTGCTTTCTCTTTTCTCTTCTCTTCTCTTCTCTTCTCTTTCCCTTCCCTTCCCTTCCCTTCCCTTTCCCCCTGTTTTATCCTATTGCCCTGCACTGAATACAAGTATTTAATGAATTGACAGCTCCCCCCATGAATTATTTGACATGTCTCTGAAATTAAATCCTTCCTTTATTCCTTCTCTCCTAATTTCCTTTCTTCCTCCCTCTCTATTTGTTTCTCTGTCCTTTATTTCTCTTCCCTTCTCTTCTCCTCCCTCCTTCCTTCCTTCCCTTGCCTCCTTCCTTCCTTGCTTCCTTCTTTCTTTCCTTCCTTCCTCTTCTCCTGTTTTATCCTATTGCCCTAGGGTGAATACAAATGTTTGATGAAAGTGACTGCTTCCTCCCCCTGAAGATAAATAGTTTGACATATCTCTGAAATGGAATCCTTCCTTCTTTCTTAATTTCTTTTTTTCCTTCTTCTCCATTTGTTTCTCTCTCCATTATTTCTCTTCTTTTCTCTTTTCCTTCTTTCCTTGTTTCTTTCTTTCTTTTCTTTCTTCCTTCTTTCCTTTAACCCTGTTTTATCCTATTACCCTGTGCTAAGTACAAGTATTTAACAAATTGATGGCTCCCCCACCAAAAATAAATAGTTTGACATGTCTCTGAAATGGAATCCTTCCTTCTTTCTTAATTTCCTTTTTTCCTTCTTCTCTATTTTTCTCTCTCCATTATCTCTCTTCCTTTCTCTTTTCCTTCCTTCCTTGTTTCCTTTCTTTAACCCTATTTTGCCCTATTACCCTGTACTAAGTACAAGTATTTAACAAAATTGACAGCTTCCCCCCCGAGATAAATAGTTTGACATGTCTCTGAAATGGAATCCTTCGTCCTTTCTCTTTTTTCCTCCTTTCTTTCTCCCCCTTTTCCTGCCTTCCACCTTTTCTCTCTCTCCCTTTTCTTCCTTCCTGTTTTTCTCCTTCCTTCCTTTCTCTCTCCTTTTCTTTTCTCTCTTCTTTTGCTCTTCACTATTTACTACATAGTTCATTGTGATCCTGTGGTCCATGTGCTTCACCCATGCCCCTTGACGACTTAATATAAAAGGTAGGTTTTCTATAGCTGTGCACATGTCTATCATTCCCCATGAATAACTTTAATCCCTGGATTGTTCAATGCTGTTATAGTATGGAGTGGTCAAACATTCTGTTATCATCGATTATCGAAAATGTCTTTGGCGCTTCTGTCCCTTAGTAAGAGTAGATGACTGCTCAGACTGCGTCTAATCAGACTCTTTAGCCAAAGATGACTTTGATGATGAGGAAGAACAAGCCAGTCGATGCCTGGCCGGGGAGTTCAAAAGGAGCCCAGTGTCAGTCCCTTTGGAAATGCCAGATGAGAGAAGGGTCATGGTAGACACAAACACAAGACCACGGGGCCACAGTCCAGAGGCTTCCCGGGGTGAAAGGGCCGAGCCAGAAGTGTGTATGTTGGAGCTCTCCTGGCTGAAGCCTGTGACTTGGAGACAGAAGGTCCCACGGCAGCATGTCTGACATGTTATTCAGCTGTTTTTTCAGCCATTAGCTTATTGAAGCTGCATCCCCTGATTACCTCCCCCTCTCTGACCAGGGGGATTTCTGAGACATGGATGATAGGCTGCCTGTGGCTCCTATCTTAAGTGATGGAGAGGCAGCGATGGCCCCTGCCTTGCTTGACATGGGATCAAAGTCTCTCAGTGGGGAATGGATGATGAAAAATGCCCTTTGTTTACCAACGTCACCCTTTAATTTGTTAATGGCGCTGCTACAGGGAGAAAATACATGCTCCCTGTTGGCTAGGAGGAGTCTCGATCTCCATCCAGAAGGATGGGAGGGAGATGTCAGTCCAGATGTGGAGCAGGCAGGGGTCTTCCTTCTGTTCAAACAAAAGCCACAGAGATGTGGCAGATGCAAATGAATATTGTCCAGCCCAATACTGTCAGGCGGATACTGGGGCAGAGGGGCTTTTCTCAAATTAGGGTTCATTATCTAATGACTGGAGATAAGTAGTATGAAAAAGAATCACAATATTAATGTGCTGGGGGCGGTACCAGTTCAGCTCTGTTTCACAGTGTGGATGGGAGGCCTGCCATGTGTCAGATCCTCTGCTGGGCTCTGGAAACACAGAGACGGAAAAATGGAATGGTCTTGGGCCTCAAGGAGTCCTAATCATGTTGATGATGATGGGGGTGATGGTGATCGTTGTTTGCATACACAAGAAAACATTTTACATTCAGCTTATCATTTAGTTGGCCCAAATATTACATGAGGGAGGTCACAACCACCCAGACTCTCAATTTCACCTTTTGTAAAAAGGTGCCTTCTTCCTGGGTTGTGAGGAGGATCAGATGAGAGAAGGTCTGTGAGGGACTCTGTTGGGGGGTAAGATTATTATTATTGCTATTATTATTATCATTCCTATGCTGCTATCTTATCATATGGTCATTGGTTATGTGATCTCCCCCCCCCCCACTCTGCACCTTGAGGCTTCGGGGTTGCCCCGCCTCCTTATAGCTATGCTTTCTTTTAAATATTCTCTCTCCCAATTAAGGGTGCAGGGACATGGCACCATCAATAGAGTCAGGAAATCCTGAGTTCTAGTCCTGCCTTAGATACTTACTAGCTGTATGACCCTGAACAAGTCATTTCACCCTGCTTGCCTCAGTTTCAGCATCTGTCAACTGAGGTGAAGAAGAAGATGCAAATCACTAATCAAACATGACTGAACCACACTGCCCCAATTAATGCCATCTCCATTCTACTTTTATTCCCTTCATTTAGCCAAATGTTTGGCACAGACTACATGCCTAATAAATACTTCCATACATTTCATTCATTTGTTTTAGTCTAGCCCTCTTATTTTATAGAAGAGGAAACTGAGGCCCAGAGAGGTTAAGTGACTTGGCCAGGATCACACAGCTAGAAGTTGACCCAGTCCCTTTTGCTGCTCCATCAACTGGAACACCATTCTGGGTTTTGAGGAAAGAAAGAACAAGGTCTGCAGAGGTAATTCAGACCCTGGGAGGCTGAATTTGGAAGGCTCCCATTCCAGGAGAACCTGTGCTGAAATGAAATGGGAACCTGGAACTGGAAGCCAGGGTCTGCCCCAGGTATGGGTTCAAGACTCAACAATAAACAGCGGACTCTTCTCTGGGTGGAGGGGTCCCAGGCCCTGCTGAAAGACTGAGGGTCTGTCTGGAACACCTAAGCAAGGAGGCCTGACCAGCAAAAGGCCACGCTTCCAGCACTGGTACAATCTGAGTTCCTCCACAATTCTCTTTCTATGTTTGTGTGTCTGAAGATGAGAATCTGTAAGACAATAGAAAGAACATTCCTTGGCTTTGAAGTAAAAAGACTCAGTTTCACATCCCAGCTTTGTTCTTATTTTTATAACTTTGGGTAGGTCCTTTAACTTTGGTGGGTCTCATTTTCCTAATCTGTAAAAGTGAGGGTGATGGGTTAGATGGCCTAGTTCCAGATCCATGATCCTTTTGTGCCTCAGTTTCCTCTTCTGTAAAAGGAGAGGGATTGATTTTGCCAGCATCTGAGGCCCTTCCTCTTCTATCTCTATGATCCCATAGGATCCTTAGTGCCTTTGATGGTTACGTCAAACTGGTTATAGCTGCTTACTAAGTTGGGCTGAATCAAACAAGATGAGAGCTGAGACCACTGATTTATTTATGAGATTTGTTGCATTGAATCATTAATATGAACTTAATGCTTTTGAAAGTCTGCCACTGGCAGGTCCCATCTCCTCCCAGCCTGTCTTCAGGAACAGGTTTCTCTAGGGAGGTCCCTGGGGCCTATGGAAGCAGCTTCCACAGTTTCCTTCCTCTCCTGGCAGCTTCAGGTATGTGTCTTGGGAGAGGCATCATGGAGCTTTGGAGGGAGGGCTAGCTAGCTTCAGTCTCAGGGCTGCAACCCTTAGCAGCTTCCCAAAGTTCCTTTTATTCAAAGGGCATCAAAACAGAGACTAGCTCTTCTACTTTCAGTCAAAATGGTACAGTGGGAAAGAGCCCTCAGCTTCTACCCAGAGGACTTGAGTTCAAGTCCAAGCTCAACCACTGGACAGATACTAAACCTCATTTTTTTTCAGGTTTTAGGTCAGTTATGTAAGAAGGCAGCCTGATGCCTGAGGGGACCGGGTCTGTCTCTTGCTGACCTGTGTTACTTTGGATAAGTCACTTGCCCTTTCTGGACTGGTTTTTATCACTTATAACATGAGAAATTAGGCAGAGTGACCCCTGGGGGTTGTCCCCACTCTGAATCTGTGAAATGAGGACCATGGTGTTCATTTTGTTCAATACCACATCATAAGTAAAATGAATCGTTGGTATTTTGATTAGTGCTAATTGCAACAATGTCCATAATTACAGAATTAGCTGATTTGTCACACTGCATTACTTAGTATTTATTGGGTTGCTAAGGGTAACCATTACCCTGCGATGAGTACAAGTGTTTCATGACATTGACAGCTTTTTTTCCCCCCTCAAGATAAATAGTTTGACATATCTCTGAAACAGAATCCAATTGGTGGAGAAATTGGCCGAGTCTAAAACGTGACATCATTGTTGGCACTCACTGGGCTTTCTTCCCCCGAGTGAGCACAACATACAAAATGCATTCTACCTTTCATAAGATCAGAATTTGACCCCCAGTAGAACACACCACCTTTTCACCATACATCAACGCAGCATTTTTAATAGGCAAGAGGCAATTCTTTTCTGGAGTGTAGGCAATCCTTCAGCTAAGACTGATTGGGAGATTTTCTTGTGATTTTTTTCCAGTGGGAACACTTCCATTCAGAAGCAAAGGTTAGTCACAAAAAAGTTATTTTAAAATTACATATATGCATATATATATGATATACTTTGGTGAATGAGATGTAAGAAATCTATCACCAAACTATGCAAACATGTAAGCATTTTTATGAGGGCTAATGAGAGGCTGCCAGTCTCCACTTTTAACAAGTAAATGGTGATTATTGGGACCATATGTGACAAGGCTTTCAGAGATGTGTTTGCAGCATTGTAATTTGACCTGAGCTAAATAAGTTTTCAATCTATTCTGGTACCTAATTAGCTTGCAATAATAGTTCAATGAAAAGGAAATTAAATCCTTATTTGAGTCATGTCATGGAAGTGATACCAGGTAAAGACTAATTTGTAAGAGATGGATTTATTTGAAAAAGAAATGTCCAGTTTCCTTCAGCTTCAGTCTGATGATGATTCCTAAAGTTCAATTCAATGCAATTAGCATTTATTAGGTAACTGTTGTATATCAGGCCCTGGCACTGGCATTGGTAGTTCAATGGATTTCAGTGGCTCCCTATCCTCTCTAGCATCAATACTCATAACTCTGGCATTAAAACCCTTTCTCACCTGGCTCCAACCTGCCTTTGTGTCTTCCTTGCCATACTCTACAATGCAGCCACATTGGTTTCTTGCTGCTCCTGTATCTTCCATCTATGTCCCTCTTGTCTTGGAATTCACTCTTTCCTTTCTTCAGTTTCTTGGAATAGAGTATCTGGCTCCCTTCAAAACTCAGGGATGAAGCTATTCTTGACCTCACACACACGGGCACACACACACACAGAATATATTGTGATTTCCTTTGTAATAATTGTATATAGACTCCCATATATGCATCTGTTGTCTTCCTATATAAAAGTTACAGAGTAAACACTTATTGAGAGCTTTATTTCTCCAGTATTGCTCTCCAGGAGAATGTACACCCTTTGAGGACAGGAGGTTCTGCCTTCAGGAGGCTCAACCCCTGGCTCATTCCTTTGTACATAGTAAATACCTGTTAAATATTTTGATTTATAGATCAAGAATGCCTAGTGATTCTTACTAACTAGGGCCGAGTTTGCCCATTGGATGAATCAGCTGCCTCCCAAGAGTAGAAGTTGGAATAAACAACAAGGGAATAACTTTTGTCTTTATTGAATTTGGATTATTTCTATGTTGCCAAAGACTGCCGGTGCAGCCCCCTGGGCCCAAGCACCAGTAGCCTTATCTTGTTAGGGTTCCACCAGACATCTCCTTGAAATGTTGCCCCAACCAGCTTTGTCCTGAGAGCTGATGCTTGACCATGGGCATGGCCAGCTATAGAGGCATTGCAGGATTTATCCCCATCAACTCATGGCTTTCCGGGATAAGAGAAGATCAGTATGTGTTTGAGGACATGCTGATGACCTCACTTCCTGCCAATCTGAGGCCAGAAGGCATCAGGTGGCGGTAGCTATTAGTGGTATATTGGGGCAGATGGGGCAGGAGCCAAGGAGAGGGGGATCTTCTCCTCTGGCAATGTGTCTTCCTTCAGTGGATGAAAATGGGAGGCATTGTCAGTGTTAGAAGATGGCCGTGACTCCCCTTGAGGTGGTTCCTGAGGTTGGCATTGTGTCCGTGGCCCCAAGTCTGGAACCGGTGCTGAGCTAGGGAAGACAATGCTTAGTCATGGAAAGATCTAGAAGGGAGCCTGTTGTCTCATGGCAGGCAGCCGGCCCCCAAGTGTTGGTGGGATGGAAGAGGGAGGGAAGCCTTTGCTGTGCACCTACTGTATACCAAACTATGATAGCCACATCACAGATATTATCTCGTAATTGTGAACTTCACAATTACCTTTTAAAGAAGGGCTTTTGTTATCCCCATATGTTGCAGTAGAGGAAGCTGAGGCAGGCAAATGTTAAGTGACTTGCTCAGGGTCACACAGCTAAGAGGTGTTTGAGTCTGAATTTGAACTTAGGTCTTTCTGGCTCCAAGATTGGAGCTCTTTCCACTCTACCACCTACCTACCCCTGTTAGAGTCTTTCTTACCATATCCTGTTTTTTAAAAAATAAATATGCTAATAGATTTTTTTTTGGTTAAACTTAGGTTCAAGAGTTTGTCTTCTGTGAGAAATTAGAAAGGAAAATACACTCATTTAACAACAATAAAATTTAAGTATCATTTTCTGTTAGTCATTATGTTGGGTGGAAATGATACAAAGATGAAAATGAAAGTATCTGCCCTCAAGGCGTTTACATTCTTTTCATGGAAACACCACACATTCAGCTAAGTAAATACACTGTATACACAAAGTGACTTCAAGAAACTCAGTTATCCATCACAATTGCAGAGCTCCTAAGATGAAGAATGTTCCCCACATCCTGTCCGAGGGGTGATGGGTTCAAGATGCACTTTTGGACATGAGCAATGTGTCCTGTTTGACTCTACATATGGTCCATAAAACTTTCCTTTTTTTCCCCCAGTAAGGATGGAGTAGGATGAAAAGGGGGGAAGGATGGAGAAAGAGGAAAAAAAGAAAGACTTCTCAATTAGAAATTCATTAAGAAAGTAACTAACAATCAACTTTGGAAGCATTGGACCCTGGGTGCTATTAGAAGAGGGGTCTGGTAGGAGGCAGCTCTCCATGTGAACATTAATAACTTGTGGATAAACTTGTGGCACAGGACAGGAGGAGTTCATTTCTTGAATATAGTAAAGCTTTCCCCTTTCAGGATCTCTTAATAAGTCAGTAGGAAGTCTCAGAGGGGCAGCATGATGTAGCGTTTAGAGAGAATGAGCCACCTCTACTTTGGGAAGACCTGGGTTCATGTTCTGCCTCTGACACTTCTTGTATGACCCTGGACAGTCACTTTACCTTCCCCAGCTCTAAGGCTAAAATTGCAGGCTGGATACTGATACGCAGTGGTAGAGACAGTTTCCTCACTGAAGTTCCTTATACCAATGAAATGGAAGATAATACAGCAACAATAATACTAATGACAATAATAATAGATATTTCATGACTATTTGAAATATGGTCTAGCTTTTAAAACTGGAATGCACCCACAGTTTTTCAGGGGAAAAGCAAAATTTTCCAGATATAAGACAACTTCTTAAATTAGACTCCAGTGTTCCCTGAAACATTTATTTTAAACTAAACAAGTGGATCCAACTCACCTCTCCCTCTCCCTCTCCCCCCTCCCCACCCCTTCAATGCATTTTTGAAAGGAGTTCTTTCAAAATTCTAACCTGGTGTGGAGTGGATAAAGGACTAGCCCAAGAACCAATAAAACCTGACTTCTGGTCCTCCTTATGAAATATGCCAGCTGTGCGACCCTAGGTAGTTCACTTAACTTAGTATTACTCTGCAAATTCCAAATGAATTATTGGTTTTTACTTAGCTGGTAGTTGAAAGCTCTGATTTCAACTACCCCTTTAGCTATTACCACTCAAACCAAATAAAAACAAAAACCTGGAAATTCAGAATAAGGTAATAAAGTTTAAGAAAAGATATTATCAGAGAAGAAAATTAAATTAGCAGCAATTATATTCTTTATTAAACTTAATACAATTAATGCTGAAGCAGGAATCACTGCTGAGGGAGAGGAAATGGGGTTTTCAGGATATGGGGGTTCTACTTCTGATTCTGCCACTAATTTCCTATGTGGTCTCAGCTGGGCAAATTATCACTAAGATAATAGATCTGGAAGAGACCTCAGAGGGCTAGTCATTACATTATAGAATAATGGAACCTTAGAGGTCATCTAGTCAAACCTTCTCTTATAGATGAGGAAACTAAGGCTGAGAGAGGTCAAGTGATTTGCCCAAGATAATACAGGTAGAAAAGAAGCAGAGACTTCACTTCATCTCCAGTTCTTTTTCCATTGGCTTTCACGTCTAATATTGGATCAGGTGATCCTAAAGTCCCTTTCCAGCTTCAGCATTTTATGAATTGTCTTCCTCCATTAGAACCTAAGTTTCTTATCTTTTTGTTTTTTTTGTTTTGCAAGGCAATGGGGTTAAGTGACTTGATCAAGATCACACAGCTGGGTAATCACTAAATGTCTGGGTTTAAATTTGAACTCAGGTCCTCCTGACTTCAGGGCCAGGGTTCTATCCATTGTGCCGCCTAGCCACCCCCTATAATGAAAGTTTCTTGCAGGCAGGAATCATTTTCCTCCTTGTCTGTATTGCCATTGTTTGGCCCCCTGCAAGGTCTTAAAAGATGCTTGCTAATTTTCAAGGATTAATTTTAATTAATTTTGCTAGGATTAATTAATTTCTTAGGATTCATTTCACATGGCAGTCTTATATCCATTTTGACACGGGGTCAAGTGACCCGATGACCAATCGGAGTCAGCAGAGCTGTCATTTGTCAAATGACTTTTCCAAAAAGGCCCTCCTTCAACTACCCCTGCTTGGACTTGTATAGAATTTCAAAACGTCTTATTTTAGAAACTGTCAGTAAAATGATGACTTTGCTTTAAATTGTCAATCAGTATGTTTGAAAAAGTAAGTAGCTGTGTGTGTGTGTGTGTGTGTGTGTGTGTGTGTGTGTGTGTGTGTGTAAGACGCCCCTCAGGTGTGGAGAGAGGAGGCGGGCCTCTCTCAGCCCTTCCTTGACATGGAGCTGTCAAGATAGCTCATTTTTGTGGTGGAAGAAAAGATTCATTGTCTCAATTACCTCTGATTAGCTTTTTAGAAGTGAAGACTGAAGGGAGTTGAGAGATTGAGATGCCGACAAGTAAAACAAGAAAGGACCAGCCTGAGGAAAATGAAATACAGTTTCCAGAAACGACCTTGGAAGGCTTTTCTCCCCCCTGCATTATTCTTTTCAAGGTTAGGCCTTGAAATGCAGCTGATTAAGACTCCCTCCCCCAGCGGCCCAGACCCCCAAGACACCCCAGCATGGACCTTCTTTCATTTTTAATCAAACAAGCTCAATATTCATTTTGATGAGGCTAAATGAAACGTTTGTGCACAGTGTTTCCACGCCATCTCTATGAATGGCAGTATTGTGGCAGGCTGAGGTCACTGCAGAAGGGAAAGTGAGGTAAGAATGCAGCTGAAGCTACAGGCCCCTGGCGCCCAGGGCCCAGCTCCTTCTTAAAGTCACAGAGTGGTTCCTCACCCACTGCAGCCCCTTCCTTCAGGGGATGTACCAGGATTTGCACTCCAGTCCATGAATAATGCAATAGCCTTGAGATGCCCAGGTGAAAAGGGCAGCGCATGGGCAGGCCATCGCAGAGGGGCCATTATTTTGCAGTCTTATACATGGATTAAAAAATAAAATCAACTTTCCAAGTACAAGCTGGGGGAGGCATGACTAGACAGTTGTTTATATGGAAAAGTGGGAGTTTCAAGGACCTGGAAGCTCCATATGAATCCAGAGTATGATAGAGCAGCCCAGAAAAGTGCAAATGTAGACTGAGCTTGGGACCAGACTTGCAATTTCAATGATATGGGCACTTATTGATGAGGCAACGCTCCGATAATGCAGATCTGTAGTCCCTGCTCTCCCACCGCTAGTCCTCCAACAAGGGTCCTTCACTTTTTCCTATGTCCTGGTCTTCTTTGGCAGGTTAGCATGTAGCTGATGATTCCCTACCCAGAGGGATGTTTTTAAATGCACCAAACAAAAGAGAGGATTTCAAGAGAAGCCATCTGTTAGTGATCATAATAGTATATTTTTCCCCCTCCTTCAAGGTCACAACCCCTTTGGAATCTAGCCACAGATCCATAAGTTAGGAACCCCTGCCTTCCAGAATTTCCTGAGACACTGAGAGGTTAGGATGCTAAGGGACTTTGTTAGGGTCACACATCAAGTCTGAGTCAGAGGGATGAATGGAAACCAGGATTTTCTTCCTGACCCTAAGTCTAGTTCCTTATCCTCTGTGGTATTGGGTAACCCTGATTGCCTTGCATCCAGGTCCATCCTGATTCACATCTGGCCACTGGACCCAGATGGCTCCGGTGAGGCTGGTGACTTGGCACAGCTCCCCCCACCCAAATCCAATTCATGTGCTTGTCATGGCATCGCCCTCCTGATGTTGTAGTCTTCTTTGAAATGAAGGACACACATTCATCCTACACCTAATGTCCGGGATTAGGGACATAGGAACACTCAGGGTTACTTCAATGGCCTACCACACCTGGTGGGTTGTATTCTTTTTTAGACTCCCATTTCAGAAAAGATTTTAAGGCTAGAGGGCATCCATATCAGGGCACCTGGGAGGAGGGAAGGTCATTCAAATGATCTCTTGAGAAGAATCAATTAAATGAGCTACAGATTGGAGGGGAGAAGGGGAGTAGTTGGGTATAGGACTTCATAGCTGTCTTCAGTTTTATGAAGAGTTTTCATGGGGAAAAGGGATTAGTCTTGTTCTGCTTGGCCCAGGGGGCAGAACCAGGATCAGTGGGTGGAAGATGCAAAGGAGAGAGAGTTAGGCTGAGGTAAGGAAAAACACTTGTGGGCAATTAAAGCTTACTAACTGTGGAATAGGAGGAGGTGTTCCTTCTCCTTGGAGGTCCTTAAACAAAGATTGGATGAACAATGTTGGAGTGTGTGTTGTAATAGGGATTCTTGATCAGATAGGGCTTCTCCAGTCCCTTCCAGCTTTGAGATGCTCACATTCTTCTTTCAAACATCAGCTTTGGAGGCCTGCTTTCAAAGGAATGTCAACATTAACTTCTACTTTCAAGGACAAAAGGATTCTTAATGAGTTAGTGGGTCAGCTTCCCCCATCCTTTTCATAGTGATGGTCAGTGGGGCAGTTTTCCTTTCAATGCCATCTCTTCTTGGCCTGGGGAGGGATTCCCTCATGCGTCCGAGTCCTGGCAGAAGATTCCTCACTAGAAGAGGTGACAGGGTGATATCTCAGTGCAAAGTCACCCAGAGGACTCCAAGGCTTGTTAAAGCTGTGTGTCAATTCACATTTTGTCTTCATTTTATGCTCACTTAGAAGGAATGAATGGGTTGCCAAGGGCATGCTGGCAAATAGCCTCTCACCAACACCATCCTCATTAGAGCTGTGAGAACTTGGAAAAACCCGCCCAGTAAGAGGTTTTTTTTTCCAACAGCCTTTCCAAGTTCTTAAGTTGTAACTCCTTTGAAACAGAGTGGGAGTCCTCCTTCTCATGAGGCAGGACCCACCCAGTTTGGAGCTGGAGACACTTAGAAAAGATGGGGCACTGCCCTTCCTTCTCCCCTTCCTCAACCTCTCTTCTTTTAACTGGTACCTGAAGTCATGAATTTGACAACATGGTGACAGGGGAAGGGATCCTAGGGGAAACACCATCATGGGGGCAGGTGGCGCCATAGGAACCATGTTATAAACAAACAATGTGACTGTGGGGGCTCACAGCCCCGTGGTAGTGTCTGCTTGGTGTTCTGCATTAACGATGTCATTGTTAGGCTGGGAGGTTGGGCCAGTCTTGTGTGTAGCTTGCCTGTGTTAACCTCTGCAATGCTAATGATCCTTGAAGTAACAACAGATTCTTTCCCATCAACTTCAATCTCCTCCTTCCTCCAAAAACCTACCAGTGCTTAGAAAATCTCAGCACATGACCAGGGACCATACCCCACCCCCAACTTCGAGTCCCAAGTCATGGGAAGAGATAAAGTAAAAATTCACATTTTTTAATCTCTTTTCATCTTACAAAGGAGTAAGATTGACTAGTAGACCAGAAGGAAACTTAAAGGTCATCTATTCTAATCCTCATATTTTACATACAGATAAGGAAACTGAGTCACAAAAGCCCAACAACACACAGGTAATTAAAAAGCAAGTCTCCCTAAATCTGTCTCTCTCTGGCATTTCCACCCTTTGCTTCTGGTTCTGTTCCACAAGGCCATGCTGAACAAATCTCATCCCTCTTCCATTTGGCAAACTTTTTAATACTTGAAGATAGCTAGAATATTTCCCCATCCCCCCAGTCTTCTCTTCTTCAGTCTAAACATCTCCAGTTCCTCCAATATTTAATATGTGTTTAATAAATACCTTTTTTCTTGATTTATATCTTTATTCGATCCTCCTAAGATATGGTTCCCAACTTGTTCCCCCTCCCGGCCACCCTCCCTTTCTTAAAATACTCCTCACCAGAGGAGCAGATATTAGGGAACACATTACTTCTGATAAATTACTTCCAATACAAATGATATTTGAAGACACACTCAGAAAAAGAAATTGATTCTCTTCAGCCTTGAAGTCAAGAGCCATAGCAACCCGAATGGCCAGGAGAGCAAGACTTGATTTAATCCAGCAGCTCAAGAGATTGGCATTAAATCACTTAGTCTTTTGTCCTATCAGTGACATTTAGCTTGTCCAATTTTCTGCACTTCCCCAAATTTCTCACTAGAATTCCAGTTACCATCAAGGGAATATTGTTTCCAATAACCAGAATTGGTCCCATTTGCATATAAATTAATGTGCTTCAAACTATTTGATCGGCATCAACTGTTCCTCTTGTTCAGTGCACGAGCTATCTTAATCCCTCTTTAACAAGAAGAAAACACATATCCACCTCTGAATGTGAGGCAGAGGCAGATTAAATAGTAGACCAGTACACTAGCATACAGTAGGTGCTTAAGGAATATTTATAGATTGGTTGATAAAGAGAATTCTGGGCATGTGTGTGTGTGTGGTGCAGTGTAAAGAAATGTAGATGTGGAGACTCAGGACCTATTCCTGATGAGCCTCAGTTTCTTAAGTTTTAGAAGGAGGGGGTTGGTACTAGATGATTTAGTAAAGTCTCTTCCATATCTGACTCATTCATTTGTTCCCTTAGTGTTTCTGACTTATTATAAGATGAATCTAATTTGGCACTTATGTGAAATACATGTTATCTTCTCACTGAGCCTCTGTTTTTGCCCCTGGTTGATGAGGTGTTTAGACTGAAATGATACCACAATATAACAAACACTGTCCATGCTTCATTTCTCCTACCTATAACCCATAGAGCCAACATAAATTAAATCATAAATTACAATCGGTAAACTCAAAAAAGGATGAGCCACAGAGCAGAGAGCTGACAAGTGCAGCTTAGAGTTGTGAGGGACTTTGGAAATTATTTAGTCCTATGATCCCCAACACATATTAGTATAAGACCTCTTTCTAAGATTAACAAAGCAATATTTCCTGTCCTTTCCAGAATAATATGATAGTATTTGTATTATTTAGTATCCAATGACTGAGAAAATACATGATCACAAAAATCCAATGAGTTCAGGAATGTTCATACGTTAATAATGGTGACTTCTATTTAAGGTGTAAAACAATAGTGGACATAGTCTTTGAACATATGCATTCAGTTCTGCAGATGATCATACCTCACAAATAAACATATTTTTCATTCATTCATTTAGCTGTCCCTCCATCCATGCATTCTTTCATTCATTCATTGATTTATTTATTCATAGACTCGAACTGTAGTTCTGTCTAGGGGTCTGTGGTCCACAGTTTTGCAAGCACTGCTCGTGCTATCCATTTTATATATAAGGAGACCAAAACTTAGTGAGGTAAAGCAACTTGTCCAAGGTCACACAGATAGCAAAGGTCTGAACTGGTCTTCTGATATCAAATCCATCTCTTTTCACCCCTAAAACTAGCTGTGGTGGAATCTGAAATAGTCCAACTGGTAGGTTCTTAAATAAACAGCTGAGGCCTGAGTCCCTGTAACCAGTATTTATGTCCATATCTGTCTAGCCCCTTGGGAATCCCTTGGCTACCTTATGGACCATAAAGACTGATGGAATGTGTTTATGCATAATTTTTAAAATGGCCCTTTCAGGAAACACAGTCTTAAAAGACACTTAAAAACTCGAGACTGGGCATGAGTTTATTTGTCTTCTAGCAAAAAGGAACCAGAAAAGTGAGCAGTACCCCCAGATGTGTGGGGGCCTGTAGGAGAAGAGGCACAGCTGTTCTATACATTGTGACTATCAATATAGCCCATCCCCCATTCGTTCTGTGAGTTGATTTAGAGAAAATTTATTTACCATGAGAAGTCATTCCTCTGCAGCTTTGAGAGTGATGATGGGAGTCTGCAAGAGCAAACTGCTTCCCATTTTCTCTTCCTCCTCATTTTCCTCCTCCTCACAGTAGGCCTGACATGCAAGTGGACTTCAGTGTTTCCAAAGCTCTTTACACCCACAGCCTTATAGAGACAGGAACTTCAGGTATTGTCCCCATTTCCTCGAGGACTTAGGTAAAGTTGAAGAAGGTTAATTGTCTTACCCATAGCTTCCCAGCCAGTATATGGCAGAAGTGAGATCTTAGCCCCCTCCATCTTATTTCAAGTCCAGAATTATTTCCACAACAACAACAGCCCTAATATACATTAGACTCATTAACTCAGCTGCTTTTCCCTGTTAAGATATGTTGTAGTAGAATCTCTTAGAGACCAATCAGAAATGGATATGTTTTTAAATAAATCTAGTAAATAAAGAGAAATTCAGATTTTGGACTACACATCATCTTCACTTCATATCCACATAGATTCAACTTAGATTGTATTGGAAACCCAACACCATTTGGGCCAACAGATACGACCCGACTTGCCAAGTGGAAGGGAAAGAATGCCAAAGTAAAGAGGGAGGGCAATAAACTCTGAACTTAACCAATTTCACTGTTGCCTTTTGCCAAATCTGTGCAGCCTGACTAGGGTTGTTTACACTTGCATGTGATTTCCTCGGGTAATGGATTTGAAAAGTACTCTCCCAGCATCCCCCCATGTGCCGGAGCAGATGTGGAGAGTTTTGTGGTTTTTACAGTAGATGTGCTCAGCCTGCCCCCCAATTAGAGCTGCACAATTAGATTTTCACATTGTACGCACTGATGTGGATGGGACCAAGCTCCCTAAATGAGAGCTGAATCATCTTTATTTCCTGCTGTGTTTATCGGAGTTCAGAGCTGGCTGCCGGTGTTCCTACTGAAGTCAATCTGTGGCAAAAAAACATTGCCATTCATTTTGGTGAAGTTTCCCTCTGCCATGGTATGGGTAGGCAAACCATGTGTCATCACTTATGCTCTCCTTAACATGGGCATCTCTGGCAGTAGGGAAGGGTCCGAGATTTCACTACCTTTTGGGGATGCTCAACCTCCTTAGACTAATGTTTGTCCGCTCTATGTTGGGGGTGCTTATGTAGAAGAAAGAACAAGCCTGCTCGTCCCCATCCCGGATGCAAGCTTGGCTCCTGACATCATCAGTCAACTTGAACTTCACTTCCAACCACATACAAATAGGTCTCAGAGTGCTGACTGGGCCATGATGTCAGCCCTGATTCTTTCTTCATTAGTTGATGGGCTTTTATAAGAGGTAAAACTGGGTCTTGTTTTTCTAATGGAAAACATGTTTTGAACAATGGAAATACCTCTCTCTCAACAGTTTCTCCTGTTTTGATTTCTCAACTCTTTTAATTACTCTCCCTGTATATATACTTCCAGAGCCTTATTATCATACACCAGTACCTACAGGGTAGTTAATTTCTAATTCAGACTGAATTTTCCATCCACATGCTCCTCCACCTCAGGACATAGCAGTGTAGATAGCAGCAGAACCAGATCAACCCATTGGGTGGGTCAGATCCAAAGTGGTACAAAAGAGCTGCTGAGAGTGGGCATGATCTGAGCCTCCATAGATTTCACTTGAGCCACTTTTTTTAAGGTTTTTTTTTTTTACAAGGCAGTGATTTTAAGTGACTTGCCCAAGGTTACACAGCTAGGTAATTATCATGTGTCTGAGAACAGACTTGAACTCAGGTACTCCTGACTCCTGGGCCAGCGTTGAGCCACTTTTCTATAGCAAATGGCAGATGACAAGTTGTCTTGTGGAATTCATAGAAAACCCCCACTTTTTAATCAATTCATATGCATCTTATCATGAGGATATTATGGCATGGTGGAGAAAGAACCAGCTTCAGAGTTAGGAAGACCTACTTCTGACACATCCTGGTTATTTGATCTTTTTCTTGGGCTCCGAGTACCCCTCTCTCTAAGTGGTAGAAAAGACACATTAGTTAAGGAACTTTTCTTAGATTGAGAATTTCCATTCATACCAAGATAATCCCAGATGCAACTGCATTCCACCTTTTCATGAATCATCCCATTTGTAGAATCATAGATTTAGGGACCTCAGGGATGTCAGAGGGTCATGAATGATGCTAACAGAGATATGGTACAGGATTTGGCTTCAGAAGTCATCAAGTTCACCCAACTCCTTTATTTTCAAGATAAGGAAACTGAGGTTTGAAGGAAATAGAGCTTGAGTGACTTGGCCTAGGTCACTCAAGTTAATAAGTAGTAAAGACAGGAATGGAAATCATTTTTTTCCTACTTCAAATTTAGCATGTTACCTAAGTTATCAGAAGACTCTTCATTTGTTTCTTAGACCTTATTTATTTAAAGACACTTCACTCAAAAATAAAATTTTGGCATCTGAACACTTGCCTACTCTGAATGATCCACTGATTAAAATAGGAAAAATGGGTTGGCGATGGCGGGAATAGACCAAAGAGACGAGGAAACACCGTAGGACTGGTGGTACCATTAACACATTTGTTTTGGGAGGTTGCAAACCTATTTTCTTGGCACAGAAAATAATAGGAATGCAATTGCTGCTGTATGTATCTACAGGAGAAATTTAATTAGGAGCAGTAATAGCACTTTTCATTTTCAAAGCTCTTTACAAACGTTCACTAATTAAGCTTCACACTGTTTCCAACTGGTCGGCAAGCATTGCTCCTTCATCTTCACAGAAGGTGAAGCAGCCTCAGCACTAGACAGACAGGGGAAGTTTTTCAAATGCTGCCTATGGAGACTTCCTCCCACCTCCTGCTAGCCTGCCCATTGCTGACATGTCCAGGCTTCATGATTCTTTGGCAGGAAATAGCCCGGGCCTTAGAGGGATCCAAGTCCCCTGGACTGGAGTGAGAGTCCTACATGCCCACTCATCCCAAAGAATATTCAAGTTTGTAACGGGGGGACAAAGCAAGAGGGACAGAAGACACTTCTTGAGGATTCCTTCACCAATTAACTAGTCAATTAAGTGGCATTTATTAAGGTTCTCCTACGTGCAACGAACTGGTCTAGGATTACAAGGGTAGAAGTAAAATCATCTCTCCCCCTGAGGAGTTTACATTCCATTAAGGGAGACCACACACGTGCCCATTTATGAACATATATATTCAGAATAAATTCATGTCCAATGTAGGCAACATATCCACAAATCTATGTACATTGTCTGGGGCAAGGAAGACTTGTTAAGTGAAGGGCTGTGGACAAGTAATTTAAGCTCTCTCAAACTCTTCATCTGTAAAAAATGAAGTGGTTGAGCTCTGGGAGCTCCACTGTCCCCTATCAGTGTGGATTTCTGATTCTATAGCCCTAGATTTTTTTCTGCCACCTTCCATTACTAGCTAGGTCGCCCTGATAAGTCACTAAAATCCCTGGTATTCCTCCTCAGGCAAATGAGAGGATGATCCAAGACGATGTCTAAGGATTTCTCCCAAGTTTCGCAGTGGTCCTCTCACATTAGAGAACTATGGATGATTAAATGACTTGATTTCTATAAAAATGCGATACTGCGGCTGGGCTCCTTTTCAGGAGAACAGGGTTCCCTCTGACTTGCCCACCCTCAAGTCACCAACTCCTCAGCTTCAGACGACTCTCTAAAACTTTGGCCCCATGTGCCTCTAGGTGAGGGAGTTCCCACACAGACAAAATCACAAGTTGTTCAATTATTGACTTTTATGTTGAAGCATTAGATTCTGGCTTGGGACAAGTAAATAAATGTAACCCTTGCCAGATTCACCTGCGCAGGCAGTTATGGCTTTTAGTAAGGATGACGATCACTGGTCATTTAAGCCTTCAACATGAGTTTGGGGCTTAGATTTCTCTTTCTCCTGACCCTATGACAAAGCAAAAATGTACACTGGTTGGTTAGCTGTTGAATTTTCTGACATCTGATTAAATTATGTACTTAGGATACTTTGTCACTAGGAAAGAAACCAAATTGTTTTTCTCTAATAATTCCTTTAAACTCCGGGCAAGGTATTGGTTTATTTTTTCATTTCTTTTATGGAAATACTTTGGTGTGGGAATAAAAGAGATATGTTGATGTTAAGACTTAAGAAGTCACTGGAGACAGGGCACTGAGGAGAAGGCATTGGTGATTCCTTAAATAGCAAAATTATTTCCCATGACTATGTCTAGTCATTGGAACTAGAATTATGGTAAGCTATCAGAGAAAAAACAAGGTGGGGTGGAGAGGGGAGATCTGAATTCTAGTCACAGATATAAGAAGACTGAATGACTATTAGAACCATCATCCTTCCTGGCTTACTCCCTTATCGATAAATGCCACACTAAACATCTCACTGTCTTCCTCTTGGCCTCAGTTTCTACATATGTAAAATGAAGGAGGGGAAGGTCAGACTGGATGATCTCTAAATTTCATTTGACTGATAATTGAGCCTCAGAGAGACAATAATAAGAGATAACATTTATATAGTACTTTTCGGTACATATTATCTCGTGGTTATTTTCCCCTTTATACAGATGAGAAAACTGAGATTCATAAAGGTTTTGCCATTTGTTCAAGGTCAACATTAACTAGTAAATGTCTAAGGCAGGCTTTGAATTCACATTTTCCTAATTCCAAGTCCTACACTATCCATTGTACTACCCAACTGGTGACTTGCCCAGTTTCACACAGCTAGGAAGTAAGGGGCACAAGGTTCAAATCTAGGGCATCCAACCCCTTAGTGCAGTGCTCTGTTTAGTATGCCGCCTCCTCAGTTTTGGTCTAATGGAAATGATAAAGTACTTGATATCAAGAAGACCTGAGTTCAAATTCTCCCTCCAACACTTAGTATTGGTGAGACCCTAGGTAAGTCACTTGACTTCTCATGCCTCAGTTTCCTCCTTTGTACAATGAGATTGTCTAGTACCTACTTCCCTGTTTTGTGATAAGGTACAAGAGAGATGTTATACAGGGTGTCCTCAAAGTCAAAATGCAGTTTTAAGCTAATTAATCCTTGGAACATTTTAAAAACGTAAAGCAATTTTCAACATTAAAACTATCTAAATACTACTATTATGATTCTCAAAGCAAGGCTCAGCATGAAGACTTTGGGAGTTTTAAAAATGCAAAGTCTGTGTGAAACACTGTATAAACATAATTTCGAAGTAAAAGTGATATGTTTGGCTTTGCGGGGGCACCTTGATTTAGCTGGTCAGAAAAGCATGTTTAAAAATATTAACTTTTTCCTCCTTTTAAATAAACTAGGTTTGGGCGGAATGTTGCTTTATTTTTTTTTCTCTTTAAATTGGCAAGGGCTTAGAAACACAAGCCCCAGCTGGAAAACACCACCTTCCATCAGACACGTAGTTGTGCTGGGACTCACAATTTTGGTGACAATTCAGAATGCCTTGGATTTCTGAAGTGTTTTGAACACACAATAAAAAATAAATAAATTCTGGTGACCCATAATGGACCTGGCTTTTGTGAGACTGAATCATCATTTGTTAATAACCCAACCTCTTTGTAGGCTTGGGAGATTATATTTGGATGACAGGACAAAATAAAAAGAAAATGACTAAGTGGAGATTTTTTTTTCCATTAATTCTCTACCTCCCCACTTTTGTATCATCATCAGAATATGTCCCATAGCTGGGCAACTTAATGGATGGGTAAAACCAACATAGTGAGTCCTTAAAGGCTCTGATTGATAAAATGCATTGGGTATAAAT
Organism: Macrotis lagotis; assembly: GCF_037893015.1. Taxonomy (NCBI): domain Eukaryota; kingdom Metazoa; phylum Chordata; class Mammalia; order Peramelemorphia; family Peramelidae; genus Macrotis; species Macrotis lagotis. The sequence goes on from NC_133664.1 coordinate 18,316,470, forward strand.
GCCTCATTTGCTTTTCACTTTCATAAATCTGACACAGAAAAGAGACCACCCCAATGGGAATCCAGGAAAAGTAATTGATAGCTGCTCAGAAAGCTATTTGGGAGAGAGGATTAGGTTTGATTTTTTTCAAAAATGATCAGGACTGGGAAGGCAAATTGTTTCATGGGATTTCCCTGATTTTTTAAAAATAAAAAAAATTCTGCTATTTGATATGAGACTCTGCTTTCTATAGGAACTATGCAAATAAAAGGTACAGATGCCTTCTGCATCTCTAGTCCTCATTTCCTAGCATGTGTGCAGGCAATCACCATAAAGATTTCTAGATGAAAAACACAGATTGGACCTTTTTTATGCCCCTCTTTCCCTGAAGTCAAATTTATGTTCTAAGGTGAGCAGCCTCTGTTTTTAAGGTCCTTTAAGGCTTCCTAGGATTATACATTTAAATCCTGAAGAGACCTCAGAGGCTGTCTAATACAGCTCCATTTGATAAATGAGTAATCAGAGGTACAGGAAAGTTAAATGACTTGTCTAAGATCATTAGACAGTCTGAAGGTATGAGGATAATATGTAAATGTGGGTGCTCTCTGACTCCAGAATCAGTCTTCTTTCTATTGCACTGATGTTTCCCTATAGTATTTGTGTGTGTGTGTATGTGTGTGTGTGTGTATATATATATATATATATATATATATATATATATATATATATATATATATATATGTATATATGGAAGATGAGAAGTTATCTCTCTACCAATGTGAACCTGACCAAGTCTCTTGCCCAATTTGAACCTCAGTTTCCTCTCCTGGAAAAGGAAGAAATTAGAGTAGTTGATTGTTGAAGACTCCTTCTATCCCTGACACTGAGGATTATGAAAACTGCCTGAAAATTCAAATCCAGTTCATAGTTCCCTGGAATTCTTCACCAAAAAATCCATCAATCTGCTTTTTCTCCTCCCTGCCCTGGACAGAAATTCTCTGTTCGTGAATATTACGAATAGTATGGCAACAGTCATCTTGCAAAGAGCAGTTGTGATTAATGGTTTTGGGGTAAGGGCCAGAGACAAAAATGGGACCCTCAAATCACCACTTGCTTATCAGTACACCCTGAACCATGAATTAATTTGCCTTTGCTTGAATATGTGGGTGTTAGTAATGATGGGATACTGTTAATGTGGGTATTGGGATTTTTCTCCCATTGAAAACCATGGTTTTGCCTCATTTTCTCTTACTCATAACAATTTATTGGGTGGTGAGTAAAGAGACCATGGTGTTGGGGATTTCAGTTGAAATTTGTGATGCTCAATTGTAGTCAGGAGGGGGTAGAAGTTTCCTTCAGTTGACTCCCCAAAGAATAACAAACAGTGGCGAAGTCAGCTTTAAAAGTGCCATATAGGCCTCCCCCACTCTCCCCACCCCCGCCATGGTTAAAGGACAAACACATGAAAGAAAACATTTCCTAAAAATCACTTTGGATTTCTCCTCCCAAATTGGAATCCCTCATCAAGGTCACCAACCTCCTCTAATGCAATTAAGCATGAAGAAAGATTCATTTTCTAAATGTCTGCATAAATAAAAATGATGGAGAACCACAGGCCACTATTGCAGACAAACCCACAGCCTCAACACTGGAAAGCTTTGAATTTTCTCTGGAGAGTTTGCACCTGGGGGACTACCTGGAGCCATTTGGATTTTGGACGCAAGAGCAAAATGTTTGTCAGTGTTGTAAAATTAATCATATTTAAGAGAAAGACCCAAAATAAAATGTAGGTGAGTTTATAGATGTACAAATATTTGTCTAATGTCAATATTCTTGTTGGATAGTCCCTACACTGGGTTTTGATTTTGTTTTTGGTTAGTTAAAAGAAGGTCTGAGCAGTAATTTATTTCTATTTCTCTGTAGCATTTCTCCTCCATCCTTACTAAGAGTTCAAAGCATTTTACAGATATTCTGTTGAGTTCTGAGGCTGCTTTCCTTCTATGAGAAAATAAATGGTCCTCTATGAGGATTAAATATCAGATTGGCTTTTGAAAAGCTAGTTGCTCCCATTTCTATTCTTAGAAATCATATGCTTGAGAGCTGGGAGGTCCCTTAGAGGTCATTGAGACCTCTAAGTTTGCAGATGGTAGGATCTCAATTTCAGAGTTCAAAGGGTCCTCAGAGTCTATCTAATCTAACCTGTACCTTAAAAATAAATCTCAGGATGGCTAGGTGGCGCAGTGGATAGAGCACCTGGGTTCAAATCTGACCTCAGACACTTAATAATAATTACCTAGCTGTGTGGCCTTGGGCAAGCCACTTAACCCCATTTGTTTTGCAAACCCCCAAAATAAATAAATAAATAAACAAATAAATAAACGAATAAATAAATAGAGCAAATAAATAAATAAATGAATAAATCTCCAGTGGAACAGACCGAAGGGGACATACAGATGAGGAAACTGAGTCCCAGAGAAGTAAGGTAATTGCCCAAGGTCATAGAGATAGTAAATAACAGAAATGAGATTTGAACTTGGTTACTGTGACTCTTAATCCATTGCATGTAATCAAAGGTTTCACACTTTCTCTCTGCAGTGAGAGCAGGATGAGGCTAGTAAATGCTGCTCCAAGTTCTCTGTTTCAGTGATCATCCACAAGTTTAGGTCAAACAAATTTCATAAGTAAATGGAATTTAAAGCCTTAGAGTCATTGAGATCTATATAAATGTTATCCACCCAAGTGTCGAATTAGCCTAGAATGTTCCTGACTCTACTCATCCTTTTGTGGACATATTTTATGTAGTTCCTAACTATAGCATCTTCTTGAGTTCAAATCTGGACTCCCATTTCAGCTATATAACCCTGAGCAAGTCACTTCACCCTATTTAACCTCATTTTCCTCCCCTGCAAAATGAGCTAGAGAAGAAAATGGCAAATCACTCCATTATCTTTGCCAAGAAAACCCCAAAGTCATAAAGAGTCAGACATGACTGACTAACAACAGCAACTATATTAGAAATCTTGCTTATAAATAAATCCCATGAAAATCATTGAAATGTTTGCAAACCCATCCTTATGTTTCAGTGTCAGATTTTTTCGCTATTCCTCCCATTCTTTTTGTTTGTTTGCTTGTTTTTGCAAGGCAATGGGGTTAAGTGACTTACCCAAGGTCACACGGCTAGGTAATTAAGTGTCTGAGGAGGTTGGATTTGAGCTCAAGTCCTCCTGACTCCAGAGCAGTGCTCCATCCACTGTGCCACCTTGCCACCCCCATTCCCCTTATTATTGAAATTGACATCTTTTATTCTTGGGTTTTTATTTTTTTCATCCAAATCCTAAATGGCTATTCATATTTATCATCTGAGTAATTCATTTATGGTTTTCTCTTGAGATATGCCAATAGCTCCTGTACAAACAAATTCTATGTATTGACGATAGTTGGATTCTCTTGATTTTTAAATAGGAAGATAACATAGGATTTATATTTCTCCAGTGGATCATCTGGTACAAAGTCACTTTTTTAATGTGGATTTTTTTTTTTTTTACTTTTGATTTCCTAGTCCAGGAAAGTTGGATACATTTTAAAATTACGTTTCCTTGCATTTAGATTTATATCCCATTCTGTCTACAAATTCAACATGTATGTGGTAGGGAAGAAAAGAGAGGGTTGAAAAATGGTAAAGAAGGAGAATAAAAGAATAGCCCATATTGGTAGAGACAGGAAGGCAAGAAGCTGAGACATTCTCGTCTTAGAAAGGGAAGGGGATTTAGTTCTGCAATCTGCAGACAAGAAACTGAACTGGAATTTGAATCCAGACACTCACTCTCCAAATCTTTTGCTTTCTCCACTGTACCCTATCCTTTTTTTTAAAAGGTTTTTGCAAGGCAATGGAATTAAGTGACTTGCCCAAAGCTACACAGCTAGGTAATTATTAAGTGTCCGAGACCGGATTTGAACTCACGTACTCCTGACTCCAGGACTGGTGCTCTATCCACTGCGCCACCTAGCTGCCCCTGCCCCTGCCCCATCTTTTCAGTTAGTTGGTAGGTGCTCGTTATTAGGAGAAAGACTGTCTGTTCTTTGATAGAGGATTACCATTCCATTGGAATCCCAGTTTCTACTTATCTAGCATCCTCAGTTTCCTTATCAGAAAAAAAGGGAATTTACTAGATATTCTTTTATGTGCTTTACAACTATATACCTGGGACCCTAAGTCTTGTGCCCTTGGTTTTCGGTTTATTAGGAGTTTTTTTTTAATTTTTCTTTTCTACCTCATTACATAATACTGAAGGTATCTTAGCTGCTGGTATCCTTATCATCTGAAATATAGGGATAGGACTCAAAATCATGTGTGTGTGTGTACGTGTGTGCATGTGTGTGTGTGTGTGCATGTGTGTGGTTTTGCCATAGTGTATGAGGAGACCAAACCCGTGCGGTTACTTTGGTATAGGAAACTACAGGTGAGACATTCTCTCCTTCTCTGGAGGGTGGTGCTGCTTCTGCAAGTGGAGTTGCCCAAAGATGAAAAGACTTACTCCCAGTCCTACAGCCAGTGTGGTCAATAGGCAAACCTGACCTTCCTAACCCAAGGTCAGTTCTTGGCCATGTTGCCTCTCAAGACTCAGAATCAAGGAGTTCAAAGACTGAAAGCAACCGTCTAAATCAACCTCTTCGGTCCCACCAGAATTTTAGACGTGAAAAGGACAAGTAGAACTTTCTTTTCTGATCCCAGTGAAGAAACTCAAGAGCAGAGAAGTCTCCTTGTCTCCAGGCCCACAGTTAAGTAGTAAGAAGGATGAGTGGAGAACTCAGGTCTCGGGGCTGCCAGACCATTGTTCTTCCTATGGCATTGGGTTGACTTCTTGGCTATCCTAGGAAGGAGTCAAGCAATGGAAATGAGTTAATGATGATAGGATAAGCAGGGTTGCTTCAGTCACCAGGGTAAAGACTGCCTATCAGACTCTTGGGCCATCTGGTTGTAGGGGCAGGGAATGAGGTCATGGACCACAGCTCTGGAAATGGTTCCAGTTGGGTCCATTTTGTCAGTCTCCATGACTTTCTGAAAAATAGTTCTTTTTGTGTATCAGAAAATAGGAAACTAAGTCATTCCTTCTCCTGGATTTCCCATGGTTATTGGGAGGCTTAATTAGGGGTGTGTGTGTGTGTATGTGTGTGTTTACACACCTTGAGTTCTTCAGGAAAAAGGTTTTAGAATCCTGGAATATCAAAGTCAGAAAGGACCTAAGTGGCCAAATAATACAAGCTGTTCCTGCACGAACATAATACAAACATGTTCCTGTATTCCACCACCACCCCCCAGCACCCAGTCTTTGCTTGGAGACTTCCAGTGCAAGGAAAGCCAAGAAACCATTAAGGCAACTCATGCTATCTTGGAATAGTCAAATGGAAGCATCGTGTATCTCCAGCATCTAGCGCGGTGCCTGGCCAATACTTCCATAAACATTTATTAAGAAGCTTAGACGCTACTCCATTCAGATGGAATTGGACTGGTTTAGATTCAGTTAATATAGGCTACTCCATATACTACAAGGATGCCATCTTGATTTATCCTCTAGTGCCCACCTCTGATTGCAAAGACAAACCAATCCATCCTTTTAAATTCTATGCCCAAAAAAGGTTTTCACCCTTATCACCACCAGCCCACTCAAGTACCCTTCAGCTTGGTATGCGTGTCTTATTATCATTCGACAGCTGAGAGAGCTTAGTTCACAATTCGCTTACACAAACAATCATCCTCATCTCCACCCTGGCTGAGTTTGTGTTTGCTTCTTGCTGTTCTGGTCGTCTTTTGGTTGCTTGGGGGTTTTATCTGTGACTCTGGGGGGCCAGAGTCTTCTGAAAGCAACAGGTTTGTGGGATTGGAGACCCCATTCCAGAGAGAGGAGGGAGCATCTTGATTGGTTTGCTCTAAAACACCTCCTCTCTGGCACCATCATGGTCTTATTTTGTCTGTTGGGTCTTTTGTGTGTTCTTTCAGGAATCTCCTTTGAGTAAATCTCCCAGACAAACTTACGGCCACTTTGGACTTGGCTGGAGATTCAATTAGACACACGTTGCAAAACAACTATTCATCGGGGCCCTGATGGGATCAGACTTTCCAGGATGAATCAGTGGCAAGAATGGCACAAACTGAAGGCAGTCGTTAGCCTTTAGCCTCTGGGGGAGGGAGGGAGTGCGCAGCTGAGGCTTCTAACTTTCTTTCCCCTCCCTCTTAGTTATGGCTGTTTCTCTTTCCATGTAGAAGATGGTTTTTCGATCATGCATCGGGCAGTAGGGCCCAGTCCTGGTTGCTTTTAAGGCTGGCCAGTAAGTAGATGTGGTAGAAGACTTTCATGTCATTGGGTTGACCCCTAATTCTGACCTTTGAATATCAAAGTGGCCAAAATGGCTGGTCTATAATAGAGCCACATTGCACCTATCATATAACTCATGACTATGTGAATTTGGATACTCCAGGGATTGAATTGCTGTCATTCCTCTCTTCCCACTTCCAGCAAGATTAATTCCACTGACATATGATGTAACCAAGGTGCAGAGAAAGGAAGTAACTTCTCTATAGTCACAAAAATTGGAGAACACAATCAGGATTTGAACCCAGGACCTCTAAGAACAAAATACACCAAACAAAGCAAGGGCATTGCATTGTTTTGTCATCCAGATGAAAGACCTGTGATTTCATCAGTGCAGGGAGCTACATTGGGCTATTTAGGTGGTCTTCCCCCTCTACCAGTACTGGTCAGTACCTTCTCTGCAATTTTTGGACTCAGAGCATTTCCTGGTAACACTGGGTAATTAATGACTTGTGAAAAGTCACATGAATGATATATGTCACAAACAAGACCTCCCTGATTCCAGGGCTTGGTCTATTAGTTATATCATTTTGTCTCCTATAGTAATGGACCAGTCTTATAAATAGATCATTGGATTATAGAACTGGAGAGCACCTTTTTCATTATTTTATTTGTTTCATTTTCAAAGGAGGAATCAGAGGCTCAGAGAAGGGGCCACTTGCCCAAAGCCACCCAGGTAATCATGTAATTTCCTTCTTCTATGAACTTGAGCAAGTCCTTCAATCTCTCTGTGCCTCAATTTCCTCTCAGTTAGACCCAGTGACTTCTTTGAATGGATCTTTGAATGGTTCTATCTCAGAACCAAGATTCAAATCCAGGACTTTTGGCTCTAAGTTGTGTGTTTTCTTTGCTGTGCTACTGATCTTGTCCATGGTAATTTCCCATTCTGTAGTATCTTCTTCATCCCTTTTTGAAAATCAGATTTTCATCTTTTGTGATAGCATCGCTTGGGTTTCCTCTGTAGTGTTCCTTCCTCTCTTCCCAAAGAGACATCCCTTATAATAAAGAATAAAAGAGAGAGGGAAAAGTCTAGTAGCAATTGACTGACCTATCCCCCAAATCTGACATCCGACAACAGCATCCAACACCAGTATTTCTTACTTTTGGAAAGAAGTGGGCAGACAGGGGAAGCTCTTTGTCAATTTTTTTTGACCATTGAAAGTGAATATAGTAGAAAAATGGAGTTAATGGCTTGGAGGCCTGCTCTGAGAAACGAGGTCCAGAATAAGGCCAAGTTTGAATCCCAAGGACAATATGGTACCAGAAGGCCTTAGGTTTTGTTGGACCAAAAGGCTCTTCATCTACTCAGACTCCTCCTCATGTCTCTTCTCTGCAGACATAACCCACACAGAGGGAAGCTCCAGACTTAATGACCTTGGCTCCCATCCCAGAAGAAGATAATTTCAACCTATTGATAAGATCTGAGCTCATTAGCTTTCACTGAAAGTGACCTGGTGGATCAAGCCTATCTTGCCTTTCCCAGGCCTCCCCTGGATAAACCAAGGAAAACCTCATTCCTTCAGATTGCTTAAGAGCTACAGGACCATCTGTCCCATGGCCAAATTACTGAGGTGTGGCCTTAGGCCCTAGGCACTTGAACATAGACTTGGCCTGCTGGCACAATAAAGTAAACACTTTTATCTTATGACTTGGCTGATCTAGGCCTTACATGGTGTTGGGGTCAAGGGGACCACAAGCGACATGCCTATCTATCTCCAAATCTTTCCCTCTTGTCCAGAGTCATTCATGAAGATCCCTTTGGTATTGACAGAGACCCTGGCATTCTCTTTTGATCTGAGACCATCCATGGGTGCTGAGGTTAATGGACTTTGGTGATTTGGGCAAGAGTATCATCCTGTGAGTTTGTCAGCACTCCTTGGTGTGACTCACAGCCTCTGGTGACCCATTCCATTGCCATGGTTTATGTAAGGACTAAAGAATTCTCTTGCAAGTGAGCAACGTGGAGTTTTTTTAGAAACCAGCTCTAGGGCACCTGTGGGAGAATCAGGGAAGCAGCAATTAAATATGTAGATCAGCTCATTGAGAAGAGGATTCCCACTCACGCAAATGTCTGGGTATAGGGTGAGCACACTCTTGTTGCTGAATGTCCTTCTTCCACTATCTTCTGGTTAAGTCCACTCTTTGGACCTGGCCCTGGAAACAATTATGAGTCATGGACCCATAGCTTCAGAGGAGGAGAGGACCTTAGTCTGACCTCTTCATTTTACAGAGAAAGGTCCCAGTCTAGGTGTGTGTTACAATACCTTCAGCAGGCAGCTTTGGACCTCTATTTCTTTATCCCTAAGACAAGAAAGGAGAGAAGATGGTCTCTAGCATCCCTTCCAGCGCTGACATTTTGAGATTCTCTGGTCGTCTTTTGTCCTGTTGTCAAATGTTAACTGCTCCATGGTAATGGCAAGGACTGGTTTGTTTTTGACCTCAGGGTCTAGTCTAGTTCTTGGCACATACAAAGGAATTGGTTAATACTTGTTGAATTGAATGCTTTCAAATCACCTATCAAAGATATGATGATTATGTATGTTGTGGTCCCAAATGGTCTTCTCATAGAGGGCCCCTCACCGTGACTCATTGACTTTGTTGTCCTTAGATCTATCTCACCTGCCATCAGATAACGCCCCTTTCAGTTTAGGCAAGTTTTCCTTACTGTTTTTCGACACTCTCATATTCATATTTACAAAATGCTATAAATTTTTTACGAACTATCTCATTTAATCCTCTCAAGGACCTTGAGAGATAGATGTCATTATCATTCCCATTTTTACAGATGAAAAAACTGAGACTTTGAGAGGTACAAAGACCTGTCCAGAATCACGTCTTCTAAGTGCCCAACTGGAGAGTACTCCAACCTTTGATGGAGAAAGGCAGAAAGAGCTGAGTTACAGAAGAGAGACAAGTTTATGAAAAACTGAAGCCTCCATATAAGCATACAGACAAGAGAAAGGAGACACTATCTGGAAGCCAGTTAGACTTCTTGAAACCCCAATGGGAGGGCTACAAGTCAGTCTGTAAAGTTCCTCTCCTCCCCCCCCCCTCATTCCTGTCCTTGGGATTACTCCAAAGTGCAGTGGGCTGCCACAGGAGGAATTGGGTTTGGAAGTCTTTGAGCAAAGGATGGATGGCCACTTGTCAGAGACAGCATAGACACGATGCAGGTATGGATTAGACTGGAGAGCCTTTTAAGTCCCTTCTAACTCAGAGAATCCTCTTTGTTTACAAAAGCTGGTGATGGCACTTGCTGTTTTTCAGGGAAAATGTGAAGGCTGCAAAAGGGACACAGAGAGAGAGAGACAGAGGTGGGAGGGGGAGAGAATAGGACAAACATCATCCTTCCTATTGGAATGGACTTAAGACCCTCCTGGGGCAGAATTCACAGCATATTAAATCTTGAGCTGAAAGGTTCTTCAGAAGACATTATGCTCATATATTCCAACAGGAGCTCTCAGTGAAACTCAGGATCTAATCATAAGACTAACCATAAGAGTAGGAGGTGAACGGCTGGGTGGTGCAGTGGACAGAGCACCAGTCCTGGAGTCAGGCAGACGAGTTCAAATCCAGCCTCAGACATTTGACACTTACTAACTGTGTGACCCTGGGTAAGTCCCCCCACCCTGACTGCCTCACATCCAGGGTCATCTTCAGTTGTCCTGATCCATATCTGGCCGCTGAAACCAGACGACTCCAAAAGAGAAAGTGAGGCTGGGGACTTAGCACAACACCCCCTCATGCAAATCCAATTCATGTGTATGTCATGGTATTTCCCCCCCCACACACACACACGTCATAGTCTTCTTGGAGAATGAAGGACAAATATCATCAAACGGTATATTTCAGTAGGTCCCAGCAGGCCTCTGAATCCACAAGCCCTGGAGGGGTGAGATATTAGGTAAGCAGTCTGGAGAGAGAAGGGAAGGAAGGGAAGAAGGAAAAAGAAAAGAAAAATTGGTGGAAAGGAATGGGAGAGGGCAAAAACACAAACTTTATCTGATTCCTCCCAGGGAATCTCAGTACACTTAAAGAAGAAAGGTGACTGGGAAATTCACCTTCAGTTTGCCATTCCCTGCTGCCATTGTCAAATATCTCTCATGGATGTGGAGCCAAATGGCAATACCCCGCAGGGGTGGACCTGGGGTGGGTGATTGGGAGAAGCTGGTTTCTAGCACCCCCCTGCCCCCCACTACCTACACAGAGCTGCCCAGCAGTAGGAAAGACCGGGCCACAACCTTCTATGGTTGGCCTGTTTTCTTTGTGAGGTATCTATTCAAATGAAGGACGTGTATGGGCACATCGCTGATTGAGTGTCCTGGCACAGGCGTGAAGTGGTTAACTGTACATTTAAGTGGGTGTAATTAGGCTTCCAAGTTAATGGCTCATTAAGGGGGACAGGGTAGGGCTGGCCTAGATCCCTGTCTGGGGCCATGCTAGAGGGAAGAGGGCACTGCATTGCTTGACTTTAGAGCCAGAAGAGCTGGGTTCAAATTCTGGATCCACTCCCATAAGATGTGTGATCTTGGCCAAGGCGACTGACCTTTCTGGCCTCTATTCTCATCAATGGGCTGAGTTGCATAGGTCATGTCCCAAAGGACCCCTCTAACCCTAAACTTTCACTGGGCCTGAAGAGCAACCTTGCTGGCCTATTTAGGAGATAAGCTTTCTGCCTGGGAAGAGGGTTTTGAAATAGACTGTGCAGTGGTTGTGGGAGAGAGGGTCAATGTCGGGAACATGATCATAGCCCCAGATTAGATACTGGATATTATTTTAATTTTCTGTTTTTCCAACAACATGCAATCATTTTCTTTTTTGGCAACATTTTAAGGTTTACATTTTCTCCCTTTCTCCTCCCCTCCCCCAACAGAAAACAATCTATTACAGGCTCTGCATGTGTAATTATGCTAAACATCCTGCTTTTACTTTTGCTAGTGAAGCTAGGGCTGACAGCCCAGTGTAATAGGCTAAGCCCCAGGTTTGGGCTAGAGATGGGGGCTCTAACTGCTGCCAAACAGCTGTGTGACTTTGGACAAGTCCCTTAACCTCTCTGGCCTCACTGACTAAAGCCTTTGAGTCAAAGCTTTTGAAATGCATTCCTTCTAGAGCTGGAAAATGTGATTCTTCCCCCTTCCCTTCTCTTCCCCCAGCTCCCCCGCTGGGAATCTCAGTTCACCATGAAGACAAAAGGTGACTATGGGAAATTTAACTTTAGTTTGACACTTCTGCTGTCATTGTGAAAAATCTTTCCCAGAGCTATAGATGTGGAGAGAGAAAGGACTTTCAGAGTCATCTTTTCCCAACCTCTTCTACCCCCCCCATTTTACAGAAGAGTTGCCTGAGGCCTAAAGAGGAGACTGAGCTATTCTATAGTTTCCAAACCCATCAAAGATAGAGAGCTACATTTCCTTATATAATGGAAAGACTACTGGTTTTTAGAGTCAAGGACCTGAATTCAAATCCCGATTTTGCTCTTTGCTTGCTGCTTTGTGTCCTTGGTCAAGTCAGTGGTCTCTCTGGGTCTCCATCTCCATGTCCTTCTCTGTGGGACTGGATAAACTCAGAATTTCCATTAAGCCTTAAATCTGTGATTCCAAGTCTGCCGAGCAGTGAAAATGGACACTCACCTCCCACTTTTATTTTATTTTGTTGTGTTTTTCTGATTGTTAGTCGTGGACCTTTGGTTGGTCTTTTAACTGGGATCAGTAGGAGCCTCAGCTTTCCCTTCTTCCCACTCAATAGGCACCTTGTTCTTTGGGCTCCTTCCCTGGGAAACACCTCAAAGGCAACCCAGAGGACCATCCCAGGACACAGCAGCTGCCCCAGGAGGTCAGGGCCAGCCCAGACCCTTAGATTTATGGAGGGGAAAATGTTCCAGGTCACTTGGGGTCCTCCAGTCAGTGTAGCCATCTCATGGCACTGGCCGGGAGGGACCTTACCAAGGGCTTTCAGCTGTGGGCACCGGATCTGTTCCCGCCTTGCAGCCTCCGCATGGGCGTTCTGTTCAGACCAGGCCAGCGCCATCCGGCAATGGCAGGGTGTATTTTTAAATGGCAAGTGTTGAAAACAAAGGGCATCTGTAATGGAGCCCAGACCTGGAACTTCATAACGTCAAAAGCGTCAGCTGCCAATTTGCTGTGTTGTTAATCTCTGATTTACAGTTCCCTGCATGTGTGGGTGGGGAGGCGGGTCTGGCCTTTTGGGTCTAGTCATTTTTCTTCTTGGGTAACTTAGAAGAGATGTGTGTGTGTGTGTGTGTGTGTGTGAGAGAGAGAGAGAGAGAGAGAGAGAGAGAGAGAGAGAGAGAGAGAGAGAGAGAGAGAGAGAGAGAGAGGAGAGAGACATTGTTTTTAAGAGAAACAGTTGGTAGCTGTGTTTTCCTTGGGTGCAATGGAATTAAAGATCAAGAGAATCATGGATCTTAGATCCAGAGCCAAAAGGAACCTTAGGGGGTCTTCCAATCTAACCCCCTTGTTTTATACATGAGGAAACTGAGGCAGAGCAAAATTGAGTGACTTCCCCAACCAAGTGTCACCCAGTTAAGCAAATTTCCGAGGCTGTATCTGAACTCAAGTCTTTCTGCCTGGAAACCCAGCTCTCCATCCACTGCTACTGTCAATCATTCCCCCATTTTCAAAGAGAACCACAGATGAGGAGACCATCCCCCTCCCTTTGCAGATAACCAAACTGAGGGCCAGAGAAGTTAAATGACTTGCCATAGTCACAAAGGAACTAAGTGGCAAAGTCAGAATTTGAAGCCAAATTTAAATGCCTAGTTTCCATGGTCCTGATTCCCCCTGAATTTGCATGACTGTTGAGTTCTCTGCCACACTCTCCATCTAGGCAGACTTCCTGTCTGTCCTCCGGCTTCTTTCACTGTTGTCCATCAAGACACGATGCCCACTTCCCCATCCTGGGCCAGTTCCTCAGTCATCCACCCTCACAGCTCAACCTGCTGTTTTTAAGGAAGCAGAAATGGTTTTCCTTGTAACTCTCACTTGCTTAGAAAGTCTACCTCTGATAGAATAGCACCAACAGAGTCTCATCTTTGTATGGCCAGGCTAAAGGTCTAGCATTTCTTGGCCACTGAGATCATGTCTAAAAATCCTCAAGTTACTAGTCAAAAATTGTCAAAAGTGTAAGCCATGGCACAGGAACAGAATGGAAATGAAAGGACCATAGCCAAGGAGGAGGGGCAGGTGCCCCAGGACTAACAGAGAAGGAAGCAGAACCCACGATGGAACCAGAGCTAACAAGAAGGGGTGCCACAAGATGCCCCCAATAAAGCTCCCATTGCCCTGGGCCACCTCTAGTCCACCAGGGACTCTCCAAAAGAGAATGTAGATCTTGGACCTTGCCCCAAGAACAAAAATATCGCTGAAGAAAACATTTTAAAGGGCAGGTCCCACTAGCCAAGGAAAATTCTCAGTGGAGGTAATTTTCAAATCAAATGAAGGAAAAGGTGTCTTGAAGAATTTCCATTTACAAATTTTTTTATAGAATCATAGAGCCCAGAAGGAAGGTTGGAGTCCTTTTAAAGTCAACTTACTTTTTCATCGAGAGAGAAACTGAGGCACAGGAGGTTAAATAATTTGCCTGAGATAAGATTTCTAATTTGCTTCAGAGCCAAGATAGACTCCTTAAGCTTCTTATTGCTATCTAGATAGTGTCTCTGCTATCACACCTGGCTCTTTTCTCTTTTGAGTATATTGGCTTCTTGAGAATAAGGTTGTTTTACATTTGTCTTTGTCTCCAGTGCCTGGTACATATTAATAGATCCTTGTTCATTGACTGATTGAGGATGATCCATTGGCTCCATATCTTTTATAGACCCCAAATCCTCACTGCTCTTTCTAAACCATTTATCCATTTTGAGAATCTAAGTTATGGGGTGAATGATTCCTGGAGTCAGAGTCAGATGTCTTAAATATGAACCTTAGCTTCATTTGATTTCTTCTGGATTACTGCCCTGGCCACAACCCTCAGACATCTCTCTAAATGTTGGAGAGGTACCTGAGGCTCAGATTGGCAATGTTTCCCAAGGTCAGGATAGTTAGACCATCAGATGCAGGATTTAAATCTTGTCTGAACACCTCATCCAACACTCTTCAACACATTCTCCCTCTCTCCAGGCTTCTTTCTCCCCACTCCAGGATGGCTAGACAAACACAAAAGGATTTCAGAGTTTGGATGACCAGAGAAATCTGTGGTGGTGGTGTTTTTAAACACAAGTTCCCCTGTGAAAGAATTTCACATTAACTTAATTTCCATTTCCCTATTCTCGTCATGACTTGAGCACTTTTCAATTATATGCAAATATCAATTTGAAATTTCTGCAGTTTAGGAAATTATAACCAGTGGTTTCTGTAGAAATTAGTTCAGACCGCTTAGAAACAATAAATAAACATTAAGCCTCATTTTCTAGAGTTTACCCATATCTGATGGATACATCCAGGACCTGTAATTTTGTCAGCACATAAAATCCTTCACAACCCATGAGTAATTTACAAGTTATAGAAAACGCTCCAGTGCTCAGACAGGTTCAATGATTTATCTAGGGTCACATAGCCCCTAAGAATCAGAGAGGGGAGTCTAACCAGGTCTTCCTGTCTTCAGATCCAACAATCTATCCACTAAGCCATGCTGCCTGCTATGAGAGGTGCTGCTCTGTCCCCCCCACCAACTGTATGACAGGCTTATAATAGATTAGATTTCTGTGGTGCCTTAGGGTTTACATTCACATGCCCTTCAGTCTCATCTTTATTATATTATATCCCTGCTCTTTAAGTTGCAGCCTCATCCATCCCTACTCTTCTAAGTTCCTTCAATCTTTACTGGGATGATATCATTATCAATCCCTTCCCTAAACTCATTTGCAAAATCCTTTCCTCACAGCAGCCCCATGAAACCAGGGAAGCAAGGGGAGATGTCCTCCCTTCAAAAAGGACAAAACAGAAACCCAGAAGAGATCTACCCACCAGCATTTGATTGAAAAAAATGTCAGCAGGACTTGAACTAGTACTTCTTTTGTTTCATTTGCTGGCCTCCTTAGATTGCAGGAGACCAAAAAATACACACAACTGATTTTGGGTGCTCTTTTTTTCTGCAGGAAAGAAATTAAATTTAAATTCTATTTTTTAATAAAATTTTATTTTTCTCTGATTTACAAAGACAATTTTTAACACTCATTAAAAAACCCCCAACTGAATCTCTCTCCCCTTCTATACAGTAACCATTTGATATAGGTGATACCTGGTCAATCATTTACCAATTTGAATGACAAGATCTCTCCATGGTTTTTCCTCACATTTCTCAAATGCTGAGAGAATGGTTATTCCCAGCCTTGGTTGGACTTTTCAGTATTCTATGTCTCCCTTTTCTTGTAGGTCTAGTTATGAAATTGCCAACCCCCTCTCTGTTTTGCTATTTCACACGTCTTTTCTAGTTTTGATTTAGGTCTCAGCATGATACACCATAAATCAGAAAGGTGGGGGAAAGGCAGGGGCGGCCCCCACTGCTTAGAATCCGACTCAAGTGGCACTCTATAATTCAAGGGCGGCAAACCGCGGGGTAGGCAACGCCGGCACCACAGTGACAGTCCAGGTTGTTTTTGTTAATAGAGATGAAATTATGGGTGTAATGAGCTGGCAGGGCTCAACCAGACTTTAGCAAACTGTTTACTCAGCTGTCCTCGGGCAACAACCGAATATTTGTGGATCAACTTCTCCCTTCAGTTCCCCAACAGGATAATCCCAGGATCCCAATTTGTTCTCACCATGAAAAAATAAGAACCGCTTCTCTAGTTCCCCAGACACAAAGCTAAGGCTGGAGTGGCATTTTGATTTGAGGGGCCTACTGACATCATGAGCCAAGAAAACTTTCTCAGTGGCAGGCTTTGCCTTCTGGAAAAAAAAATCTGCCAGATTTTGGAAACCTCAACACTTTTGGTAACTCTTCATTTCTCATAATGACGCCCCTCTCCCCTAAGAGATGTATAGGAAATGGCAACCCTATTTCATATATGACTCATAAAATCCCATTCAAGGGAAATAAGATTTCACCAGGCTAGTCCAGGCCCCTTCACAATCCATGAATCCCCTCAGCAACAAACTACTTTGAGGTGGACCGAGGTCCATCCTGTTATCACCGTGGGTTCAGGGCTGTAGAAATGGAGAGTGAAGAGGGACCTTGTAACTCATCTCATCTAAAGCACACCAGTACAAGGATCTTATTCTAGAATTTATCTGAGAAGCTTAAGATCTTAGGATCCAATAGAGAGAGAGAGAGAGCATCTGGTCCAGACTCTTCATTTTCAGACAAAAAGAAAACAGTCCTTGCTCTCAGGGAAATTACATACTCTCAGAAGAGATAATATATATACCCATATACATGTAAACAAAATAGAAATAAAGGAACTGAGGGAGGGCTCAGATAAGTCAGTGCTTGAAGCTGAGTCCTTACAAAAGTAAGACATTCTGTGAGGCAGTGGTGAGGATGGAGTAAATTCCAGGCAGATGGTCCATCCGGGTAAAGCTAGAGAAAAGAGATCATCTATAAAACATAGCAAAAGGATCAATTTGTCTGGGCTGGGGGATGTGAGAGAGGGGGGAATCTTAAGAATGAAACTTAGACAAAGTGCCATTAGGATGTACTGAGTAGGGAAATGACATGGCCACACCTGGACCACTTTAGTAGGTGTGTGGAGGACCTCTTGTTAAGGGGGGGTCTTGAGGCAGAACAATGAGGGTGATATTGCAATAATCTAAGAAGTGATGAAGATTTGAGCAAAGGCTGTGAATGTGTGGGCAGTGAGAAGGAGACATGGTTTGAGGGATTTGGGGGAGGGGGAGGGAGAGAGAGACAGACAGACAGACACGGAGAGAGACGAAGGAGGAGGAGATGGGGGCAGCTAGGTTGCACAGTGGATAGAGCGCTGGCCCTGGAGTCAGGAGGACCTGAGTTCAAATTCGACCTCAGACACCTAATAATTGCCTAGCTGTGTGACTCTGGGCAAGCCACTTAACCCTATTGCCTTGCAAAAACTAAAAAACAAAAGGAGGAGGAAGAAGGAGAAGAGGAGGAAGAAGAAGTGGGAGAAGGAACAAAAGAAAGAAGAGGAAAGGGAGAGAGAGACAGAGATTGTTAAAAATCTCCAGAGATTGTATTTCATGGGGAGTTATAAAATAATGATCACCAGCACCTACATTCTTGAAGAAGACCACTACACATCAGGGAGGTGATGTTCATGACAAACATATGCATTGGATTTGAGTGAGGGGAGGCTCTGCTAAGTCACCAGCCTCACTTTCTTCTTCAGAACCATCTGGATCCAGTGACCAGATATGAATCAGGACAATTGGAGATGACCTGGATGTGAGATAATCTTGGTGAGTGACTTGCCCAAGGTCACCCAGCTAGTATGAGTCAAGTGTCTGAGGCTGGATTTGAACTCCAGTCCTCTTGACTCCAAGGACAGTGCTCTATCCACTGTGCCACTTAGCACCAGCAGAATTTTCAATCCTACAATTCCAGAAGATGCAGAATAAATGCTTAGAAGAACTGATAACAAAAGGATCCAGGGGACTCTTGCATATATAGTTATTAAAGTTTAATAAGTTGCCCTATTCTAAATAATAGATGCTTTTAATTCATTTTTAGTGTCCCAGGATTATTGATTTAGAGCCAGAAGGGATTATAGGCAGTCAACAAACATTTATTAAATGCCTAATGTGTACCAATGCAACTAGATGGCGCCATAGTTTACAGAGCACCAGACCTGGAGTCAGGAAGACCTGAGTTCTAATGCAGCCTCAGACCCTGGGCAAAAGGATGAAAACAGCAACAATGACAACACTGTACTGGACACTGTGCTGAGCCTTGAGGATACCAAGGAGGTAAAAATGCTTACCCCAGGGACTCGCAGGAAAGCGATGACTTATCAGGATTTGAGTTCAGGTCTTCTGACTCCAAATGCACAAAGGAGATGGTCTAGATGTCAGTCTCTGCTGACTCTAAAATGTGTGAGAAATCTGGAAGGGCTGGCAGGGGCTTCACCAACTGCAACTGAGGTTTCAGATCAACCTTTGCAATTCAAGACACCACTAGCAAAAAGTTGCTGAACATTGCAGTCCACCAGGGATAAAGCATTATGTGATGAAAAGCAAGGAAATAATGATGATGATGATGATGATGATGTGACTGCTCTGTCTGGAGAACTATTTGCCAATCTGGTTTCTGGCCACACTCTTTTTTTTCTGGTATTTATTTTTGCCAGTTCATCTTTTACAAGCAGCCACTCTTTGCTGTCCTTGTGGTCAAATATCATTCTAGATCCCAATTCCCTTTCCTGGGAGCAGTATCTACTCGAGACAGAAATGCCCCTCACACACTCATGGACGTTCTCATGTGAGTATGAAATAAGGATGAATTTCCATTGTTTCTGTTTTGAAAAATGCTGACAGCATTCAAGGGAGTTGAAAATACTCAGGATTCTGCAAAAATTGAGGGTTGCAGATCCCTATTACAAGAGATATAGTCCAAAAGGGAAATTCTTTTTGGAGTAATAACACAATGAAAATGTGAGTAATCAAAGCATTTTCTTTCCAAAGACCCAACTGTCATGCTTCCTTCTCTCCTGGGTGAATGTGGGTGACTCCATATAGAAATCTGAAAGGATATTTGAGTATATAGATGGATACATATAGAGCCATATACTAAAACATATATATTTGCATTATATGTATGTATATATGTAGACACATTATACACATACATGCACTTTGGCATATGTATCCATAATTGTTCAGTCATGTCCAACTCTGAGATCCTATGGACCATAGCCATATCACTACTGTCCCTGGGCACTTCTTGGCAAAAATACTGGCATGGTTTGCCATTTTCTTCTCCAGTGGATTAAGGCAAACAGAGGCTAGTGACTTGTCCAGGGTCTCATGTATAATATCTGAGACCAGGTCTTCTGACATCTGACCATCTAGCTACCCCTACATATGCATAATTATGTATCTATGTGTTTGTTTGTCCCTCATTTTTGAAGAAGACCACTACATCAGGGAGCTGATGCCATGACAAGTGCGTAAATTGTATTTGAGTATTGGACAGGGGCTGCGCAAAGTCCGCAGTCTCACTTTCTCCTCTGGGGCCATCTAGGTCCAGTGGCCAGATATGAATCAGGACCACTTGGATGCTGGGCAATCAGGCTTAAATGACTTAAAGGTCACACAGCTAATAAATGGCAAATGTCTGAGGTTGGATTCGAACTCTGTCCTCCTGAACCTAAGACCAGTGCTCTATGCACTGTGCCACCTAGGAAACAGAAAATTTTTTTTCAAAATATGCTTTTTTTAACTGAACTTTTAAAATGCCTGTATTCACAAGAGGCATTTCAAAAGTTCAGGTAAAAAAGCATATTTTCAGGGTAGTGAGGTGGCACAGTGGATAGAGCACCGGCCCTGGAGTCAGGAAGACCTGAGTTCAAATCCGACCTCAGACACTTAATAATTACCTAGCTGTGTGTGGCCTTGGGCAAGTCACTTAACTCCACTGCCTTGGAAAAAATCTTTTAAAAAAGCATATTTTGAAAAATATTAGCAAGAGTATTAACAAGAGAGAATCCTTCCTTCTCAAACAGCTGGGTTCAGAGTCAGTTTTATTTATTGACTGACTGGTTATGTATATGGAATAAGTGAAATTTGATAGAATCCTAGCTCTGTCTCTCTTTCCTGTTTGACCATGAGAAAGTCACTTCCATTTTCACCATCTCAGCACCTCCTCCATAAATGAAGGTTGTTCCTCTATGAAATGATGGGTATTCTCATTGAAGGAAAAAAAATCTTCCCTATCACTTTTCCAAGTTGGATTTTGGGTGATTAAAAACAAATGTCCAGTCCAACACTTCAGGTTGATGTGTTCCTGAAAACTCAATTGAGCAATGCGCCAATCACTACTTCAGGCTATTGGCCATGCAAAGATAAGAAGGGGTCATTGTGTTTCCCACTCTAGATTAATTTTTTATTTGAATAGGAGTGGGCAGAGAGAAAACATCATGCACAGAAGGTAAAAACTCCAAGAATTTGAGGAGGGGGGCCCCCAGAAAGGCCTCTTAGAAGAGAGCCCTCTCCACTCTTGCATGTCTATCTTCCTAGATGAGAACATAAGGAGATGGGGATGGAGCAGGGGAAGTGACCTGAGTAGAGGGTGGTGAAGCTAAACTTCCTTTGAGAGATGGTCAATGAGACTCATCAATTTTCCCTGCAGTTTCTGGGGTCATAGATTTAGAGCTGAAGGAGTCTAAGAAGATAGTTCAATCATCTCATTTTACAGATGTGAAAAGTGAGGCCCAGAGAAAGTCAAGGGACTTTCTCTAGTTACCTGTGCAGAAATGAGAACTAGATTTTAGATCTGGATACTCTTTCCTCTGGACCATGTCCCTGGTTCTTCTGGAAATGAGGAGACCTAAGCTGTCCAAAGCTTAATCAGGGATGTCTAATTTATCTCCAACTAAGACTGATTCTGGATTTCATTGGATATTCCATAGTATCACATGCTTAGAGGTGGGAGGCACCTTTGAGAGCAGCTGGTATTTTGAAGATGAGGAAAGTGAGGTCTGAGATGTCAGGGGGACTTGCCTATACTCACACAGATAGGAAATAACAACCAGGATTTGATCCAGTATCCTCTGATCAGAAATAGTGTTGTCTCCTTGCCAACCTGTGCCCCTTGGCATATGACTGAAAAATACAGAGAAAAAGAGAAGGGATATCTATGGGGAGTGGGTGCTGAACTCAGATTCAAGAAATCCTGGGTTCCGTTTCCCATCTCTGATGCTTAGTAATTGTATGACCACCCTGACCCTCAGCTTATCATTTGGAAAATAATAGTAATGTCACAGGGCTGTTGTGTCAAAGAGGATCATGTGTGTAAAAAACTTTGTAAAGTCAAAAGGACTATAGAAGTGCCAACTAGATCATCATTTGACACAACAGAAAATACTTTTCTTTGAACTTTGGAACCTTCAGACCACGTTTTCCTCCTTTAGCCCCATCATTCATCTTGAGAATGTCCAAGGAATGAAACATGCTGAAAGAGTCTTAGTCCTATCTAGGCCTTCTAAATTAGAGGCAGACAAATGAAATCAGGAGTTATCTGCAGCATCAAACTCTAAAGGGAAAAAATAATCACTCACCCCTTGCATCTGCAAACATTTTACATCCTAACTGAGAACTCATGGAAACACAGAAGCATGACTGGGTATGTATGGGTGATGGGGCATCATCCAGAATACAAGCCCAGAGAGACAGGAGGGAGGGTAATTAATGAATCCATTTGGAAAAGTTGGTGCCCTTCAATTAGCCTGAATGCAGCAAAGCAGATGGGAGTCCCAATCTCCAGGGAAAACTGCTGAGAGAAATCCTGAAAAATCCATCTTTGCCCTGATTTATATGGGTAATTATGGGCCTCATTTACACAAAATTGTTCAATAAGGCTGCACTGAGAAAATTAAGAATTTATATGACTCTGAGATGTGGTTGAAACGAAGCAGCATTAGTAGAGTCATCCGTCATTGCTTCTCTGTCTAAGAGGATTGGGTTCAACCTGTAAGATGGGAGTAGGGACAGGGAGCCCTGAAAGGGCTGCTGGAGGGGTCAGATGAAAAAGGACCTTGGCTAAGTCTCCAGGGAGCTCTTCTAGCAGGAGAGTGACCCACAGACCTTTCTGAGAAGGATGCTTTATCTGTGAAGGGTCTGTGAGATCTTGCATTTCTACCACCTCAGACATTAAGATCTCAGCATTCCCATTGGAAAGAGATGAAATTGGGTGGAGATGGTTAAAAAAGAGAGCTAAAGCCTTCCATGAAAATGGGGCCAAATCCAGGAATCTTTTCTACTAGGAAATAACTGACATATGATGTGAACACCATGCTTAATCCTCAGTCTTGGTTGAAGCCAAAAAAATTTGACTTTTCCATAAGTCAACTCTCAAAACTAATAAATATGTCATTCATATTGGTTGAGAGTCTGAAATATATTGAGCCAGGAGTTACAGCCTCAGTCTCTAATTCTTGAATATACTCAGCTTGAAGAATTCACATCCTCAGTTTTATCTATAAAATGAAGTGATTCCAGCACAAAATTCAGATCCCTATTAATTGCTTCATTTTCATATGCTTCTGAGAAAGAACTACCAAAGAGACAAAATCAAAGTCAGTAACCATTTATAAAATGCCTACTGTGTGCAAGCCTCTGGGCTAGATCAGAGAGCCATAGATAAAGATGGTGTGTCTGACCTTCAGGTACATCAGAGTCTATGAATGGGAGAGGGAAAGATGAAGTCTGCTCTTGTATAAGTAAATCTACAAAAATATATATGATGAAAAATAAGAGAGGAAAGAGCAATGACTTGGATAATCTGGCAAGGTCTCGACATGATGGAGGGTACTTGAGTGCTGATTTTAAGTAAATGGAGACACAGGTAAGGAGAGAGGGCATTCTTGACCTGCGACCGTCTGCAAAGATCATGATGAGAAATACATTGTGGGTCAATGTGATGGTAACTGAACAAATGATGGGAGGTCATAGGAAAGAAAATGGCAGGTTGGAATCAGGTTGTAAAGTGTCTTAAATGCTTAGGATTTTAAAAAATTAAGTCTAATAAGGAATACCTGAAGATTTCTGAATAAGGGAACAATCTAAATTCTCCAACTATTTAATCAGCAAGTCTGTGGAGGATTAATGGAAGGTGGGAGACCAATTTGTTAAGCTGAATGAAGAATGAAGGACTACATTAGGGTAGTGAGCTTAGAAGGCAGATGTTTGGAAGAAAGATCAAAATACCTGGCCAATACAGTATGGAGAGAGAGAGAGAGAGAGAGAGACAGACAGACAGAGACAGAGAGAGAGAGACAGACTTGGACTTGATGGGAGGAAAGGGGAGGAGGAGATGGAGGAAGAGGAGGAGGAGAGACAAAGACACAGACACCCAGAGAGAAGGAGAGAGGGTGACAGAGACAGATAGACAAAGATAGAGGAGGCCAAGACAAGTCAACAGTCATTTATTAAGGGCTAACTGTATACCAGTAAGTCCTGGGAATACAAAGAAAAGTGAAAATATTCCCTGCTCTTAAGGAGTTCCCAGTCAAATCGGAGAGAGAGTGAGCATGTGGAGAGCTTTACACATACAGGATCTAGAAAGAACAAAAGGTGACCTCACCGGGAAGAGTCATTGATGAAGATGTGATATTTGAGTCCCAGATACCCTTCACTGTCTCTAAACATTGTCTCTAAACAAAGACTGAAACTCATAAGAAAAATGGGGAAACACCTAAAGAGGAACCAAATGTCCCAGTCTGCTTCATAGAGATATTTCTCCAGTTTCTGTCAATCTGAAAGCAAGAAAAGGAGAAATGGGAATAATAGACTTGTCAGTATTAGAGAAATTTGACTTCTTCCCCATGTGGAACTTCCTTCCCATTCTTTTCTTTCATGTTCTCAAATGGGCAGCAGCACCCAGTGATTTAGTTGGTTCCTTGGAAATTCAGGGACTGATAATCAAGGGAGTGGTGGGCCTTGACTGTCCAGGGGCTGGACAGCCACAGCTGGGAGATCCTTAGTGGGGAGGGAGGCTTAGGGAAGGGATTGCTATCCCTCTCCAGGGTACCAGAAGTCTTCACTGGCAAAGGCACAATTGCTCTTCTACAAGATATCTTTTTGGTCTACTCGGGACCAAAGTTTCTCTTTCATTTCCATTTCCATGACGAGAGAACCCATCTGCAGGTGCGGGTTCCCCACATCTCCTCCTTCCCACTTGAATCACAGACTGCTATCCACCCGAAATTCTGTAGATAGCAACAACAGACACAAACAGGAGCCATGCTTGTTGAAAGGCTTCTCTGAGCTGGGAAGATTATATAGGAAACACGGAGCTTTTGTTTAGATGGTTGTGTTGGTTTGGGGTGTGTGTGGAGTGGGGGGAGTTGACCAGAACTGTGTTTTTATTAATGAAGGGAACTCCTGGTGTGGAAAGTCCTTCCACTGATGCAGACCAGCTATCTGAGTAGAACTCAGTTTTAAAGAATTTACCTGAGGTGCTGAATGATCACAGAGGCAGGGCCTGAACCCAGGTCTTCCTGAACCAATAATCTCCACTGCCATTTCTCTAGTGCTCTAAACTTTTCAGAGAATTTTCCTCACAGCCACCCTACTTTTCATTACAATATTCAGGGTTTCTCTTCTTGTACCTTCCTTCATGAGTCTGAGGGCAAGGAAG
Source organism: Macrotis lagotis (assembly GCF_037893015.1). Classification (NCBI taxonomy): domain Eukaryota; kingdom Metazoa; phylum Chordata; class Mammalia; order Peramelemorphia; family Peramelidae; genus Macrotis; species Macrotis lagotis. The sequence goes on from NC_133664.1 coordinate 18,341,105, forward strand.
AAACTTAGCTGTCTTTTTACTCGTCCCACTATGGACAATTGGACATGAGTCCTCCTAGGTCCTCTGACAGCCCTCACCACCTGAGTTCTGATAATAATTGAATTAATAAACAACTTTTCCTCCCTAACAGCTGGAGGGGCCCCAGGATATGTGTTCCATATCTGTCATTTCCTTAACCACAGTGGGGGGGGGGGGGAAGAGCCCCTTCCATCTAAGACTTTTTTCTACTCTTTGTCTTCTATGCTTTGGCAAAGGGCCAAAGAGAAGTAGTGAGGGAAGTGAGAACTCTACTAGTGTCCTTGATAATAGGGTATAGGGCTGCCAACAGTGGTAGAAGATGAGGAGGTTCCTTTCTTGTCTGTGGGAAAATAGGTTTGTCTACTCCCCTAGCAAGTATGGGGGACCTTGGATGGGACCTATGGGTGGATGGGAACCAGAAGCTGCTGGCTAAAGGAAATCTGGTTTCCCCCAGCTGGGTCTGCCTGCCTTGGTCCTGCCTTGTTGGCCCTGGCATCTCCCGGGGCCATCACCCTTCAACATCAGGGCTGTGTGGGGCAGAGGGTCAAGGGTGGGCTGTCCTCCATCCAAGACCCTGAGTCATTTTGAGCTGATCTTGGATTTTCCATACTTGAGAATCTTGCTGGTACTTCTTGGTGGGTAGGGCTGGGAGTTTCTTTCCCGGCAAATATCCAGCAAATTCCTAAAGTAGAATGAAGCCTGAAATAAGCTCTGGGTTTTTGAACAACATAACTGTCTCAGGAGGACAATGAGTAAGGGATAGCAGAGACAGTGTGGGACTCAAACTGAAAGAGCTGGATTCAAATCTAGCCTCTGATGCAGTGTGACAGAATGGATTCTAAAGGAAAATTAGTTTCAACAATTATTGAAGGCAAATCACAGCATGGTTATAAACAATAAATGTTCTAGGAAGATACCTCTCTTCCTTCTTGAGAGAGGTGAGGACCTATGGATAAGGAACGGTGCATATACAGTCAAACTCAGTCAATATTCCTTTTGCTTTCTCAGATTTGGGAGGGACTGCCATCTAGTCTAAGTTTTGTGTGAGTAAGGATCCTTTCAATGAAGAGCCCTGCTGCATGGGGCCATTCAGTTTTTACCTAAAGACCAGCAGGGAGGTGGGATCCTACCCCCTACCCCCAGCCAAGGCAGTCCATTCTTTTTCTTTGGTATGTTTTGTTCTTTTGCAAGGCAATGGGGTTTAGGTGACTTGCCCAAGGTCACACATCTACGTAATTGTTAGGTGTCTGAGGTCAGATCTGAACTCAGGTCCTCCTGACTTCAGGGCTGGTTCTATATCCACTGTGCCACTTAGCTGCCCCAGACCATTCTTTTTCTGGAGCAGATGAATTCTTTTTTTTTAATTTTTTATTTTTTTAAGGAGATGGATTCTTAGCACATCTCTCTTCAAGTCAACATTGACCATGTTGTAACTCCTTGCTATAGCTTGTAGGCCTGCTCCAGTGCCCAAAGATGGGCAGAGACTGGCAAGAGGTGCCGCTGAGTCTGGGTTCTAAATTCAAATCTCCAATCTGATCTGCATTAACTGTATCATTTTCTCAAGTCACCTGAATAGTCTCAATTTCTATACCTGTAGAATGAAGTTGGGTGGGCAAAATGACTTCTGAGGGTACCCCAGCTTGGAATTGTTTTTATTGTCATTAGAGCAGCTTTTGAGAAGGAGAGAAGAAGAAAATATCTGAAAATAAGTTGATGTAGAAACAAGAGAGAGCAATAATTTTTATACACATAGTAGGTGATCTGTTCACAACAGCAGTAAGCAAATGCTTAATGACTTTGGTTTGATTGACCTGATCTGTTGAAAGAGGTTCGTTTCCTGTGCATCATTGTCTTCATTTTACCATTCAGTCCCTTTTGCTGTAAAATAAAGTTTGGAATATTATCTAAGGGGAAGGATAATGTTTCTACAGCTCACATCCCTGAGTTGTGGGAAAACCATTGAACAGCATATAAATTTGAGTACATTATTGTTACAATTAATTGAAGGAAACAAAACTGAATCAGCAGAATTGGGAACCAGGGTCCACATATCAGAGCCTCCATTTGCTATCTTTATGAGCAAGTGACTCCCCATCTGATCCTCAATTTCTTCATCTGTAAAATGAAGCAATCGGATAAGACAGTCTCTCTGATCACCTCCAGCTCTCTGTCTGTAGAATGGAAAAATAATCCATGTAGAATTCCACTCCTAGGTTGATAATGAGGTGGAAAGGAGAGAATGTCTATGATGCATCAGACCTCAGGCCGTATCTTGCTTCCAACAGTTCCTAATTATTTGACTCTGGAGGAATCATTTGACATTCTATGCCTCAGGTTTCTCCACTGTAAAATGAGGGGGTTAGAACTCAATGGTTTCTAAAGACCCTTCTGGTTGTAAGCCTATGGTTCTCATTGTCAACCTCAAAGAGCCATAAAAAGGTCAGCTATTTCTGTCCCCAGGGACATGCTGACAAACTGTGAGATCTGGTCCTCTTCCACTCTTCCAGATCCTGGCCTTAGAACATGTTTGGGCCTACCTTGTCAACTGCCTTGGGTTTCCTGTCTCTGTCTGTCTCTCTCTCTCTCTCTCTCTCTCTGTCTGTCTGTCTGTCTGTCTGTCTCTCTCTCTCTCTCTCTCTCTCTCTCTCTCTCTGTACAGCAAATGCTCCTGATGTCAGAGTCATGGAGCCTAGCAGTAGCCAGTGAGCACCAGGTCTCCTTTACAAGCCTTAGAAATCTTCCCTTTCCAAAAGTATGAGCAAAAGGAAGGAAAATTGAGGCTTCAACCTTTCCCCCCCCCTCCTTTTTTAAGATAGTGCATCTAAGGTTCAAGAATGAAAACAAGAAAATATTGTAAATTCATCATGTGGGAGGGTTTCAAAAATATTGTTAAATTTCATCTATTTATCTGGAGCCAATCCATCATCCTCAAAAGACAGCTCCTGGGGTTTTGATCTTTATCCAGTGACTTTCATTTCAGCAGAGCTATGGGGAAGGATTCTATTCAGGCATTTTTTATCATAGAGGCAGGATGCTATGATGCATAGAACAAGAAGACTTGGGTTCAAATCCTGCCTTGGATATTTATCAACTCTATGACCCTGAGCTAGTGTACTCTCTCTGCCTGGCTTATATAATAAACTATATCCAAGGGGCGGCTTAGGTGGTGCAGTGGATAAAGCACCGGCCCTGGAATCAGGAGTATCTGAGTTCAAATCCGGCCTCAGACACTTAATAATTACCTAGCTGTGTGGCCTTGGGCAAGTCACTTAACCCTATTTGCCTTGCAAAAACCTAAAAAAAATTAAAAAATTAAAAAAATAAACTATATCCATGAATGGGCTTTCCTCTCACCTCCTCTCTGATCAGTCATCAAGCTTTGTCTATTCTTTTTCTACATTTTCCCATCTGTTGCCTTCTGGATACTTATACAGCCAATACCCAACTCCAGACAGTTGTAATAGCCTTCTCATTGGACACCAAGCTCCTTCTGTTTCCAGAAAGTAGCCAAAGCCCCATTCTAGTTGTGGCACTTCCCTAATTGAGAAACATTAATGGCCCCATACTGTCTCAAAGATAAACCATAGCTTCCTCAATTCATGTCTAAAGCCAATCTGACAGTCGGGCTTCAACCTCCCCTCCCAAGCTTACTGTATACATCACCCCTTTCCTACCCTCTGTGATCCAGTCAAATTACCTATGGATTTTCATCTCCCTTGACTTTGCAAAGGTTGGCTATTCCCCTTGCCTGGAACACCTTACCTCTATTTTATAGAATGGACAGTTTTCATTAAAAACTTCTCCAAGGTATCATCATTTGCAGAAAAACTTTCTGGATTTTAGCTCCCATTGCTATCACTTGGAGTTTCCCATACAAACAAAATCATAGATCTGTCAAATATTATTTATTGAAATAAACTTTCCACTTCCTAAGCTGGTTCTTCTTTAGAAAAACATTTTTGAAATCCCTGATGGTGTGAATCCCACTGGATCTGCTGCCCTGATTTTGGGGTTTTTTGGTTTTGGTCCATAGGGAAATCTCCTATCTGCTTTCAGTCTCATGCCACAGTCTGACTACCACGTGTGAGGCTAATTAGATGCTGGGAGAAGAGAATTTCATGCTGAAGTTTTACAAAGGTCCATTCACAGACATGTAAAAGGGCTGATTTTGGAGAATCGAATCAGTAGCTATTTTAGGAGGATGAAGGCAAGGAAGGGACACTTAGCTGCAACTGAGGAGAAAGGGAGTTGGAATTCCCCTTTTATTCTCAAGATGGGGGCAGACACTGGCATCAGAATGGGACTTAGGAGTCAGAGGACAAGAGTTCAAATCTCAATTCTGAGTCTTAGCAAGGATTGGGCAAGTCATTGTTAGCCTCAATTGGACTCAGTTTCCTCATCTGTAAATTGCAGGCAAGAGAAATGGAAAAATAGCTTCTGAAGTCAGCTCCAAATTCTATATTCCTATGGATTTTCTATTGAAATCAACTAGAGGTTCTTGCAGCCTGCATCTTGCCTAAATCTGATTCTCCATGCTCCACACTGATTGTAATTAGTGTGCCTGCACAGCCCGGGTGGCTCCCAGCTCTGGGATAAATTAAATCACTTCCCCTGAGAAGGCTCCACACATGGCCTGTTAGCATTGTCAGATGCTGCTTCTCCTTCTGATTTATAACTTAAAATATAGTGAAAGCTCAAGACCAGATTTTTAAAAGGGGGAGTCAGGATGGTATACAAGCAAGACTGGGCTGGGCTGGGATGGGGCTGGCCCTGGCCTCACACTCTACCTCTATAAAATTCAAGTCAATTGGGCAAGAATACCTTTTATTTAGATGCCACTAGCCTTTCCTAATCCAACAAAGAGAAAAAGGGGAGGCGGAAAACAAAAAATTCCCCCAAATTAACCAACAGTTTGGAAAAGCCTGATGTTGTATGCAGCATAATGTTCCCATAGTCTCCCACCTCCGCAAAGAATCGGGGAGAAGGACCTTTTCACAGCCCCTTTCTGGGGCTGAACTGGGCTATTAGAATGTTACACCATTCACTTTGTCTTTCTCATTTGATTTTTATTTTCTCAACTACATGTAAACAACAATCCATTCATTGGGGTCATGTGGTAGTCGTCACTTCTGTGTATATCATCATGTGTGTTCTCCTAGACCTTTGCATTAAGAACCTACTCTGTCTTAGACATTATGGAGGATGCAGGTGAACTGATATATTGGAAACAGTTGCTGCCCTCAAGAAGCTTATATTTTGGGGACAGGATACACAGATAATTTCAATTTTAGGGAGGAGGCAGAAGATGGCACCAAAGCTATACTTTGTAGGGCTTTTTTTTAGGTTTTTTGCAAGGCAATGAGGTTAAGTGACTTGCCCAAGGCCACACAACTAGGCAATTATTAAGTTTCTGAAGCTGGATTTGAATTCAGGTACTGCTGACTCCAGGGCTGGTGTTCTATCCACTGTGTCACCTTGCTGCCCTGAAGTTTTTTTTTAGAAAAGTTTTATTTATTTTGAGTTTTACAATTTCCCCCCCAATCTCACTTCCCTCCCCCCCCACCACACAAGGCAGCTTGTTAGTCTTTACATCATTCCCATAGTAAACATTGATCTAAGTTGAATGTGATGTGAGAGAGAAATCTGTGCCACCTAGCTGCCCCCAAAGCTATACTTTAAAGAAATTCTGTTAGGGTGCTGTGAGGACATCTGGAGGATAGTGGACAATCTTAGTGAGGGCCTAAAAACAGGAAATGAAATATCTCATAATGAGAACAATAAATGAATGAGAGGCAGTAATGGGAAATAGGTCTAGTGGGGAGGTCTTATAATTTCCAAAGACCCCTCAAATTTGCACCTCTCAATTTTCATGATTCTATAAAATAGACTCAGTTTCCTGGGATCAAGGTATTCTTTTGACCCAGGAAACACCCAATCCTCCCTAATAATATTTTTCTGTCCATTTTTTTTCCATATCCCCTTTGTCTCTCATGGGTTAGCAATCTTCTACTTGTGAGACTTCTAAAGAGGGGAATCTATCACAAATTGTCCTTAGTGAATGCTTCATAAATGCTTATTAAATTGAACTGAATTTCACAGAATTTTAGAGGAGGACGAGTTTTTGGTTGTCATCTAGACTTGAATTGACCTGACTGTGGTCTTACTAATGAAAACAGTTGACAGGATCTCAAATGACTGGTGGATGTACATTCCAATTTAAGCATAACTAAGAGCAAAGAAGGGAAGGCACCTCTAATAGATAGAACAAATATTGTGATTGAGTTTCCTTTCCAAAGATAACTTGCCCACATTACTGTGGTTCTCTGATGCTTCCTTCAAAGTAAATAAATTCTCATACAGAGTGAGGTTGCCTCAGAGTTTGGGGTTCAAGGACCACCCTGATATATACTGGCTAGCCCTGAGCATAACCAGGCAGTTTATGAAGGCTCTAAGTTGTAGTACCAATCTGTATTAGTAGAGAAATTTTATCCATTGGCAGCTCCCCCACTCTAGGAAATCAAAGATCTAATCAATCAATATATGCTATTGGTCATTGTTGGGTTGACACAAGATTCAAGTCAAAGAGAGATGAAGAAGATTGGTTCGAGGTGATCCATTTATTGGTGCTTTCATGCTGTTGGTAGCTAGCTACTTAAATGTCTACTTGGCCCAATTAAAATTCTGGCTTCTCAAAATAATGTTAATATTAATACTAGCCATCATCATCAAAGAAATAAATCCCCATTCCTAGTACCTCCAAAGAGCTAGATAGACTGTCTAGATTGAGATAGTTGCCTCCCCAGTGGGAAAAAAGAAGTGAGCATGGGACTGATGGCTGCCATTCTCAGCTAGCCACTGGATTCGACCCTTCATTCAAAGAAAGGAAATGAAGAACAGCCTTGCCAGTTGGAACCTTTAGGGGAATTTTTGGGAGGGAGGCTGTCATTATCCTAGCTGAAGTGGGGCCAGCATAACACCCCCTTATGGAAAAAAAAAGTCATGGAACATTTAATGACTGGACCCAACCCGTCAGAGCATGAATTGTCCAGTCCCAGGGTTCCACAGCTGCTGACTTATAAGATATTAAGTCTTCATTAGTCTGAGTCTACTTCATAATAAAGTAAATGTTTTGGAGACAGATGTGGATATATAATATCACAGACATATATTTGAAACTAAAAAATGATAGCCAATCACTTTTAAAATAGCTAATTGATTGACTTTAGAATATGAACTTAAGTGTTGTGCTCACTGCACTAACATTTTTCTTCTCTAAAGCAAGGAAGAATATTTTTTAAATATTTTGAAAAATGTATTTCAACATTGATTTCATGATCAGCAACTGGTTTCCATTGTAAGCCTAGGAATTTTGTGTTATAGACTTTAAAACATTTTCTTCTATGAAAAGGTCCAAAGGCTTTACTCAACTGCCATAAAGATCCATAGCACAAAAAAGGTTAAAATTCCCTAAAGACAAAACTCACCTAGGGATGTAATCTCAGCCACTGAATATTTGTTTATAACAAAATACATATTGTATTCATGAATATTTGTAGAACCACCCCTTAAAACACAGACAATACACACAGAGGGAGGGATATGTGATTTCATCAGCACAAGAAACTCCAATGTGGGGATTTCCTCCACTAAAACAAATCACCACTCATCTATAAATGAGCTTTCTTCTCTATAAACTGAAGGGATTAGACTTGGCCATATCTGGATTATGATCCTATAAGATCTTGTTTTTTTAAAGTTTTAAACCTGAGTTTAAAATGGACTACTGAAAATAGAACAAGAAAAACAAATTCTCTGCCTCAAAACCACATTCACTCTGATAGGTTCCATTCCATCAACAATCCACCAGAATGTCAGCCTAGGACCAACCAGTCCTGAGGAAGCAGGGCTAGAATCACTTAAAAGGAACACATTGGAGACACTGTCCCTTGCTGGGTCTAAGACTGGGAGTCATGAAGCATCTGCTGTACAGAAGGATCCTTTCTGGCTCTTAGAAGGTCCAACATCTGGTAGGCATGGGCTTGACCCCAATGAGGTTGGTGGCCCATAGAGAAAATCATTTTAACACTGAACTATTATTTGAAGCCTTGCATGAGACTGAACTGTGTGTCAAAGGGAAGGGAGAACTTATCCATGGATACACCATCAGTATTTCCATTTGGTTAGTGGTTGACACATTTGGTTAACCATTCTGTTAGCTCCCGGTTAACCACAGATAGTTCAGAAACTTTACAGAAGTGGCCAAAAGTCTCTATTTACTTAAAAAAAAGTACAGGACACATTTCCTTGGTTTTTCCCATTCACAGATGGACTCACTCCTTTTTACCCTGTATAGAAGGAAAGGTCCATGAGTAGTTGGGTGAAGGGGAACTTTTTGATGCCCATTGGGTGACTAGATTACTATGGTAAAATGGAGAATTCCCCCAAAGGAATATAAGTGTGCTTTTGATTTATAAGTCTTAATATCTTTGATTCATCTCTACTCGGTTCTCAAAATGACTAGTACAAAAGGCTTAGTTCAAATGCCATCTCTTACATGAGATCCTTCCTCATCCCTCTACCCCATTTTAGCACCACCCTTCTCTCCACAAATTACTTCATGTTTTCTCTCTCCCCCCTGCCACATACACATTCTCTGTTTCATTCTCTCTATATATACATATCTACATATGTGTAGATATCTGATGCAGATATCTACATGTATGTTTAAATATATCTATATATATAGATATAATATACTTTTTAATGGTACACTTGTTGAATGTGAGCTCCTTGAGGGCAGAGACTTTCATTTTTTTCTTTATATTCCTAGTACCTTACTGAATACCTGAATAATACCTTAATAAACGGGACTTGGATGAATAAATGAGTATGGGTGAATTTTTTTATAGTAAGAATTAACCTGGTGAAGCTATTCCAGAACCAAACTTATTGTTAGGAAGATATAAGTTCAAATCCCATCTGTGACACTAATAGATACATAGATTTATGATTTAATAAAGTAAAATCAAAAGGCATTTATGAAGTGCCTAGATTCAGCCCTCTGGGGATACAAAGAAAAGTCAACAAACAAACCGAAAAACCAGATCCTGTCCTCAAGGAGCTTAATTCTAAGAAAGGAGACACCATTCTTACAATTATGTACCAAAAGATATAGTCACATTGGATTAGAGGTTGTCTAGTCCAATTCCCTCATTTTATAGTTGGGGAAAAAAAGCCCCAAAGTGGTTAAATGACTGAATCTGGCACTTGCTACCTGTGTGATCCTGGGGAGATCGCCTTAGCTTTCTGAGCCACAGTTTCCTCCTATCTACAACGAGAGAATTGGATCCATGATTTGGATCCAACTCCAAATCAACCCCATAAGACTGTTGTGAAGGAAGTCCCTGGTAGACCTTGGTAAACAATTGTGAGCTGTGCAGAATTGTGACCTGGACAGTCTAAACAGATAGAAGGGAAAAAGATGGGTTACCCAAGATGTTTCTGTTCCATAGCTATAGCCGTCGAAGGGATACATTCTGATGCTATTGTTTAAAAGAGAACGATTTTGTTTTTTTAAGCATTCTTCTGACTCTATGATTTGCCTGAAAGGACACTGTAATCATCTGAAAGCTTGGCAGATGCAAAATCTGTAGCAGGTAACTTGTTGGACTTGGAATCATGAAAATGTGGGCTTAAGGCTTGGCTGCCAGAAGCTTCACCTCACATAGCCTCAGTTTTCTCTATGAAAAAAAAGCTGGGAAGAATATGGTATTATCTACCTCCTCAAAGTAGTTTTGAGGCGCCAATGAGATCTTTGCTTTGCAAATCATGAAGCACTCTATAAATGTCATCTATTAATATTTGACTCTTAGTTCTTGAGCAAGATGTTTTTTCAAATGTGGGGGAAGGTGGTGATTTGGGAATCAGTGGGTCTGGGACTCTCTGAGTCCCAAGAGGAAGTTGTCATCCCTTCGGTTGGTGGGGAAATCCAAGACCTGTCATGCTTTGGGATTTTATCCAAGAGTGCTTCTTAACGCTCATTTTCCCTATAGACACACCCCAAAATGGCCAGATATTTCATAAATTAAACATGACCACTCTGTGAAATGCACTAAATTTGAGGAATAAAAATGGAGGGGATTTTTCTGGGTTTCTAATGGGGAGTTCCCTTTTCTTTAATTATGATGTGGCTAAATTGCTAGAGATGGGGCTAAGATTAGAAGAAACTTTGTTTTTGCTTTTTGTTTTTGTTTTTGGTTAGGCAATGGGATTAAGTGACTTGCCCAAGGCCACACAGCTAGGTAATTATTAAGTGTTTGAGGTTGAATTTGAACTCAGGTCCTCCTGACTCCAGGGCGGGTGCTCTATCCACTGCATCACCTAGCTGCCCCTAGAAGAAACTGAATTACAATGATCCTAGATCTTCATTCTCTCAGAAATTTCTCCTGGTGTTTTGCAGGATTCATTGTTGTCTTTTGCTTTTACATAACCATTATTGTCTTTTCATATTGAAAGGAGAGAGAGAGAACAGAGTGACAGAGAGAGAGGCAAAGAGTAAGGGGAGAGAGAGGCAAAGAGTAAGGGGAGAGAGAGGCAAAGAGTAAGGGGAGAGAGAGGCAAAGAGTAAGGGGAGAGAGAGAAAAGGAGGGGAGGGAGGGAGGGAGAGATACAGAGAGTTAGAGAGAGAAACAAGTAATACATTGACTGTGCCACTGGTTTTACATTATCATTCCCAGATGTTTCCTCCTCAAACCTTGTGAACTTTCTGTTTTTTTTAAAGAACTTAATAAAACTAATCAAAACATCAATTTTGTGTGAAAGCATATATACCATTCCACATCCATAGTCCCCAACCCTTCCACTAAAAGGAAGAAGATATATTTCCTCATGATTCAAGGGAAAGTTATGTTGAGTTTGAATTCCAGATCTGATACTTATTACCTTGTGACCCTGGACTATTCACCTAACCTCTTAAAGCTCATTTCTTTGTGTTAAAAACAAGGGAGTTGACTAGGTCATTTCCAGTTCTGTACCCATGATTTTTTTTTTAAAAATATATTTTTATGCATATCTTTTGTTTTCAAATTGCCAGTTTCCCAATACCTTCTCTCCTCACACAAACCCTTACCAGAGTGAAAGAAGAAAAAAAAAACAGGAGGGGTGGAGACTAGTTCATCCAAACTATTCAATACTTTGAAGGTTAACCTTTCAGTCAGGGTTCCATGCCCATATTCCCCCACCTTCTTCTGGTTCTTCCTTGGGTCCAAGCCTGCTCCTTGCCATTCCACAGGCTTCTGTTTCCATTGTTTTATTATTGTCTTTTTACATTGTTGTGATAATTGAATACCTTTCCCCTGGCTGTTTACTTCGCTTTGAATCAGTTCACATAAGTCTTTCAATGCTTTTCTGTATTCCTCATGCTCCCCAGTTCTTATAGCACAATGAGATTCTGTTATATTCACATACTACAGTTTATTTAACAATTCCCCAATTGATAGGCACCATCTTGTTTCTAGTTCTTTACTACCCCCCAAACCTGCAGATCTTTTCTGCCATTTCTCTTGAAGCAACACACATCTAGCCTCTCTATCTTTCAGGGACAAACGTGTCAGAGTCCAGGTGTGATTTCTAAACATTTGGTTTAGGTATCTTTGATATAGCTGAAGGAAGGGCAGTTTCTCATGCTGTCCATTGTAAACATCTACTAAACTTTTCTTGGTCCCCATGGAAATATCCTCAAAAACTAGTTTCACTGCTGTCATTCCAAGCCCCAAGTAAAAGATCTTGTGCTAGTCCTTGGAAGGAAGTCCTTCAGTTCTTTTAATGAGACATTGTTGAATTCAATATTTTCTTCATTTTAAAGATGAGAGAAATGAGGCAGGATGATTGAGGAGCTCCAGAACCTCCCCCCCCAAAAGGATCCCAGAATCACTGGAACCTCAGAGATCATCTCATCCAATTATCTCTGACCAAGAATCCCCCCAACAATATCCCAAGCAAGTGGGCAGTAAATCTCTGCAGCAAGACCCCCAGTGAAATAATTGTCAATAATTCTCAATTCCCTGGTTTCCTCAAGACTCATTTCATACCCACCTTCTTCCAGGACTCTTCCCCAGACCCTCTATTTCTTCCCTTCTCTCCTCAGATCATGCTCCATCTGCTCCTATCTTTATCTTGTAGGTCTATATTTCTACACCAGAGCCTCTAAAAAGCCTCTTCTCCTATGTGATCCCTAAACTCTTTGGGGGCAAAGTGAGAAACTTCTCTCTAATTGGAAGGTCCTGTTTGCTTTATTAGAATGTAAGCTTGAAGGCAGAAATGAGTTTTCACTTTTTTTATCTGCCCCACATTTAGAACAGTACCTTAGTAGGTATTTGATAAATATTGCTTAGGAAGCTTTCCTAATGCTTCCATTGCTCCTGGTTCTGCCCCATAGGGCCAAGTGTGATACCTCTTCTATAGAGCAACCCTGTCCTGTCCCATTGAGTCTTCTCTTCTTTGGATAAACATTCTCTCTTCTTTCAACCAATTCTTATCAATTGCAAATCTAGGATTCAAATAATTGAGTTTAATTCAACAAATATTTATTTTTTATTAAGGAGATTTATATATTATTTGAATTTTACAATTTTTCCCTAATCTTGCTCCCCCCCCCAGAGGCATACTGTTAGTCTTTACATTGGTTCCATGGTATGCATTGATCTAAGTTGAATCAACAAATGTTTTAAGCACCTACTTTTATTTTTTTATTTTTTTATTTTTTTTAAGGTTTTTTCCTTTTTGCAAGGCAGTGGGGTTAAGTGGCTTGCTCAAGGCCACCCAGCTAGGTAATTATTAAGTGTCTGAGGTCAAATTTGAACTCAGGTCCTCCTGACTCCAGGGACTGTGCTCTATCTACTGCACCACTTAGCCACTCCCAAGCACCTACTTTTATAGAAAAAAAATCAACCACCTTATCTTTAAACAAATACTCAATAGACAGTTTGAGTTTTTCTCCCTCTCATAAACTGCATCTATATGGAGAACTATTTTATTATAGCTTCTGGCCTCCATAAAGGGCTTTTCAGATATACAATCTCAAACATTATTAATCTCCTACTGTGTACAAGTCATTCCGACCAATTTCTTGATTTATAATGGTGCCCATTTGGGCTCTTTCATCACTGTTCGATTCCCAACCACTGCAAGATTCATTCAAGGGCTGAGCATAATATGCACAGCTGTCCTAGCAAAGACGTGAGGTAGGATTCAGTGGAGAATTGGGGTGATGTGATCCTGACCTGCTGCTCCACCCAGCAGGCTCACTGCCACATTCCAGGCCCCTGCCTCAGATACTCTAATATGAGTTTTCAATACAAAGATTTGCAAAGCAGATAGGTTGGGAGCTTGTTTTTTGCTCATAGAAAAGGGCACACAGAAACAGAGAGAGAAATAAGTCAAAGCAGGCTCTCCACCTTCTGGGGGGAAACACCATAGAAGAGAGTATAACCCCAAAATCTGTGCCCTTATTTGCCAAATGATTAGGTCATCCTACTGGAGTGTAGCTCCTATGATGCATGCAGGGAGTTGGGTTAGCTGGGAGAACCTGGACTTGCCATTTCCTGACTTCTCTTCCCAGATTTAGTGGTACATGAGCTGGTATTTTCCACAGCAAGTTATAAATGCAAAAGTCCAAGGGTTCATATGTATTTTCTTAACATATGTTCCCACCCTATGGTTCTGATTAAAACCTCATCCAAAATAAAATAACAGGGGATCATGGTTTTTATTTTTTTTTAATTTTCCTGAGAGAACTCTCCTCTTCAATAAAAGCCAGAAATAAGTGTTACCAAAAATTACCCAGGCCTACAGGTGTCAAGCTCTCAGGACTGGGTCGGGTGCTGGGTTTCCTAGCAGACAAAGAGTCCCATTCTCCTCCTCATCACCACTAGAAGTGATCCTTCTGTAAATGAAATTGTTGGCCCTGGCTTCAAAGACGTTCCATGTTTAGACAACACCATTCAAAGCTTCTTAGTCACAGAGGCAATCAACAATTATTTTCAGTCAGTCCAATATGTGTTTAAGCTATTGGGGAGTGGGGTAGTGAGGACAAAGATCACACTTCTCTGTTTAGTGTAAGGCAGCCCTACACATTTGGGTTGGGATGGACATGATGGCAGGGAGAATTTAGGAGGGGACCTCAGAACTGGTTTGAGCCTAATGGCTAGGGAATTAATGGAGGAACCTCCAAAGGGACCTAGAAGTAGACTCCTTGACCACCACTGGCACTGTCTCACCAATGCCCAGATGCTGCCAATGCCCAACAAGGAAGTTTACTTCTCAGAACCTTCCTCCTTATCCATCCAGTTTTTTTCTGCACCTTCAGCCTTCCAACTAATCAGGGAGAGGCCTATTTCTGGTCATTGAAATGATCTCATGGAACATTTCACCCTATAGCTGGATGTGGCCTTCCTTCCAATGGCACATTCCATCACATCTTCTCATTCTTCTCTATGCTTCCCCATCAATGCTTCAGAAAGGAGCCATAGGAGCGGCTAGGTGGCACAGTGGATAAAGCACTGGCCCTGGAGTCAGGAGTACCTGGGTTCAAATCCGGTCTCAGACACCTAATTACCTAGCTATATGACCTTGGGCAAGCCACTTAACTCCATTTGCCTTGCAAAAACCTTAAAAAGAAAACAAAAAAGAAAGGAGCCATACAGTGAAACTAAGGGCTTCTTCTCCTTGATCTCTAACATATTGAGGGCATTGGACAGCACTCAGATTGCTCTCACTAGGTGACTACTTTCCCAGTCATTCTCATCCTAGGTATCCTTCAAGTCATTTCATTTCTGCAAATTGCTAAAATGCCTCAACCTCCAGGGACCCACATTCCATCCATCTGTGTCTTTTGACTCATCTACTGTTCTGATTTTTGGTATGTGGTGCATTCTATGATTGACAGCCATGTATCATCATTGGGAGAATATGAGCTTCTAAAGGGTGTTTTTGTGAGTCTGAGAGCAGTTTTATGACTGCTAAGTCATAACATGACTAAGCAAGCCATTTAGACTCTCTGAGGTCCAGGATCTTACCTATGAAATAATAACCATAGGTGGATCCCTTTCCCTAAGTCCTCTTAGCTAGTCAGGTATCATACGATCTCCAAATCTGATGATTCTATGATCTAGTGTATAGAAATGAATTAAATATTTAATGTTTTAAAAGAAGGAAATATGTATTTCAGGCGAATCTATATAATTTTTCAGATTAATAAAAGTCAAATCCATTTCAAACTCCTACAATTACTTTGGTGTGGATACTCCCTCTATGTAGAAATTTGAACAACTGTGGCTCCCCATTACCTCCACGGTGTCCAAATCTATTGTCATTTACTAACAGTCATGTCTGGTGCAGTCTGGGATAGCTCTTTGGTTTCCCAAGAAAGAAAGGGAGAATATGAGGGGCTGTGGACACTTGTCTTTTTAAAGATAGTTCTAGGGGTGGCTAGGTTGCACAGTGGATAGAGCATTGGCCCTGGAGTCAGGAGTACCTGAGTTCAAATCTGGCCTCAGATACTTCATAATTGCAAGCCACTTAACCCCATTTGCCTTGCAAAAATCTAAAAAAATAGTTCTAAAATGAGTGGGGATTGTGGAATATGTCCTGATATCAGACACCCAAATCTAGCACACATGAACCTTTAAGATACCAGTTCAAGACCAAGTTCAAATCTGGCCATTATGGGAAGCCTTCCTTGGGCAAAGTGAAATGGGAAATTCACAGTCATCCATAGGGACTCCTTACAGTGGGTATCCTACACACAACTTATGAAAAAGATGAGAGAACTATTACTACAATTACTACTACCACCACCACCACTACTACTACTATTACTATTAGTGGAATCTTATAAAATAACCTTACTATTTGTTTTCTATACATTATCTCTTTTGTGCCTCACAGTATTTCTCTGAGAGAGATAACTTTAAGACCCCTATGAGATGAAGACATTGAGAACAGAAAGTTTAAGTGACTTACTCAGAGTCACAACGCTAGTCTCAGAGGCAAGATTTGAAAACATATTGTCTCCTGACCCCCATCCTGTTGCATCTTTCTACCTATCACAACTGATTCAGATAGCTTTAGTGGTTAAAGTTAGGAGATAATTGCCAACTTTTCTCTTGACTTTGCCCAAGTTTATCTCACCTAATTCTCTGGCCAATTTGAGATTCTGATTTATTCAGACTGATACTTCAGAGAATCTGGAAACACTGGTTCAAGTATAGAAAAGAACAGGAAAGATCTTTCAGCTCATAAATCACTGGCATTGCAAAGATTCTTGTCTAACTTTTCTTGGCCCTTGATGAACCTTGGGTTGATTCATGTAACTATCTTTCAAAAAAAAAAATAAAAAAAATCACCTGGTCCCCCCACCCTGCTTTAGATATGCTGGTGGAACCAGTCCATTTGTATCAAGAAAGGAAGGGCAGATGAAGATGCAGACTTTGCATAGGCTCTGTAGTCAATTCAGAGATTCAGAAACATCATTTTCATAGAATCCCATTGTTTTGAGGCCAAAGCTAAGTCACTACTTGCATTTACAACCTTTCTAGAAAGAGGTCCAGTAGAAAGACCTGCCACCACCTACCTACTGTCTCAATTACAATTAGTGTTTATGCAGTTCTACATGGACTCCATAGCAGCATCCACAGAAACCAGGGTTCACGGCTTCACAAATTGGCATGAGGGTTGTGAAGTGGTGATGGACGTTGGGGTCTCTGGCTCTGTTTATATCAAAGGTTGAATATTCAAAGTCATAAGGAATCAGTATAGCAGGACCAGGTTGGGATGATGACTGCAGCTGCCCTGGGACAGGATGAGGTAGATCACTGATTTCTGACCAAGATTCAGATCCAGGGCAGCTGGCCCTCCCTCCCATTGGAACAGTGAACAAGGAGCTTATAAAATACACAGCCCAAATGGAAGTGACCCCAGTGACTGAAACCATCTGTTTGTGTGTCTGTGTGGCTGTGTGTCTATGGCCTCGGACTATCCCTCTTGGTTTGCTATCGCTAATAAATGGAAGTGGTCAGAGGGACTCTGGACAGTCACCAAAATCATTTCTTCTTGCCTGAAGTTGCGCCTCAGTAATGACCAGGGTTTTTATGGCTGGAAAAAATGTTTATTTGCTCATTAATTTCCCGCCAGCCTCCCTCCTCCAAGCCCATTTTTTTGGCATGGCAGATGATGTTATTTAAAACAAGACATGGTTTAGCTTCAAAGAGAGAAATCACTCTGAAAAATACAGCTTGGATTCATTTGCTGGTGATTTATCATTCCTCGAAGTGTGGATTACGAATATGTATATTTGCTGTCTCTTATTGATTTAGAGTATAATCACTCTTCTTGCTGGACATGGTGGAGCCAGGCATTGGGCTATGAGAGCCTTCCAGCAGTGCCCTCAGCTATTTGGGAAGGGACTGGAGGAGGATGGGAAGTATCTTGGGTATCATCTGGGTCACTCTTCTCATTTTACAGATAGGGAAACTGAGGCTTAGAAAGGAGAAAGGATTTGCTCAAGGTGATGAAAGAATTATCCTAGGTCACCTAACTCTAAAATCAGAGGCTTTCCCACCACTTCACAAAGCACCATCTTCCTCCAAGAATATTAAAAATGGTTCCTGAGCACCAGTCCTGGAGTCAGGAGTATCCAAGTTCAAATCTGGTCTCAGACACTTAATAATTACCTAGCTGAATGGCCTTGGGCAAGCCACTTAACCCCATTTGCTTTGCAAAAATCTAAAAAAAATGGCTCCTGTGACATTATCTAATAATTGGTCTATTTCAACTTTTTGTTCGATGTGTGATGTAATCCAAAGGCCAGAGGGCAAGGAGAAGAGCCAGGACTCCTGGGTGGACAGAACTAGTCACCTGTCAGCCCAGACAATAGGTGTGTCTGACTTGCGTCACCCAGAGGTTGAAGCCTGCTCTTGGCTGCCTAGGCCACGCCGTTTCCTACAGGGATTAGGTGGAATCCCAGTGATGAAGTTCTTGCAGCATAATTGAGGAATGTAGGGAGCAAAGCTGGGAAGTTATTATTGTAATATATTGTCCTGAACCAGGCACAGAGTTGACGGGAGGCAGTCAAATAAATTCCACTCAATAGTGCTGGCTAATTAATGGAGAGATGACGATCTGGGACATCTGTCAGGGTTCATTGGTTTCTAATTCAAAGTGGAAAAGGTTGTAACATCTTGCAGTGGTAAGATCTTGGTCCATTGCTAAATATTTTTCTCAATTCTGACTTGCTATCATTTATTAAGTGCCTACTGTTTGCCACACATGCTAGCCTCTGAGGACACGAGTACAAAAAAAATGTAGAGACAGTAAGATGGATAGCTCACTGAGCACGCAGTGAGGAAGACCTGAATTCAGAATCATACAAACTGTGTGACCAAGAAGAAAATTACAAAACAGACAAAACAAAATCCAACTGTCCATTCTCCTTGTTTCTTTCTATTTGACTCTCCTTGCTTTTTTCTTTCCAAAATAAGGACTTCCCTTCTTCTAGCCTCTCATCTCAAAGATAAGGTAGAAAGCAATGGGAATGAAGAAGACAAATTTCTTTCCATGAACTTATGTTCCATTTCAATAAGAAGCATAAAAAATTTATTTTTTATTTATTTTATTTAAAAAATCTGGTTAATTGAGAATATTGATAAGATGGGGTCTGCTTAACTGAAGTTTTATTGTAAGTGGTCAAAAAGTATTGTTCCAATATTTCTGTGTAGCATGGAGTTTGCCCTGGATTGCCAAAGTCTCTACCATTGAGGGAAAAGCTCTGAAAGATTCTGACAGTAAAATGCTTTCACATTTCACAGTCTGAGTGTGTGCTCTATCAACCTAGCTG
Organism: Macrotis lagotis; assembly: GCF_037893015.1. NCBI lineage: Eukaryota > Metazoa > Chordata > Mammalia > Peramelemorphia > Peramelidae > Macrotis > Macrotis lagotis. The sequence continues at coordinate 18,360,015 of NC_133664.1, forward strand.
GAGCTAGAGAAGCTCCTCTCCAATAGGGTGGCCAATTTGGAATGCATTAGTTGGCCATGGCAACCTATGAATTCTACACTGGCTAGAAAACTCTGCAACAGAAAATCCCAGCTTAAATGGAGCTATTCTTTCTCCACAATTAGCATTTACCATCATCTGTGATCAGCTATGAATGCAACTCTACAAAAAGAACTCAAGGTCTTTGAGAATAATATTAGGCAATACATAAAATTTTAAGGTTCACAAAGTTCTCTATGTATTGCATTACCTCCTCCAAAAGAAAGTGTGGGAGAGAAGAGGTATTAGACTGACTACCAAACTGAAGGTCTACAGAGACCTTGTGTTGACCTCTTTGCTATATGCCTGTGAAACCTGGCTGGTCTACCAGTACTATGTCAGGAAACTGAGTCACTTCCATTCAAATTGTCTTAGGAAGATTGTGAAGATCACCTGGCAGGAGAAGACAGCAGACACTGAGATCCTTTCTAGAGCTAAACTGCCTAGCATTCAAACATTAGTACAGAGAGTAAAACTACAATGGGCTTGACATGTTGGTAAGCCAGATGTATGCTTGCCAAAAAAACCTATTTTATGGAGAACTCACACAGGGCGAGCACTCATGGAGGGGGAGGAGGGGTCAGAAGAAAAGATACCTGGGCACCCTGAAGGTCTCATGGAAGAACTTTAGAATTGACTCTATAGCTTGGGAGACCCTGACACAGGACTGGCTGGCATGGCCTGCCCTCATCAGTGAGGGTACTGCCCTCTATGAAGAAGGTAGAACGAAAGTAGCTCAAAGGAAATATGACATCTGTAAGTTTAGAGTATCCATCCCAAATGTTCACCTGGACTATTTGTACCCAACTCTGGGGTAGAACATCCCAAGCTTGTATTGGTCTGATCAGTCACAGTCGATCACACTGACATTTGTCTCAAGCATAGTAATGCCATTTTGACCTTCTTTGATTATGAAGGACAAGAACCAACTATATAGCTCATATCAAATGAGGATCTCATTTTGTCCTTACAACAACCCTGTTTTATGGATGGGGATAACTTGTCCCCATAACTAGTAAGTATCCAAGGCAAAATTTGAACTCAGGTCTTCCTGATTTCAAGTTCATGACTCTATTCACTAACCACCCTTCCACTCTACTCTCTAGCCTCAGTAAAGACTTTGGGAAACTTGGGTGAGTCTACAATGAGACATACTTCTTAATGGATGACTTATTTCCAAAGGAGAAACTATTTGATGATGGAGGACGCAGGACATTGTTCTGGTCTGTGAGGATTATGGGTTATTATGATAATAACCATTGTGAAGATTCTGGCCTGGGCCAGTCACTGAGGAATTCTTTATGACAGACTTGATTTATTTTTTTAATCAAGAGCCAGTCAATGTTTCATGTGTGCCTGGGAACCATCCGGGGCCCCACCACTGTTCATGCTTCCCACCCATCTGAAACAAGAAATACCGCTTTCCTCATTATTCTACTTTCTTCCTGTTCATTCCCTCCCCAAATCAAGGAAATCTTTTGTGTGATGCCGAATGGTATTACCATGAGGGACTCATCACCTGAACCAATTTGATATCCATTGAAGGGAGTGAAGCTTTTTACAAGCTATGACTATCATCATCATCATCATCATCATAATACTAGTAATAATAATTGGTAGCACTTATAAATTACTTTAAGGTTTGCAAAATTCTTTACAAATATTATTTCATTTTTATATTCATGACACCCTGGGAGGCATATTATTGTTCACATTTTACAGATGAGAACACTAAGGCAAACGGGGTGAGACGACTTTCTCAAGGTCACACAACTAAAGAGTGCTTGAGGCTAGATTTGAATTCAGGTCTTTTGTATCCCAAACCCAGTACTCCCTCTGTCCACTGCAGTGCCTCCAAGTATTTCACTTAGGTCACCTGTGCCCCCCTCATACTCAGTTTCCTCAACTGTAAAATAAAGTAGTTGTACTCTCTGGCCTTGAAATGCCCTTCTCTTTCTAAATATATAAGCTATAGCTTGGACTGTGCTCTTAGCCAAGTCATCAATTAATACTGCCTTCCATTCCAAATTTGTTTTTTTTAATTTGTGGCATAGTTAATCAGTCTACGAATATTTATTAACTCTTATACCACTGGAGATACATGTACAAAGAATGAAACAATGTCTACATGCAATGAGCTTACCTTTTAAGTGGGAGGAGTGTGTGTGTGTGTGTGTGTGTGTGTGAGAGAGAGAGAGAGAGAGAGGAGAGAGAGCGAGCGCATGTGTATCCCATCTCTGATGCCTATTATCAGACAGCTTGGACAGCTCAATTTACCATTTCTGGGTCTTGATTTTCTCATCTGTAAATGGGGGTGAAATCTGGCTTAGATTGTATCTTAGATCTCTCTCTCTCCCTCTCTCTCTCTCTCTCTCTCCCTCCCTCCCTCCCTCCCTTTATCCATCTTTTAAAGATATTATTAGCTTGTGTTTCCAGATGGTTGAGATAAAGCAAATATCTCAATAAAGCAGGACATGACTGTTTTGGTTCCTCAGAGAATATAAAAATTACATTTACATTAGACTGCAGTCAACAAAGTGTGCAATCGTATTATATTTTTAAAAAATACATACTTTAATTTAAAATACTTAATTGCTAAAAACTGCTAACCACCATCCGAGCCTCCAGTGAGTTGCAATCTTTTTTGTGGTGGAAGATCTTGCCTTGATGTTGTTGGCTGCTGACGCTCACAGTGGTTGGGGTGACTGTGGCAATTTCTTAAATTAAGACAACAATGAAGTTTGCCACATGGATTGACTCTTCCTTTTAACACTTAGAGGCCATCATAGGGTTATTAATTGACCTAATTTCAGTATTATGTCTCAGAAAATAGGGAAGAAGGAGGAAAGGGAGAGAGACAGAAGAACCACTGTTTGGTGGAGCAGTCAGAAAACCCACAGCATGTATTGATTAAGTTTCTGTCTTATATGAGTATAGTCCATTACCCCCCAAAATAAAGACAATAGAGTAACATCAAAGCTACCCAGTGACAGATTTCCATAATAGATCTAATAACAAGGAGAAAGTTTGAAATATTGCAAGAATTACCCAAATGTAACAGAGATATGATGTGAGCAGATTTTGTTAGAAAACGACACCAAAAGATTTCTTGACCACAGACTTTCAATTTGTAAAATTTTGTAAAAAGGCCTTATCTGAGAAGATCAAATGAGGCTGCCTGTATGTGTTTTATACATATATATTTTTTATACTCACTTTAGTCATATATCAACTTTATATATATATATATATATATGTTATTTATGTGCGTGTATGTGCATGTATTATGTTTTATATATGATACAAAATCTTCAATCCTACAGTAGTTTTGGAGAGGATGCTAGAAGTTGGGAGCGGATTTGGTTTCCTGCAAAAGGCGATATTTGAGCAAAGTTCTAAAAGAAGAGAAGGACTCCATGAGGCAGAGGGAAAGGAGGGTGTGTCTGCATTCCAGACAAGGGATTGACTGGGGCAAAGGCCTAGGGAGGGGAAATGGACATGAGAAGGGAATAGAGAGAAGGTCAGTTTGGCTGGATCACAGAACGTGAGAAGGCAAACAATGGCCATTGAAGCTGGCAAGGCAGGAAATGGTTGTAAAGACCCTGAAACATAAGCTAAGACTGAAGTGTTGGAATCGAAGTCAGAAAGGTTTGAATCCCACCTATGGGTGGTCAGAAACACCATTTCGGTTCTTTGGGCATTATGTTCCTCATCTGTAAAATGGGCATGATAATATCTGTGGTACCATCCTCCAAGGGTTGCTGTAAGACTCAATGAGCTAATGAATGTAAGTTGTGAGCTATGAAAGTGCCAACTATTATTGTTCTTGTGACTTCCATAGGCTTGACATTCTATGTTGTCTCTCCCTCCTTCCCCTATCCCATTAAAATGTGGGCTTCTTGGAGGCAGGGACAATGTTCTTTCTGGTTTGCTGGATCCACTGAAGGATGATATCCATCCCCATCATCTAGTATAATGTCTAATAACCAGAAGGTGTTTAGTAAACATTCTGTGAATTGAATAGAAATCACATAGATGCCTCCTGCCTGGATTTCCATTCCTGGTCTCAGTTTCCCCTCCTCTGTTTTCTGTGTTCTAGAGGCTGAAGGCAGCTTTGACTCACCACCCCGCAGCCATGTCCAATGGAAATATGAACAGCATGGGACATATGATGGAAATGATGGGCTCTCGCCAAGACCAGACACCTCACCATCACCTGCACTCTCACCCGCATCAGCACCAGACGCTGCCGCCCCATCACCCCTATCCACACCAGCATCAGCACCAGCATCCTACCCACCACCCTCATCCACAAGCCCATCACCAGCAGAACCACCCTCATCATCACTCCCACCTCCACGCACACCCCGCACACCATCAGACCTCACCACACCCTCCCCTGCACACGGGCGGCCAAGCACAGGTAGGTGAAGTAAGCCATCCACTGGCAAAGTAATTGTTAAAGCTGGCATCTGCAGTAACTGTCTCGAGCCCACTCAGGCCATTGCTGGCCCATTTGGCTAGCTTTCTGGGAAGACCCAGATTCTTCTATCCTATCACTACATTGGATCTGGCCATTAGTAGGTGATGACTGATTTTAGATTCAGATCCAGGGACTAGGGGGAAAATACAGCCACAGTCATCAAAAATCAAGACTGGCCTCCAATCTGTAACAAATTTCAAATGCCAAGATAGTGCCAGTGAGGAAATAAAGCATGGCCCATGAAGAATAGCAAAGCCACTAAGGCAGACTATGCAAAGAGCTTTAAACTTGACTAAGAGGTCCTAGGTTTGAATTCTAACTCTGCTACTTCCTACCTGTGTGACCTCTGTTTACCTCACAGCTTCAGTTTCCTCACCTGTAAAAGCAGCAGATTTGTCTGGTTGACTTTGCCAACCCCCTCCATTTTAAATCCTATAGTCCTATAGCCTGATTTTGAATCCCAGTGCTATGACAACTTGCCTATATGACCTTGTACAAAAGACAAGTGAGCCTCAGTTTCCTCATTTATAAAATGAAGTGACTTTAATAAATGACCACTGAATTCTCTTCCAACTCTAAATGGGTGAGAAATCTGACATTTAGGGTATCTGAATTCTGTTTTTAGTGGACATACTGCAAAACTAGATGGGGATCAACCATCAACTAAGGACTTTGGGACTGATCTGGGTCACTTATAAAATTGAAATGAATTCTATTATTTAGCTCTCTAATCAATCGTTGAAGTAACCAATGAAAGCATCCACCTCTAAAAACAGTAGGGGAATAGGTTTGGAGATCAGATGTGCTCTGGACCAGGGGAGAGCTCACTTGGATTCTTCTGTCATCTGTGTTTAATATGGGAGAAGGGAGAAAGATATCCCTGGTCAGTAAATGACAAATTTAACCCAGATGATGACAAAAGCCATGGCTCTGACATCTGAGGATCAAAGGTCAGATTCCTATTATCTGTGATCCTGGGCAAGTCATTTACTATCCCTGGGTCTTGGTTTTGTCTTCTGTCAAATGGGAGTGGGGTGGGGATTAAATTGCATCTGAGTTTCTTCTAGCTCTTCATCTATGATCATAGATGTCCTATGTTCCTATAAGGTTCAAGGCCCAGTTGTAGGTTATTACAAGGATGAAATGGGAGGGAAGTCAAAGTTTAGCTTCCCCTGAAGGAATAATGGGAACATAAGTCAGATAAGAGGTCATCTTATCTCTTTATACTGAGCCATTTGGAAATGAACTCTAATTCAAATTCACAAAATATTGATCAGGCATCTCCTCTATGCCAGTCACTGGGTTAGGTTCTGGGATAAAACTGCTTACAGTTAGCTGGTACAGAGGATAGAGCACTGAGTCTAAAATCAAGAGTTCAAATCTAGCTTCAGACACTTACTAGCTGTGTGATCCTGAGAAAGTCACTTAAATCTGTTTGCCTCCATTTCCACATTTGTAAAATGAGTCAGAGCAGGAAAGACAAACCACTCTAGAATCTTTGCCAAGAAGATCCCATATGGGGTCTGGAAAAAATGAACACAACTGATAAATGACCGAACAACAAAGTGCTGTGCTCAGCCCAGAGTAAGCACTTACAAGTAGTCATGGATGAATACATGATTGATGGAAGGAAACCTTCAAGGATCTGATATTTTCCTGGATTAATGATATAGAATGGTACTGATTTTAGGGGGCGAGAAATTACCAAAATTAACAAAAGTACGGGACAAAAGACCAACTTCATTAAATGTGGGAGGGGAAGCCAAGTTCTAGGTCAAAGATGGTACCCAATTTCCATCCAGATTTTTAAGTGTGGACTTGAGGCAAAGAGTAATAAGATAATAGCTAAGGAGGCAAGTTGGTAAATTTATTTCACTCTTTTCTAAATAAAAGAACAATGTTAGCCTCTTAGCTTTCAGTGGCAAGTTACTCCACAGACAAGTTTAGCAGTCCTCATCTTAAAAGATGCTCATTAGCTCATTAGCCATTAGTCAATCGCCCTCCATTTCAGTCCCAAGACAGTAAGTGGCCAATTGTAAATGCAATTAGTTAATTGTCAATGTAATTAGTTGGATGAAGCATTTTCCCCCTTACACAATCCCAGAAAGAGTTGAGGTCAGAATCCTGTGAAGATCTAACCAAGAGAGCCATTTGGACCCTGTCCTTAGATGCCATTGGGACATTTCAAATCATCTCATGCCAAATGAGTTTATTGACTTCTGAACCCAAACAGACAGGTTGGGGGTTTCCCAGGAATCAGGGGCCTGAATTAGATAAAGCAATAAGGTCTCTGAGTGTAATAGAGAGGAGAAAGTTTAAATCCTTCAGCTTCCTCCTTGTGTGATACTGGCCACCTCAGATCATCTCTCTGAGTCTCAGTTTCTACCTATGTGAGGTAAGGGGATTATTCAATGATCCCATGAACTGAATTTGGCAATGGGGTCTCCATCTGATTATTCCTAATCAAAGTCAGGCGATGGTTCTTCCAAGTCTTCCCATAGTCAGCCTCTTCACTCAGAAGAGAATGTTTCCTTAATTAATTTATTTTCCTGACCCCCTTCTTTCTCCTCCCTCAGACCTCTCTGATATGTCTTTACCTTTCCTCTCTTCCTTCCCTCAAGCCAACGTCTTAGCCAAGTCAAAGTCTTACTTGAATCCCTGAGCCCATTCCTTTTCCACCAATTCAATTCTTTGCTTCATTCATCATTGACTCAATAGTTCTGTCTTTAGTCACTTTCTTCACTCTCCTGTGAATGTCTTAAGATTTCCCATTCTAAAAACAATAAAAATCCTGCACCTCTGAAACCCCAAAAGCTAAAATTCTCTATCTCTTCTCCTTTGTCCCACAATTTCTTGAAAGAATAGATTATAATCCAATCCAAGACTACTCTTCATTGCTTCCCAACTCCTCAGCTTCTCACAATTTGGCTTCTGTCCTTACCTCCCTGCTAAAACTGCTTCCTCTAAGGTCACCAGCAGTCTTGTAGGTGTCCTATCACTGTGGTTTTCCCCATTCTTCATCCTCTTTTTACCATTCTATTGTATTTGATATTAATTACCCTCTTTATTTAGATGAAGGTGTCCATGTTTCAGTAGGACCATTGATAATTGATCTTTATTCATCTCACGTGTCCTCAACTAGAGACTAAGCTTTGTTCTCTTCTCTCTCTGCTCTCTTTTCTGATCTCATTAACTCCCATGACTTCAATTATTACCTCTAGGTAAATGACTCCCAATATGATTTAAGTATCTTGAAAGTAGGAACCCTGATTCGTATCACCCATTACCTTGAAGAAAGCCCAATGCTTAGTAGGTTCTTATAAAATGCTTATCAGTCAATTGAAATCTATATATCTACCCTAGTCTCTCCCCCTAAACTAGGGTCACATTGTTTCATGCACCTACAAGACATCTTTTTTCCTGGCAGCTCAGGATTAACATGTCCAAAATTATCCCCCCCCCCCATAAACCTTTTTTTCCTCTCAATTTATCTTTTTCTATTGATGGCACTGCCATCCTCCCTATCCTCCAAACTCAAAATCCCCATATCCAAATCTTATCTTTCTTCTTCTTCCTTCAAACTTTCCTTCAATTCCTTTTACAATTAAATCCCTTAAGAATTTAACACATAGAGTGACTGGCCAGTCATTGTGTGACCTTTGCAAAGTCCTGTTGATCCAAGCTCCACAACATCTCTTGCAGCAATACCATCCTTTCTGCTCTTAAGACCAACCTCCTAGTTCAGCTCTTTTCTGTCTGTTTGCCTGAAAGATTTTGTAGCTCTTTCCTAACTTCCAGTCTTCCCTTTCTCCTTCCTTCATTACAGCTGCTCAAATACTAAACTTGGGAGGCCAAGGAGTGAATGGGTGGTGAGGAAATGGAGATACCCAAGATAGATTCCTCTTTCTAGAATTTTAACAAAGAAAACAATAAGAGATAAAGAATAATAGCTTCAGAGGGTGGTAGGGTGGATGGTAGAGATTTACTTTTGGGATTCAGGAGACTTCAACTTGCTTCTAGGCAGAAGGGCAAGAGCCAGTAGAGGAGATAGTGATGCTATTAGAGAGAAAACAATGAGCAAGATCTGGGTGTGAAGCAAGAGATCCAAGTCATGAGTGAGCCTAATGGCCTCAGAACCTTAAGCTTAAATGTAATAATATTTCTTTCAGTTATTGAAATATGTTATTTAAAACTTATTTTAAAGGATTGAGAAGAGTTAGGATCCTTGATACCGGTATAAAAAGATCTGTCAGGTAACTTTTAACCTACAAAATAGGAACTTGGTGTTTGTCAAGATAAGAGATAAATTCAATTAAACTTAAATGAGGATTAATTTCATAATTCTGATCTTTTTAAAAAAAATTGAAAAGGTTCAGAATCTTAGAGAATTCAGTTGCAGGGAACACAGACTGATGGGAGCACAAAGGTCTGTCTTGGGTTTGTATTTGTAATATTTCCTGACTACAGTAGAAGGATCACTGGATTTAGTCTGGAAGGGACTTCTGAGGTTCAAGTATAGTTACCATTTTACAGATCAGGAAACCAAAGTCCAGAGTGTTTTGACATGCCCAAGGTCATAGAGGTAGTAAGGGGAAAATCTGGGATTAGGAGCTAGACCCTCTGACATCCAGTGCTCTTCCCATAACACTTGTATTGGCCATCCACAATGGTCCACTTGTGTGGTAAAGTCTCCGAGGGTGCCACAGGACACTTTCCAAAGGCAGGAGCAAGGACAAGTCTTCTGCTATTGAATACCATCTCTCTACTGGTTCTGCCATAGGTCTAACATTCTAATAGAACCGCCATCTTCAGCTTAAAGCATTTTAAGGGTGGGGTTGGAGAGGAAGGGGAACTGGTCATCTAGGGAGATGAAATGCTGGTGGAAGGTCTTAGAAGGGAGGCCCTAAAAGGGCAGCAGAGGGGAACCAAAAATTCACTTTGCCAACCTCACCATTTTCCTAAGCCTGGTTTCCCCGATTATGAATATGAGCTCATAATTTATTTCACACAGGAAAAGGGCTTGGATAAAAGCAAAAATAGTTGGACAGTTCAGCATGTTCTCTGCAGAGATGTTTTGCCTTGGAGTGGGTGGTTTGGCTCTGGTGTGAGGCCTCTGAAGTGACAACCACTCAGTCTTTCCCAATAACAGGACTGGCTACCTCGATGGTCTCGAGGGGGACTAAGGCTTTAGATATTTCATCTGTTTTCTCACTAGCATGCATTAGGAGGCTGGTGGGTGCTATGAAGTCACCAATAAGTGGCTTTGAGAAACTCTTTTAGGCTATATAAGTCAGCTTTTTCATATACCCAAACACAATCCAGAGACGGATGGCACAGAAATCCACAGAAAGTCTGATAGAGTTTGGGATTAAACTACATCACCACCATCAGTCATTGCTCAAGGTGTCATTATCCATGACTGCATCCATTAGTAGGACTAGTCATTCTGATGGGTCCCTATCAACCAGTCAACAAACTTATACTAAGAGCTGATTCTGTGCCAGGGAACATTGGAGAGGTGGACTGTTGGGCCACTTCTTAGTCTAATGTTCACATAGGCAAAGAGTGAACTTTATGGAGATTATAGCTGTAAAATTATAGCTACAAATCTCACTGACTGAAAAATGAACTTTTTTCCCAGTGAATGAAGAGAGAGGGAGCAAAGTACATTGGTGAGGAGCATAGGTATCCAAGCCCTCGTCGGCAGATCTGAGGGTCTCACGTGATAGTGGTTGTCTATGTGGGGAAAGAGGATAAAGGTAAAATGTTGGAGGTGGCTGTACTTTGAAATGTCCCTGAGCCTTGAGGATACTTGGTCAAGTCCACCATCGGTCCATGGTGCATTTGACCACTGGGTCATGTAACATCTTTGAAGCCAATGGGATCCTTCTCAGACATCAAAAGTGGAATGGCTCCCTGACCCACTGTTGTCATCATTACGGCATTTCATGTATGTTACTTCATCTCATTCCATTTTCACAACAAATCCATGAGGTGGATGCCTTATTATCTCACTTTACAGGGCAGAAAAGTGAGGATCAGACATGGTAATATACTTTCCCTGAGTCACACAACTAGAGATGGGATCTGAACCCAGCTCTCTCTCAGCTGCAAGCCCCAGGGTTCTTTTTTCTCTTTCCTAAAATTTCTCATTTGTCTCCAAGTTATTATTCTCAGAGATAGTGACCTTGATCTCTCACGTCACCGTAGAGCGAAGCAGGTGGGAAAGAATTTCTGTAAATCATCTTGCCACTATTTCATCAGAGCTTAAGGTTCTGAAATAATCTCTAGATGTGATTGATTTTGTAAGGGCCTTCAAAACCGGTTGAGGGGCTCATGTTCTTCTAGAGGCTGTCTGAACCAGATTCATCTTGGGTTCTATTACACTGGGATCAGTTCTCTCAGGTGACTCACAGGATCATAGAACTAGTCTCAGATGGTTGAGATCTGTCATCAAAGTTCAGATCCCAAATCTCTCTCTTCTGATGGTTTGTTTTTAAATTCAACTTAAATGAAAATTTCTTTTAATGACTGTTCTTAGGTAGGGACTTGGGGTAGGCTTTTCCTTGAAGATTTGAAGACATAAGAAGAAGAGTGCTTAGACCATCCACAATGGTCTTGATTGAGAGCTGGGGAAAAAATCTCAGAGGTTACCTGGGTCAACGCCCTCATTTTCCATGGGGAAATGTAGTGATTTCCCCAAAGTCTTGCACACAGTGGGCACTTAAGTAATGTGGATTGAGTGATTGGTTTACAAGAATTCTGTCAGATCCAGGTGATGTGTTTTAAAACAAAAATGATGTCAATTCAGTTCCATTTCACAAACATTTATTAAATGCCTACTCTGAGCCAGAAACACTCAGAAGCTGTTAAGACAAAAACCAAAATGAAAATAGTGTCTGACTTCAAGTAGTTTTCATTTTACTGGAGGAGAATAAGGTGTAAATAAGGGAATATGAGTAAATAATGGAATGAGTAATTAGTAGAAGGTCATTGGGGGGAACAGAAACAATTAGGGGAATGAGGACCCATTTGATCTAAACCTTGAATGGAATTAGAGATATCAAGGTTGCCATCTGTATTTTTGTTTGTTTTCTCAAATGCCTGAAAGTGTTCATTTGATCAGCTAAGGCATCATAACCCCTCGTTCCTGGGCCTCTCCTCCAAGGCTTGGGTTTGTTTTCTCACCCTTCTTCCTTCCCCTCTCCAACCCTTGACAGGTTTCACCAGCAACACAGCAGATGCAACCCACCCAGACGATACAGGCACCCCAGCCTACTGGGGGGCGTCGGCGGAGGGTGGTGGATGAGGACCCAGACGAGAGGCGGAGGAAGTTTCTGGAAAGGAACCGAGCAGCTGCCACCCGCTGTAGACAGAAGAGGAAGGTCTGGGTGATGTCATTGGAAAAAAAAGCGGAAGAACTCACCCAGACAAACATGCAGCTTCAGGTGCGGGCCCCTGGCTCTCCCACTGCCGCACAAAGGCCCTGTGTCCACTGGGGAAACCCACAGGCGCACAAATATGGCACCCTGGGATGCCAGCAAAAACATAGGCGCCATCTATGAGGCCCTTTAATCCATGGCTGCTCCCCTTACCTCCTTGCCAGTCATTGAAGTGGTATCTGGCAAAATCAGGGGGTGCGTGCCATCATCCCCTATTGCCAGATATACTGGAAGATGTTTGATCCAGATAGGAGAGCAGAGCTAGGTGATGCTTTTAAAAAATACCGATTGAATTTAATAATAGTAAGTGCCTATTATTTATAAGATATATTTTGTAGGCACTGGGAATACAAAGGCAAGGAATAAAAACAGTGCTGGGCCTCAGGTAGCTTACATTCTACTAAGAGGAAACAGTAGATAAGTAGGTAGATAGAAAAATAGATACACATTATACATACATGTGTGAATGTAAAATGTTTACATCATTCATACTATATATATATATGTATATATATATATATATGTTTGGGTGAATGTATGTCTACATATACCCACAAACTCTAGGAAAAGTAAATTCCTTTAAATTAATTTGAGGAAGAAGAAATACTATGACTTGTGGAAAGGTGAGCATCAGAAAAAGAGTCCTCTAGAAGGTGGCCTCTGTCTGATAGAAGGAAACCACATGGTTTCAGATAGATTCACCAACCAAAGAACTGGTATTAGATCCCCAGCAGAATGGAGTCACCTGGAGCTACTTTGGCATTTTCAGTTTTCTCTCTTTTGCTTTTTGTAAATAGTCACACTTCTTCTTTGGCGATTGCTAAAAGAGAGGGATGATGCAATTTCAAAGGATTTTGAGCTGGGAGAGATTTTACACATCATCTCATCCCACACCCAAGGTGGAAGTAAAAGGAAATGAAAACCTAGAGAGAGGAGATGATTTGTCCAATCTCCTGAAGAAAGAACATGTTGGAGGCAGGAATTCTTTTCTTCTTCTTGGCCCCTCCCCTAGAGGGTAGAAGTAGGAACAAAGAGGGAAGATGAAGAAGGACAGGTCTAGGTGTCACGTAGAGAGATGCTTCTAGGGAGCTAGGCAAGAGGCAGGGCCACTCTGTCTCATGTGCGATCTTCAGGCAAAGGCAGAATGACCAAGGACTGGGATTCCTATGCAGGATTCTTAGACATCACCATTTTGGAGATCCCTTCCACAAGATTATCAGATCCCTGATTGGTAGAGTTGGGAGGGATCTTGGAGGCCATTGAGGCCAACCCACAAAATCTGGAAGTTCTATGAATCTGTGACCTCAGGACTTCTGTCTTCTAATACCTTGCCCCAACCCAGATCAGATCTGAGTCTTCCTTCATATTTTTTTCTTTATTGATTTTTTTTTACATGTGCTTCTCATGAGAACATTTTTACAAAAAAAAAAAAGGAAAGAGGGTCCTCAGAAGAGGGATAGGATGAGTAAAAAAGACGGGAAAGAGAGATGATGGTGCCCTCTATCACTCCAACAGACCTCATGATGAACATAGACTTAGCTCAAGGCAATCAGACTAAAAGAAATACTCATTTGCATATAGGATGAACAACGACAAGAAGAGAGAAATCACATCCTCTGTCAAATGAAAAACTTCTTGCATTTTTTTTCTAGGGCATGGCTGTCATGTGAAATAATGCAGTATAGTAGATAGAGGGTCACCTTAGGAAGAGATGAATTCAAATCCCAACTCTGGCACATACCAGAGTGGAATCCTTGGGTGATTTCTTTAGTGCTGAAGTCAGTCTCCAATCTTCTGTGTTACCATTTGCATAGGTAGAAAGAGGTTGTCTATCAGGAGATGCCCAAAGGGATCAACTTATAGGGTAGTGCCAAAAGAGTTGTCCACCCAGAGGGGAGCAAAGCCTAACTCTGCCATGTGCTAGTCAGGTGAGCCTGGATAAGTTATTTCACCCCTGTACCCATTGGCTTCATCTGTTCAATGAGGGAATTTTACAAAGAGGGCTTCTTCTAGCTCTCAGTACTATGATCTTACTTTGCAGAGAACAGCTGAACTGTACTGGTGAAGGAGATTTTCATACCTGGAATTCCTCAGAGCAAACTGCCATGAATTTAACACCACCCCCCCCAAATGTTGACCTGGAAAGGAGTGATGTGAAATGAAGAAAGGGAGGGGAAAGGAGCCATTGATTTATAAATATGCTTGTTACTTAATACTAGTGTATTAATATTCATTTTTAGCCAATGTGTACAGTGATTGTGCCCTTCATTTGACCCAGTCTACTAATTTAAAACATTTTAGAGCCAAACCAGTAAAGGAAAGGAGGTGCTGGAATACCAGTCTACCCAAGGTGGAAAAATATTAAAGTAGATACAAATATCCCTTGTTAAATAAGACATCTAAACACACACACACACACACACACACACACACACAAAGTAAATACTGAGTTTTTCTTCTTCTTCTTCTTCCCCTCCAGTAAATCTAATGGGAGTGGGAATCACACCCCTCCAATGCAGCCTATTTTGCCTAGTACTTAATCTTCAGATATATTATTCTGGATGGTGGAGACACCATCTGTCCTGGTACCTCTGTGTGACCCTTTCCCTTTCACTGGACCTTTGTAAGAAGCAAAGGTGTCTCTCTCTGGAGATCAACTCTGAGAGCCCAAATGTTAAATAAACTGAAGGTGAAGGTGCTAAGCAAATAAACTCCAGCCAGCCTGGGGAGCCAAGGTCTAGATGGCTTGGTGCCATCGATGAGTTGTTTTCCAACCGAGAACCTCCTGGTCAGGTTGGAGTATTCACCATCCGCAGCTGGAACAACCCATCCTAAGTAAATAAGATCCTAGCCTCTATTCTCTATGACCCCCCCCCCAAGAGCTGGAAGCCCCAGATCCCTGAATTTTGTACACAGGAGCATACAGGCTGTAGGAGTTGGGGAAGCTTTCAGAGGCAATTGCTTTCATTTATTTCCTTCCACCCCACCCCACATTGGACAACTGAGGAGATTGGAATCTAAATTTTTGGAGGGACTTCCCCAAAGTGACACTGTTAATAGCAAAGTAATAATAATAATAGTAATAATAATGCAGTCATATTTCTGTAGCACTTAGTCTTACCAAGACTGTGTTAAAATTTAATTACAGGCTGCCTAGCTGTGTGACCCTGGGCAAGTTACTTCACCCTGTTTGCTTCAGTTTCCTCAAATGTAAAGTGAAGAGAATGGGACTGGATCCCACCTCAGAAGTCCCCTCCAGGTCTAAATCTAGGAATACATCAGCACAAGTCAGCCACAACCCTTTGGGATTTATGTGAGCTTACCTAAAAGTGAGGGATAGGGGACCTCTAAACCTTAGATGTAAGTTTCCTAACTCCCCATTTTCTATAATATGTTTGAACTTTTTCCCCTTTTCAGCAAGTCCCAGTCTTACAGATGAGAGAAGAAAACCCCCTTTCCCCCCCTCTTTTGTCTCAATGATTAATTGACATCAGTTCAAGATTTATCAAGGGTCAATGTGATTCTCAGTGGATATTTAGGTTTAGGGATAATGGGATCATCTGGCCACCCATAACAATAATGGACTTTTAAAAAAATTTAAATGCAAAGACACATGGTCCAAGGAGATGCTGAAATTTTAGACACAAGAGCCCAGGTTTGGGATTTGGCAAAAACACCAGCCAGATGGGAACCATTCCCTGACAAATTGAAGGTCCCCTGATTCTGAATGAACCCAAATCGCCCTCAGCTAATCAACAAAAACATGCCCACATTCCACAGCTCATTGTCATAATTAGATTTTTGGCACTGAGTTTTGTTCACTCCCAAGAACACTTTGGCTTGTCCCTTCACAAATGACATCAGAAAATCTCTCAATTGCTGGCCCCACATAGGTTCACAAATTTTGAGCCAGAAGGATATGGGAGACACTACTGAGCCCAACTCCCTCATTTAAAGATGAGGAAACTGAGGCACAGGAGGCAGGAGTTAGGAAAGGTCTGGTATTTGAATGGTGCCTCTTCTCAGAACTCTGTAGTTCCATCTGTCTCTCCATAGGCGTGCCCCTCCACCCTGGGGCCATCTTGTGGGTTGAACTGATGAGTCCAGAGATACTTTACCCTTCCAAGGGAACATAGGCAGATGGCTACCAGCTTTGGAATAGCAACCCCCAATGGTTTCAAACGCTCACACTAAAAAGACTCCTCTCAGCAGGAAATTCTAACAGTGATTTGACTCATGAATTTAATTGGAACCCTACATTTACTGCTTCAGAACCTGCTCATTTTACAGAGAAGGGCTCAGGAAGGTGAGGGATTCATCCAGGGCTACGTGGGCAGCAACCTTGTGTGGTAGCCCAGCACCAGCTATGATTACTCACGACCTTCTCTTTTTCAATATCGATTAGAAGAAGGAGGGCTCCTGTCCATCCAAAGCCACTGCTACCTCATTCAAGAGTTCTTTGTATGGTGTTAAAAAAATCAGTTCTTCTTGTATACTACCCCAAATGAAAATAATGAAAGAAGGAATCATTTGAACAAAATTCATTAAATAAGAGTATTCCAAGAAAGGCACTCCCCAACACACTGTTGTTGCCAGTGAGTCGTTTTTCATACATATTTGACTCCTTATGACCCCATTTTGGGGTGTTCTTGGCAAAGAAATTATCCAAGTTTTCTGTCCCCTGCTTTTAACTCTTGGGCCAATTCCATCTTTCAACCATATTGACCACTGGCTGTCCTAAAAGCAAGTATTGAAATGCTAGCATTTCCTCTTGGACCCCAGTTTCCTCACTTATTAAATGAGAATGGATGGATGGATCAGAGGAGATGGACATTGCCAGTCCGGATTCTTTGACACTGTGACTTCCATTGTCTAATGACCATAAGAAATCAAAGTCAAAAAGCCTTACTAAGTTATTAGTCTGCTACAGAGTTGTGCTACTAAGTCAGACAAAATCAGACAGAAGGCTTCAGTCAGAGGCCAAATTCATGAGCCAAATAAATCTTAGAGATTATTTAGTTCAGTAATGAATAGTAAAAATTTACTAATATTTATTAATTAACATTCTAATTATTAAGAGTCTATGTGCTAGATGCAGCTGATGCAAAAATTTAAATGAAAGTCATAGGTTCACAAATTCAGAGCTAGAAGAATATGAAAGATCCAATTGAGTTCAACTTCCTCATTTAAAGATGAGGAAACTAAGGCACAGGAGGCAGAAGTTAGGAAAGGTCTGATAGCCATGGCAGAAAAAACACCCAATACCTTGCAGGTCATCTACTCTAGGGAGTGATTTGTACCCTGCTCTTCCTGTCTCCAAGTTGAGAGCCCTCTCTGAGACCCTCCTTAGCCTTAAGGAGATTATTTTCTTTCAGGGAAAAACAAAAAAAAAATGTATATCTCTATTTTTAAATGCATTCAAAAGAAATAAATACAAGATAATCCAAAAGAAATATGAGAAATTAGAAAAAAAAAGAGCCATGAAAGTCTGATGGACAAGAATTTAATGAGTGGTGCTCATCTACACTGGATATGTAGATAAAATGGCCAGGCAACCCCTTCCCCCCCAGGCATCAAACAAGACAGAACCCTGCCTAGGGTCAGACAATGAGTTAGGGGAAGAGAGAGGACCAGAAGTCAGGTTTCCTGATCCCCTGTGTACTATAATAACAATGAGATGTTTCTATGGCACTTTAAAGTTTACAAAATATTTTATATCCTTGCAGAAGGTTGGATGGTGGAGTAGATAAGGCACTAGGTTAGCTTCATGTGACAGCTCCAAATCTATGATTTTATGCTCTTGGTTGAGCCTGTAAGGAAGGGACAACAATGCCCATTTTATAAATGAGGTACCTTGAGTAAGAGTGAGTATGTGATCTACCTGGGGTTACTTGTCTAATTCAAGGAAAGGGGGGTGTCCTGCCTTACCAGCCTGTGCCCTTCCCCTTCTATCAGGCTTCTGGGTCACTACAGACTGTCTCATGAATGGGTTTTCTCTGTCCTGGACATTGGATCTTCTCTGCCTCTTGAAGAGTTAGGTGTTCGAGGATAATCAGTTAGCAGTTCTCCTCTGCTGGGCAGGTTATCTGGAAATCAACATTTAACCATGACATGAAACATGTATGTGGATAGGTGGGCATCTCCATTCACTTGTTGGTGCATCAGTTTGCTCTCTGAATTTTCCACCATCCTCAATGTCAACTCCTTGGATCTCAGTTTCCTACTTTGTAGCTTGAAAGATGGTAGGCTCATTTATTAGGTGCTTTGGGATCAGCAGATGGAAACATTCTACAGATGCACCATATTTCAGATAAGACTTTGGTGCTGGGCCAGAAGAACACATAATGTAGCTCATTGAGGTGATTTGGCTGTTTGCATCAGCTTCTCAAAGAAGCAAAACTCATACTATAAAACAGGTCAGACTGTGCCAAAAGAGGCCAAAAGTGAGCCAGCTCCCAAGTGCAGCCCAAACAATGGAATTCAGAGTTGTTTTTTCAAGGAAGGGGCAATCAACAATTCGAGTGAACATTGAACAGAGAGGGTGTGACTCAACCCTAGTGGAAGAATAAATGGAAATGAATTCCTGAATTTCAACTCTCCTAAACCATCAGAGAGAACAGAATGCTCATGAGCTCACTCTCTCCTCACCCTCTCTCTCTCTCTCTCTCTCCTTTCCTTCCCCTCTTTCCCCTTCTTATCCCCTTTCCACTCTCGCCAATGGGGGAGAGCAAAGGATTCTAGTTTGTAGATTTGGTCTCCTGGATCAAGTCATGTAAACACATCCCCAAGTACCTAGGGAGCTGAAGAAAGACCACTACTCCATAGTTCACCTGGCCAGTTACTGTTCATCATCCACTAGGGAAAACTTTGACCTTTTCTAAAGAATTATTTTCTGTTAGAATTCATATATCAGTTGCAGTTTTATTTTTATTTATTTATTTATTCATTTGTTTGTTTGTTTTGCAAGGCAATGGAGTTAAGTGACTTGCCCAAGGCCACACAGTCAGGTGATTATTAAGTGTCTGAGGCTGGATTTGAACTCAGGTACTCCTGACTCCAGGGCTGGTGCTCTATCCACTGTGCCACCTAATTGTCCCCAGTTGTGATTTTCAACAAATTTCATTACTTTATTCAGTGGGTATTGCTATCAAGAGAGGCATAGATTTGAAGCTGTTGAGGATCTTACATTTACATTTACAGTTGGAATGATAGCACTTTTTTGATCAGAAAGTTGAACCCAGAAAAAAAGCCCAAATCACTCAATAGGAAGGGAGTCTCAGAATCACTATTCAGACTTAACCCTGAATGGGTTTGAATCTTCCACAGTCACCATGCTTCTGTGGATCTTTTCTTTATCCCAGATCACTTAATAGGAACATTTGGTATGTTTATGAATCATTTCCTAACTCAATCTGGTCTAAAAATGGGTTTATCTTTGGCTCATCCTATTATTTTAAAAGGGGAGCGATGAGAAAAAGACAATGCAGTCTTCCTAAGAAGAAAAAGGGTTAAATTAGAGAGAAGATACATGCTCTCCAAGGCAAAATTAAATCTTCACATACATGAAACTGACTTCCCAAATTTTGCTTAAATTATTATGTATTGGTTTGGACTGAAGAGGGTATGGTATGACATTCTTCAATCATTCCTATTTTGGGTCAGCCCAGTCTCCTTTTGGGAGTTTCTTCAGATCCCAGAAACAATTTCCATATGTAATCAGATGAATATTTTTCATTGTCAAATAATTATTATGGGCAGTCAGTTGTTAACTTTGAAAATTCTGAAAGATGTATAATGTAGAAGTATCATTATGATGTTAGAAGTTTCATTGATTGGGTTATTGGAGTAGCTAATGCCAGAGAATTTAATCAATCTTTTTTTAATTTAGAATTTTCATTTTCCCCAGTTACATGTAAAAGCAATTTTAGCATTAATTAATGTTTAACTTTTAACCAATCTTTTGATGCTAATAATATTGGGGAAAGGATACTGCTTTTAAAAAGAAAAAATTTTAAATGAACCATAGCATTTTAGGAATTAAAATAATCCTCTGTTATTAGTTAGATTAGTGACTGAAGAGTCAAGTTGATTTTGGAGGCCAGTCAATAAGCATTAATGGAGTGCCTGCTACATAGAGGAGCTGTGCTAAACCTTGGGGCCTAGGTAGAGAGGTGCAGTGAGCACAGGGTTAAAACTCACACTCTGGATCAGATGTGATATGGAGCACCTCCAATTCCTGCTACTAGGGAGGTTAATGCTGGTGGATTTACCAAGCTCAGGAACTCCAAGCTACAATAAGTCTAAAAATTCTTTTAGGTGTCTTCGTTCAATCTAGTACCAATATAGAGCCTTTGGGGAATTGGTAGGGAAGCTCTAAAGAGAGACAGGCTGGCCCAACTTAGACATGGAAAAGATCAAAGCTTCCATGTCCATTAGCAGTGGGCTCTAGCCTGTGAATGACTACCTCCCTTCTAGCCTGAGCAACATACAAAGATCTAGGTAAAAACAAAACAAAACAAAACACCAAAACCCAAAACTCAGAACAACAAAAATAAACCAATGTTTCTGGATATTTAGTTTCAGGTTCATGTGAGCCATTGTTTTTGGCAAATTGCAAATGGACATTAGCCAATGATAAGGCAATTATTTGTCATGATTTGTAAAGTGGAATTATCCAAAATATTGTCCAATTTGAAGTTAATTTTTATCAAGTGAAAGCACCTTGGATTCAGTCCTCCGTTACCCTTGCCTGTTTCCAAGTTACTGAAGAGGCCAACAAATCTTTTTTAAAAATAAAGACTATGCTTTTTTTTCCCCTTTATAGGGTCACCACTTAAGCTCCATTCACACAGGCATAGTGAGGGTAAAAGTCATTTAATTTGAGTAATTAAGCAAAAATTAAGCAAAAAAAATTCTAGTCAATCAATGGGAATTTATGAAACTATGTGGCTGATATTAGACTAATAACCATCCCTTCATTGCTATTTTGAGGAAGAAGGGAGATAGTGGGCCCTTGAAATCCAAGGCTGGCCACCTCCTGAGTTTGATTCATGGTATTCGGTCCTTCCTCTTCTTTTGCCTTCATGTGCTAGCCCAATGGCTCCAATAGGTAGGCTGGGATTTGGCTGATAGCTGGGTCTCAGACAGATTGTAGTGTTCTTTTCCACCAGAATGATCATGTTCCTTGCTTCTGACTTGGATATCTGATGGTGAATTAATGAGGTAACTTCTCCTCTGCACTTGTCAGTTTGAAGGCCACCAAGCAAGCCACATAACTCATCCAAATTCTGTTCTCTGCCCTCCCAATCACCTCTTCAGTCATTAACACCAATCGAGACTTGTAGAGCCAGTGAAGTAAAGGCAAATTAATGAAGATGCCACTGTCTTGAGAGTGTGGAGGCCTCAGAGCGCTTCACCTTGTCTGATAAAAACCCATCTCACATAAATGAGGTTTTGGAAAGACTGTTAAATTAAGTTCAACACAGTATTTATTAAATACCTACTAAAATCTAGGACTTGAATGAGGCCCTGGAGATAACAGAGTCAAAACTGAATTATTCTCTTCCTTCAAAGAGTTTAAATTTCATTCCATGGAGTTGACATGTGCACAAGTAAAGATCAATTTTAATAAATATAATTGCAAGAGGCATAGAATACAAACCACCAAGATCATTGATCTGGTTTTGAGGAGAACAGTGGATCATGTCAGACTCATTTCCTGTCAATCCTCTCCAAGTGTGTGAGTAGACACTTGTTTGCATGCCATGGCCTCCATCAGATTGTAAGCTCCTGGGGGCAAGTATTTTCTTGGGTCTCTTTTGCTTAATAAATATTGATGGATTGACTTCTGAGTTTGAATACTGACTCAGATATTTACTAGCTGCAGTAAATCATTTAATCATTCTCAGTTTTCTCATCTATAAAATGGGGATAATTAATAGCACTTATGTCACAGGCTTTCTGTGAGAACCAAATGAGATATTTGAAAAGGACTTGCAGACATTAAAACACTATAGAAATAGCAGCTCTTATTAGTGAAAAGATTAATAATAAACTTATTCATTGATAATTATAAGTTAATGACTTGAATAATAAGGAATAATAATTACTCTCTGGAAAGATCACATGTAGCCCACTTGAACTGGGCTTTGACACCATGACGCAGAGATAAGGAGGGGGTGCCATCCAGATATGGAGTATCAAAGAGACCTGTGTACAGAGAAAATCTGAGTGGAAATGAGAGATGGATGAAATGCCAGTTTTTGAGTTGCTGAATTATTTTCCTTGCTTTATCTTCATCACCCAAATCTCATTTAGTAAAAACAAAACACAGAATGCAAAAGCTTCCTTGCCTGGGGCATGCTTTCACTGGTCTTTCTAATAAGGCTCTGACTCATTTATTTTTTTTCCAGAATGAAGTTTCCATGTTGAAAAACGAGGTAGCCCAACTGAAACAGTTGCTGTTAACACATAAAGACTGCCCAATAACTGCCATGCAGAAAGAGTCACAAGGTTATCTAAGTAAGTAATTGCTTTATTTTCTTTTTCTCACTCATCTCATTTCGGAATCATCTTTTTTTTGTAGCCGAGTCTTCTCAAAAAGGGACTCAAAAAATGAAAATTTCCTATCCCTTTCGAGGTCGAACTCAAGAAGGAGAGTAGTCAGACCATCCTGCCCTGCAAAACTTTCTCCATGTGCCAAAACACTGGGGGAAATTCTGCCCTATCCCCCCACCCCCAATCAGTCTGAGTTTATCATGGAAATGCAAGTTGAAAAATCCCACCCAGCTTCCATTCTGTAGTGTGACCAGTAGAAAAAACAATCAGTTGCCAGTGGACTGCCAAATCTCCCAGATGTTGCTTAAAGTTCTCCAGAAAAGATGGAAATGGGAACCATATTTAGACCTGAATTCCCTTATTGTGAAATGTCTATGGGGAGGAGGTCTTTTTGCCATAGCTACTACTAGTTCCTACCTGACCCTTCGGAAGTTTGAATATAAATGAGAGAACTGAATTAATTAAAGGAAGCTGGATCCTCATGTCCAGAAGGTGGCTAGGATCTGAACCCATTTCTTATTTGGGGTCCCCATATCCTCATAGCCCCATCAAGTTCCTTGAGGCTGCAATGGAAAGAATGTTATATATGGAGTCAGCTGGGCTGGGTTCAAATCTAGTTTTTTCTGCTTGCTGCCTGTATGACCTTAAGCAAATCAGTCTGATTTCATCTTTAAATTGGGTTTGCTGGTTTAGATGAGAGATGTCAAATTAGAAGTCCCAACAGTCCTGAGGACCTGAATCAGATTAACATGTATTGGCAAATATTTAAGAAAATAAATAGAATAGAATAGAATACAGATAATGTTAATAGGTGGTTTTCTAAGTCTATAAAAGACTTCATGTAGAGATCCTTACATGCAGGTTGGTGACCCTCATTTCTATTTAAGTTTGACACCACTGGTCTGGATGACCTTTGAGGTCCCTTCAAATTCTCTGCATTTCTCAGGCCTTTTTTCTTCCAATGGCAAAGGTGACCAGAGCAAAGGATCAGGTTGTGATGGCTTCATATCAGTATGTTTTCAAATGAGTTTTTATATCAAGCAACTATAATATTCCTACCTCATATGGGTCCTATTACTATCTTTATAACACATTTGACTATTTCTATAGAATTAAGAGACACGTTTGTATAAAAGAATTCCTTTCCTTGGTAATGGAGAAAGCATGGGTTTGTTGGCAGTTCTGAACTTGGAACTCAGCCCCTACATAGCTGGGGTGTTGGGAGGAAAGCTCTTTTATAGACTTCAATGCCCGATGGGCATGGACTAGTGAAGAGGGGGGTGTGGCCTGGGTATCAGGAAAGCTTGGCTGTGAATCTGACACTTGATAGGTTATGGGCAAGTCACTTAACTTCTTGATGCCCAAGCAACTCTCTAAGACTATAATTTGCATGTTGCTTTGTTTTTTTTTTTTTTACCTGAACCTATAATTTCATGGTTTGGGGGGGAACACCCAGATGGGAAGCAGCCTAGTACAACAGGATGGGTCCTGGATTTGGTATCAGAAGACTTGCATTCAAATCATGCACTGCCACTTACTAACTGTGTGATGTTCTCACTTCATCATCAGTTGACTCATCTGTCAAATGAAAGAATCTGGGCTGGAAGGGCAGGTCATCTCTAGGGTTTCTTCCAGCTCTCCATCACATTTCTCTCCATATTGTAGGTGTTACTCATCTGTAACTTAGAATCATGCAAAATTGCCTAAGGGACTAGCAAGTGAAGGGGCCTACCCTACTGTCATACAGAGAGGATGGTATTGTAAAATGAGGAGACCGGACTTCTATCTAAGGCCACAAGATTTAAAGCAGACAGTCATCTGATAACATCCCTCATTTTACTGTTGAGGAAAATTGAGGCTAAGATGGTTTAAATAACTTGACCAAAGTCACTCTTCTAGGTTCTCACACTGATAATAACTAGCATTTATTTTTTAGAAAATTAAAAAAAAAACATGTTTGGGGACAGTGAAAGTTTAATTGACTTGCCCATAGTGTCACAACCGGAGTGTGTTAGGGACTTAAACTGAGGTATTTTCTGACTCTGAGTAAGGCTAGTCCACCACCTGACACCACTATATTGTCCCTGTTATTAACATTAATATTATTATTATTACTACTACTACTACTAATCATGATTAAGGCTCAGCTCTGGAAAAGGAATTTGGAAACAAAGAGTTTCTACTTCCTTCCAAAAGAAACTGTTGAGAAATTCACCAACATCCATTTAAAAAAATAAAAGCCACAGTGTCTCTAAGTGTCTCTCTAAGCATTCTGCAAGTCCATACAAGAATACCACAATCCATTGGGGTGTGCATGTGCGTGTGTTTCCCCCAGGTCCCGAGAGCAGCCCTCCGGCCAGTCCCGTCCCGGCTTGCTCCCAGCAGCAGGTCATCCAACACAATACCATCACTACTTCCTCATCGGTCAGCGAGGTCGTCGGAAGCTCCACTCTCAGCCAGCTCGCCTCTCACAGAACAGACCTGAACCCCATCCTTTAAGACTCCCGGCTCCCCCGTTACTCCAGAGACAAGCAGTGTCAGCCTCCTCGAGAGCGTCCTTTTTCCACTAAAGGGCATTTTTAGAATTAACTCAAACCTGGAAAACTCCTCAAGCCCTTCCAAGACTGGCTTTTGTTCATTTTTATAGTTATTCTTGAAATGTGTCTTTTATACTTAGTTACAAAAAAGGGAGTTATGCAATTAATATGCTATCTGCTTGGGAAACACTGTGGTGCTTTCTTCGACTTTCTGGTACCAGTTATTCATTGATAAACTGACCTCTTTCTGTACATAGCCGTGGCTTCATTCTTCTCAGTGGAACCCCAAGGCCTCAGATCAAGAAAGTGGGTCACCTCCAACAATGGGCCTACCTACGAGGTAACTGGGGGGTTCATCTGGGGAAAACCATCCTAACCAACATGGAAAAGTTGGGCTCGTGGCGTTCCCCAGATTCCCAAGGTATATTTAGAGTCTTTTTCACGGCTGTTTTTGTTTTTGTTTTCCCCTTTTTTCCTTTAAAGAAATTATATAATACATGGATGCCTGAACAAAGTGAATAAAATAAAACTAACAAAAAAATTCTCCCTAACACATCTACCCCTCTTCTCTCTTTTCATTCCCTTGGCTTGAACTTTCTCATTTTCTCCCTAACAAATTCACTCTTTGTCCTTCCCTGTCTCACCACTGAGATCTCTCCTTTCCTCTAGCCTTCCCTTTTTTCTTATTTCCACCTACTTCTCCTTTCCCCCACCTCCCCCTTCCTCTCCTCTATGAGCAAAAAAAAAGAAAAAAAGTTGTTTTTAAAACAACACTTCTCAAAATGATTGGCCTAGTCCTGGCTTTCAATAGCCCTTCACCCACAGCTGGGGTTCATTTAAGCTCTTGGTTTTTACAAAATAGAAA
Source organism: Macrotis lagotis (assembly GCF_037893015.1). NCBI lineage: Eukaryota > Metazoa > Chordata > Mammalia > Peramelemorphia > Peramelidae > Macrotis > Macrotis lagotis. The sequence continues at coordinate 18,385,956 of NC_133664.1, forward strand.
CCAGGAGATATTTCATGTCCCTGATTTAATGTTTTTAATAAACAGAGCAAGTTGGAGGCAGCCTCGCCACAGGTGAAATGCTACGGACAGGCAGCTGTGGGGACATTGGGAAAGGGAGCTTTGTTCAAGCCTGCATTGTGAGTCAGTGCCGATACGGGTAATAACATCACACCCTTGAATTACAACGGGTTTTATACTGCCCGTCTGTACCATAGAAAATCCATGTACTATATAATAATTCAGAGAGGCTCTATTCACTACACACGTTCCATCGTTCCATCATCAACTGCTAATAGTCTGAGATTTATTTTTTGTTTTAAGCCTGTGAAACCGACTTCACCATCCTGATGGGCAAAGGAAGAGTGGCGTCAAATCCTGGACAAAACCCCATGTTTCCACAGGTGCTTTTCCTACCCTCCCATCACATGGAAAGTAATCTTTGGCTCCAAGGAGAACGGCGAAGAAGGTTCTCGGCTGAACTCAAAATTTCTTGATTTCTCATCTTGACGACTTGTGTGAAATTGCACATTTCAAATGCTGCCCGATGAATCGAGGCTGGTCTCTTTGACATAAGCTGGTCAGTGGCGATAACTGGCAATGAGACTTTTTTTTAAACAGGTGTTGCGCTTCATCTCCATTTTTTTTTTAAATCTGTGGGTTTGTTGGCTTCTAAAGAGCAGCACTATAGATTTTTTTTAAAAATCCCCAAGTGATGAATGTGGTTTTTTTTTTTTTCCTTTTTCTTTCTCTCTCTAAGAGTGAATAGAGCCTCTTTGGAAGAAAAAAAAAAGAAATGTATGAGGGTCACAAGTCATGATTTTAAAGACAGTTTATGTATTACAGTTAACTTGATCTTTTTTCCAACAACTCTTGCCATGTATGTGACTGCTTTCAGAAGAAGGTTTAAGTGTACCATGTAACTCATGACTTGATTATATAGTCTAAGAACCAAAAAAAAAATTAAGAAAAAATAAATGTAAAGGATTTTTATTATATTTTAGACAAACATATAATTTTAAAGTATTTTAAATACTGAATCTATAGTTCATTTTTTAAAAATGATCCAGAGGTATCAACTGGATGGGTTTCTTTGCTTTTTTTGCCTCCCAAGAATGTGCTCGGTTTTGAAAGAAACATGTCATTTGCATCTTAGCTTTGAGAGGAGGAGGCATTTTTCATCAGAATTCTTTTCTGGGACTCCACCATCCATCCCAAAAGTAGGGAGGAAGGGAGGGTCAGAGGGGGAGATGGGCCGCTGCAGTGTTCGTTTTATGAATTTCTTTTTATGATTCTTTTTTTTCGAAGGAGGGGACAGACACGAGTAAAACAAAACTTTTCTCGTTTTCCTGCCTGTGGAGTTCTTAATGAAACAGACTTCTCCCACTGAACTGCTAATGTCAGAAAGCCCAGGGAGAGGCATGTCACTAAATCACCATCGGGTTTGCCTTTTTGTTCGGCCTCTTAATTGATATATTTCGCCGTTAAGCTGAAAGCCTCTGACGGCTAAGGACTTGCCTGAGTTTTTCTTAATTCAGCAACGTGACAGCTGACTGATGGGCATTCTATATAGCTCAATTCCGTCTGTTTTTTATGCTAAGCAGGCCAAGCCAACCACACGGTAGCAAAGCAGCCGAAACGTATAATTAGAATAAACTGTCTTCTTTCCAGAACAAGGGCCTTTAGGTGTATTCATTAGCAATGGGGAAATACAGGCAATAAAAGATGTCAGGGGACTTGTCAGGACTTCTGGAGATATTGAACTGAATGGACAGCTCCCTGGCCAAACCCAAGGCCGGGCAGAGGGATGTGGGCTATCTCCCCGAATGGACCAACTCGGCCATTAAGCACCTTAAGTCAAACATCATGGAAGACTCTTCCTTGCCTAAAACAGTCCCTACCCTTAAAGTCTCTGTTCGGTGTGTCTCAACATGTAAGATGATGACGTTTTCCTCTCTTTGTTGCATCTCTTAGCCCCCCTCCCTCCTATTCCTTTTGAAAGCCATCTCATCCGTGAACTAAATCTCATTTTCCCAAGAGCACCTCCTGACCAGAGGCCAAGAGAAAGAGTTTACAAAACTGCCTTTCTTCATCCAAATGTAGTTTATTCAATTATCAACAGCATCTCTGTTGAAGATCCCTGCCAGGCTACCTGGGAAATCTGACAGGGCCTCCCATGCCTTCCTTATTTGATGGGCGCTAACAGCCATACAGATGGGCATTGCTGATGCTGTGTCTACCAGGGGGAGCCTCATGCCACAACTTAATTGCTTCATGAAAGATTTCTCAACATCCAAGGCCCAAACAGGTAGGGCAAAAATCCCAGCCCCAGTTGATTGCAATAATTGTCGAACTTTTGTGTTTTCTCCCGGTCCTCCCACTTAGCATTCCCCTACTCCCTGAGCCAATTTTTGCAAGCCACAGCCTTAACACTGCCAGTGGGAGACAAGTGGTTGGTTGCTTTCCTGGCATGTTTTATAAGGATGAGAACTGAATATTCCCGGGAGCTTCTCCATGCAATGCAAGTCAATGCAGCCCATATTAGGAGTGGTGGCAAGTCAGTGTGAGATGGTCAGGTAGTGATCTGCCCATTAGTTACATGAATTTTTAGTATAGTAGCAGAGCTTGTCATTAATATCATAAACCAGCTTTTTTGATGGGGGGGGCAGGAAATTCATGTTTTTAAGCAACTATAACTGCCATTAAAATAGCCTTTCAGCTAGATAGACTGTGCTTCTTTGTGGTTTAATGTCAAACTTTCTCAACTATATCCATTGAATTATGAAGTCAAGTTTGAGGACCAAAGCAACATTTGAACAGGAAATTTTTCATTTAGAATTTTATAACATATTTATTAATAAATGTTATTTTTAAAACATTCCAGCTGAGCAGTATTCTTGTGGAGGCTATATTTGTTTTTGGAAGTCAAAGTGTTAGTTTGTAGTAAGCCCAGCTGTGCAGTATCCCCATTTTTTTCAAGGTCTCCAATGACCATTCTCCATCTCTAGATGGAAAAGTATGCTTAGGTGGATGCTTAAAAGTTTTCTAGGGCTTCATTGTTCCGAGAGTATTCTGTAATCTGCTTCTGAGCACTGAGAAACAATGATGGCAATTATTTCCTTTTTTATTTTAAAAGGAGCCCTTTTATTTTTAGGCAGCCAAGGTCAGCTAAAGGGGGATCCTTATTATAACTGGAAATGCTTTCTTTAGCCATCCAGCATATCTCAGAGATGTCCAAATGACTGTGTCTCAGTTTTCTTCTGTCAAATTCCTCCAGTGACTGCCATTCCCCTAGTCTACCCAATGCTATAGACAGATTTCTGAAACTCCATTGGGTCCCACATAAAAGAAGGAGAAGGAAATGGCAAATAAAGATTTAAATAAGAATCCTGTCTATTGAGACAGTAGGAACTTGGAGTCTCTTTTCTACTTTTCACCTTATTTATATTTTTAAATTGCACTTTAGTGTCTTTATTCCTTTTCTACTTTTTTTCTTGCCCCTACTCCCAACTTTGCTGTCCCTGGTCCTTTGACCCTCCTTTACCTGTCTGTCGACCTCCCCTGCTCCTCTTGTTTTCCCTCCTCTTCTCCTTTTTTCCATGACTCCATACAAACCCACTTCCCTCACTGGCTCAGACATTGGCACTGGTGATTTTGATATGCTAGCATCTCAAGGTGGCTATGAAACCTGGTTCAGTCTCCCAGCAGTCTACTAAAATGAGGTCTGTGAAGAAAAGAAAATGCCAAGGAGAAGAACCAGCCAGCACCCAAAAGACTCAGCCTCTTCACCATCCAGTGTGTTAATATGCAAAATGAGGGCAGCAGAGCCTCAGCTAGACTTTCAAAATCCCCTTGTTCTGAGAACCAAAGTGTCCTGAATGGGTAAGGGGCTGGATTGTTTAAGGTCAGTATGGCGGATGCACTTTAGCTAGTTTCCGACCTAATGTAGCAATGAGGCCACTGAGATGCCAGTGGCTGGAGATGGTGGACTCTAAGTCCCTAGAAGGTTCTGCTGCCTTCTTGCCTCCTGAGAGGCAGCACCCCTGTTTTAAGTCTCTACCCTAAGGACAAGCAAATGCAAAAGCAATAATATTTTTAGAAATCAAATACCAAAAAAGCCCCCTAATCCCCAAATTAAAACTCCCTAACTCTTATCAGTACATAGAGTCATTGTAAAGCTGGAAATGGGTCTCTTTCTAAAATCTCTTTTTTTCCTGTGTGTGGTAGGGGAGGGGGTGGGAAGACAAGAGGGAATGGTTTCCAGTGACCATTGCTAAAATTGTTTCAAGAGTATTTTGTTGTTTTTTTTTTAATTATTTTCATGAATTTTCTTTGGGGAAACTTGTTTTCTTACCAAGCTGGAAAAAGAGAGGCCCAGCTCCTGATCTTGAGTTCAAAGATGAACTCATTAAGGGATCATTGGCTCCCTTGTCCGACTTGTGCCTTCATGGGACAGGTTTCCAGAATTACAATTCGACCCAGTTCTGATATCTGGCATGCTAGAAATCAATATCTTGATGTCTTTTCCTACACCATGCTCACTTTTCCTATATTACAAGCTTCCTTTTCTTTTGTAAAGAGTTTTGGACTCAGGGTGCTTACTGAGAAGGTGGAGCCCAGAAGACTTAGTGTAAATATCCCTTGGAAATGGCCATGTGCCCCACACTCCTCTCACATTCTGGCTTCCCTCTTGAAAATCTCAACCCCACACATGGGAATGGAGATGGTCAAAGGAAGGGAAGCATTGAGAGAAGTGGGTGTTCTACTTGTACCCCCCCAGTATAGTGCCTTTCACCTAGTATGGATTGAATTAAAGTGGAAGCAATTATGAGAAAGAAAACACTCCAGCCCATTGGAATGACTCATCCGGTGTAGTCTTTCTTCTACTGCCTGGGTACCACTAAAACCATCTCTGCCTCATGAAGATGCTTCTAAAGAGCGGATGGGATAGCTTCAAGGAGCATCTTAGAGGGCAGCGAATCTTTCAAGAGAGCTTAGAGTTTAGGGGATGGGGCTTCTAAGATTGGAAGGTCCCCTCCCCAACCCTCGGAAAATGACTCCTACAGGGATAGCCAGGATAGTGAGATGCCACAGAGACCTTTTTTTTTTTTGGAACTGGGTAAAGTGAGCACTCAAAGGTCCCTCCAAAAAGGTGCTGTCACGCTGAGTTATGGGTTTGGGGCTGTTTGTCATTGTCAACAGCAAAAGTTTCCATGTTTGTTTGTCTCTCTTGTTTAATTATGTAAAGCAACCACCTTCCTTCCTGGGAGGAGAGAACATTTTGGTACATACATGTAAATACTTGCTGCCGCCTTTGACATGTTTAATTTTATGTTAAGCTTTTCGTTGTTTTTTGTTGTTGTTCTTGCATCGTGAACACATGTATTGTTACAAATGGACAATGGGTTCATTGAGACTGTTCGACTCGGTCAGATTTTTACATCTCTTTCTATCGAGAAGAGAGGAGATTTTGTGCATTTGTACAAATGTTAATAATATCACTGCAATTCCAATATAATAAAGCCTTCAAGTGCAAAGAAGGTCTGGAGCTTGGTGTGGTGAATCTGTGGGTGAGGTCAGGAGTGGGAGGCAAGACCTGGGTCTTACCCCAGCCCTTGGTCTCATCCCCGGGAGGTTTGGGCCCCTCTACCTTGCCAATATACCCGGGGTGGGAGAGAGAAAGAGAAGCAAGATTTCTTTTTCCCCAACTACAGACTTGGGGTCTCAGCTACTTGCTCCCAATCTCCCTCTGGTTTTCCTGGGGTTGCTACTTTTCACATCAGCTCTTCCTGAAAGAAATCCAGTCCAATTTTACAGACAGGGAAGAGAATTAGAGGAGTTGGGGTGTTCAATATGCTTTTTTAAATGATCACCATGTTTGGAGCAAGAGAAAGTCTTGTTTGTTCATAGCACCGGGGCAAGCCTTAGGTCCATCTCCCCTCAGGGGAGTAGGGAAATTCATCCAGCATTTTCATTATCTGCTCAGAATCCACCCCCCCCACCCAGCATGGAAACAACCCTTACTTGTCTTTCATTTTGGTAGTATTCAATGATACCTGCAGGTAACCGTTATGCTAAAGTAGCTAGAACCCTGGACCTGGAGTCAGGAAGAACTGTGTTCAAATCCAGACTCAGATCCCTGGGCCAAGTCATTTCACCTCTGCCTTCCTTTTGTTTCCTCAGTTGTAAAATGGAGATAATAACAGCACCTCTCTCCCAGGGTTGTTGGGAAGTTCCAATGAGACGATATTTGTAAAGAGCTTACCAACCTTAAAGTTGATTAATAAATGCCAATTGTTATTTTGTTCATAGCTGACAACACATCCTAGTAAGAGTAGGTACAGCTATAGTTGGCTCACCTATATAAGCATGGCTTCGTGGCTTATCTATATGAGTTGGTTCACCTATATGAGCGAAAAAAGCATTTATCAAGTGCTTGCTGGATGCAAAGGTTCAGTCCCTGTTTCCAGACAGTTCTTATACTAAAGAAAGATGCATATGAAGGTGCGGCTGCAGAGCAGATGGAAAGACTCAGGGGACCCAAAAGGCAGCAGCAAAGTAGATGGTAATGCATCTTTTTTTTTTTTTTTGCAAGGCAGTGGGGTTAAGTGGCTTGCCCAAGGCCACACAGCAAGTTAATTATTAAGTGTCTGAGGCTGGATTTAAACTCAGGTCATCCTGACCCCAGGGCCAGTACGCTATCCACGGCGCCACCTAGCTGCCCCAGTAATACATTTTTAATGTCATTTCCACTTATAGAATCAGGTGTCTTTCTGTTGTTGAACTATTTGATGGTGCCGAGGAATTGGGTAGCAAGCACTTTCTTTTCTGGGTATTCAGTTGAAGTCCCCAGTGGATACTTCCTTGCACCCCATGTATGGGTCAAGGCAACACAGATCTGTTGGTTTATCTCTTCTCGCTCTTTGACTCCCTTCCTGGAAAGGCTCTATTTGAGACTCACTTCTCAATTTTTTCTGGTGGATTTTTCCAGGTTTAAACAAACAAATGCACTAGTCTCTTATGTCTCTGCTTTGAAAGTTCTATTCTCTTGATCAGTCCCAACCTTGCCTGTGTGGATGCCTTTGACTTTCACTGCCTTGCTAAAACTTCTTCTTTAATACAGAGTAGGAACCTTACATGAACATGACAGGGATATTGCCAAACAAGTCTCTTTTACTAGAACAGGGAGGTGGGATAAGGGGAAGGGGGGAGAGGACCAGACCTGACCAGGAGGCTTTCCTTTGTAGTCATGTCAGACATAGACACAGTAAAGCTTCTTAAATGGAGGTGGCAGGGTGGGCTTTGGGGCAGTTATACAAGCAAATGCTTATAAGGAACCTCAAAGTAAGTTTCCTCAACTGAAATGATCCCCAAGATGCACTAGTGATCTATTCAACCTTCTGGGAAGGTTGTCTTGGAGGACAACTTTTGGCTTTTAAACAGTCATTCCCAGACACTTTCTGAAGCACCACTGACAAATCCACATAAAGACCAGGGAAGACCAAGACAAGTCTAGAGAATAGTCAACAATTCATGTTGGCCAAGACAAAGGTATAAATAGGAATCATGTGTAGTCAGACTTGGTTGGGACCAGGTTGTGGAGATTTTAAATACCAGCCTGACCAGTGTGTGTAGAGAACAGGAAGCCATTAAATACTTTAAGGAGCAGGATAGAATACCGCATAAGACACTGGACTTGAAGTCAGGAAACCCAAGGTTCATATGATCCTGCACAAGTCACTTAATTTCTGTCAGTCTCATTTTTCTCACCTGTGGGATAAAGAAGTTGGCCTCAATTGATTCTGTAATCCACTGACCTGATGATTCTTTCTGGCCATTCATTTCTCTGAAAACATTCTTCATCCCACTTTTCTGGCCCAGTCCTTCATTGGTAATGTGATGCAGCCCGCTCCCACCCATCGATATCTCCCCATTGCCCTTTGGATGACCTCCAGCTTTAATTCTTTGGAGATTTGGGTATTTTATGACTCACCATGATCCAGCATCCCTGGAAGAATATAGGTGCTAAAAGATGATTCAGCTCTAAATGTACACTCCTTTTACCTTATAAGTGGTATAACCAATTTGTACTTTAGGAAGAGGATTAGAGACACCAGAGGCAGAAGGACTGGTTGTTATTCGATTGATATTCAGTTATGCCTAACTCTGTGATCCCATTTGAGTTTTCTTGGCAGAGGTACTGGAGTAATTTGCCATTTCCTTCTGCTCATTTTACAAATGAGGAAACTGAGACAAACACGGTAAAGTGACTTACCAAGGGTCACACAAGTAGGTGCCTGAAGTCACATTTGAACTTAGAACTCCTGCATCTAGACCTGGTCCTGTCTTCACTTCACTCCCTGTCTGTCCTGAGAAAACTAGTTAAAATAGCCCAAAGAAGAGTTAATAGGCTACGAACTAACATGGTGACAAGGTATGAGTGTTTAAAAGAAAAGGAGACATGATTTGTAGTAAAATAGAAAGTGGCAGATTTGAGGCAGGAAGAATGAAGAGAAGGCAGAGCCAAAAGTGACGTTCTGGTTTTTAACTTCTATTCTCTTTCCAGTTTACTCTTCACTTTCCATAGTTTCAGGATGACTCACCAGTGAGTTCTGGTCCCTGGCTCTAGATTTAGAGGACCTGGCTTCAGACTCTGCCTCTGAAATTTGCTACCTGTGTGACTTAGATAAGTCACTTCAACTCCCTCTGTTTCTTCACATTCAAAAGAGGAGGTTGGACTAGGTGTCCTGATGCCCCACCCAGTGACCCTATGAAAATGGCTAAGAGACAAAATCTTTACAAGCTCCTCCTCCTCCTCCTCCAGGCAGCAGGTCTATTGGATCATTATGCATTGGCTATGTAGCTTCAGCTAGAAAAGCATTATGGTGGAAAGGCTAGAAGGTCAACCTTAGCAGCCAGAAAGACTCCAGTTTAAACCCCTCCTGTGACACATACTGACTCTTGGATCTTGGTCTCTCAATGCTCTAGGCAACTCTAAACCATAGGCTGTAGAATAGGTCACTGCATTCAAAAGAGGGAGCTTTCCAACATGGGGATGATGAAGAAACTAGGGATGTTTAGCCTGTGAGAGAGAAAATTTAGAGCACACATAATAAATGTCTTCAAGGCTTTGAAGGGTTATCCTACCCTCCAGAGGTTACATTTGACTGGTGAAAACAACATCTAAGTAAATTTGGGCTCTTGTGAGATGAGAAAGAACAATTGGTGGAAGTGTAGGAAGATCTGGGAAGAGGGATTTCACTGGTACCCCCAGGGCAACTAGGTGGCACAGAGGTTGAAGATGACCAATGACATCACAGGTGGTGTCTTGACTTGCTCATGAACTGACCAAGGGCTATGAGAGAACATGGGGACAAAGAAGAGGAGGTGTCCATGCTGGCTTTGCATCCAGTGTTAGTGATTTCCTGAGCTACTTGGGACAAACTGGTCATTTCCTAAGGACTAAGAGGAAAGAACATCATAGAATGGTTATTTCCCATAAGTTATAGATATTAAAATGGATCAAGGAAGAAAACCAGAAAGGAAACATGCCCAACTTTCACCTTCCAATACATATGTTCTAATTGGTCAAAGGATCCTGGATCTAGAACTAGAAAGAAGCTTAAAGGTCATCTAGGCTGATCCGTTCATTTTACAGATGGAGAACATCCAATACCTTTCCCTAATGGCATATTATTTTTAAGGTTGAATATATAAATATTCCTCATGAATTGGAATTTACTTTTGTTCTTTTCAAAATCTTTCTCCCTCTACCCCCTCTCTCATCTCTCCCCACCAATGTTTTGACCCTTAGGTCAATGCTCTAACCACTACACGAACTAACTGACTTGTTTATTGGAGGACATGGACAAGACTTTCATAGGACAGGAGTCAAAGAAACAAAGATACAACAGTGACACTATCCAAAGGACTTGTGGGAAGGCTAGGTAAACTTTTCTGGGGTACTTGGAGCTCTCCAAAATTTCAGGCAATGCAGGTCCCACACAACCCCTTCAACCATACCATATGCAAACCTCACCCCAGACCATCCTCAAGAACTTTTGTGTCTGAAACCCTCACTCCTCTTTGGGGCAAGATGGGTATAGAGATTCAGAACTTAATCCTAATCTTATAGAAAAGTAAAGTCCAGAGAGGTTCTATTGCCCCAGTCACCTTTGCCCATTCCCTTGACTTGATGTGTTTTGCTACTGATTCAAATGGCAAATACCTTCACATTGATGTCAAGTCAACTTAATTTGACTTTATTAAAAAAGGGTGCCAGACACTGCTTAGTTCTGGTTATACAAAAAAGGGAGGGAAGACAATCCATGATCTCAAGTCCAATGGTGGTGACAATATCCAAGCAATTACATACAAACAAGCTAGACAGTATAAATTGGAGAAAATCAGTAGAAAGGAGGCTCTACCATTAAAATAAATTGGGAAAGACTTCCCATGGAAAGTGAAATTTTACCTGTGAAGGAAGGAGGCAGAGAAGAGAAGAAAGTATTCCAGGCCTGGAGACTAGTGAAAAGTTCAGCATTGGAAGAAGGTGGGTTGTATCTGAAGAATAGCAAGGAGCCCAATGTCACTAGATCAAGGGCACATGGAGGGGAGGGAGAGGTCAGAAGTCAAGAAAGGTAGAAGGGGTCAGGGTGTGAAGGGTTCTACAACAGTAGCCTCATGATCAGCATCTCTGCCCCAAGGTGCTCTCCCTCCAGTCCGTTTTCCACATAGTTACCAAAGTGGTTTTTCTGAAGCAGAAAACTGACTATATCACCATCCCCATCCCTGCCTCCTTGGGACATGAATGTACACTCTTTGATGCCCATCCTATGAAAAACTTGTCCTTGTCTTCTAATAAACAAGTCAGTTAGTTTGTGTAGTGGTTAGAGCACTGAATCTAAAACTAGCCCCAGATATTTTTATTAATTATATGCCTTGATCAAGTCACTTCACTTCTGTCTGCCTCAGTTTCCTCATATGTAAAATGGCAATAAAATAATGTCCCTTATCTCCTAGGTTGTGAGGATAAAATTAAATGTGTACAGAGCACTTTGCAAACCTTAAGGCACTATGAAAATGCGAGCTTTCACATTATTAAATTCAACATAAGATCTCCCAATATGTGAAGGACTCCTATGTCACCTTGATATCAGGAGAATCTCTCAAGCACCCAGACTATGTGATGGTTATTGCATGATCTTGCTGCTTGACAACCTCATCTGTTTTATTCATTCCTTTTATTTTATAAGCCCTTTCCCAGTTTTTTCCTATAATTATTATTATAATACATTATCATTATTCAAAATTACTTTTTTTTTTTTTGGTTTTTGCAAGGCGATGGAGTTAAGTGACTTGCCCAGGGTTACACAGCTAGGTAATTTTTAAGTGTCTGTGGTGAGATTTGAACTCAGGTGCCCCTGACTCCAGGGTCGGTGTTCTATCCACTGTGCTGCCTAGCTGCCCCCATAATTACTTTTGATTTTCCTGTTGGTAGAATAGATCATCCTTTTTGTATCAAACCTTCAACTATTTTGGGATCGATCAGGCAACAAATAGGGATTTATTAAACACCTATTGTGCAAGACCTTAGGGACCCAAAGAAAATGGTGAAGCCTTTCCTGTCCTGTTCTCACAGGACACTTACTCAAAGCTTACCAAGCATCAGGTACTGAGGATCAAAGGGAGGCAAAGGACAGTCCCTGCCATCAATGAACTCAGAGTTCAATGGGAGAGATAACCCACAAATAACTAAGTACAAAATACAAATGGAATAGATTGGAAATAATTAATAGAAGGAAGACTCTGAGATTAATAGGGATCAGTAAATGTTCCTATATAAAATGGGATTTTTAACTTGGAACAAAGGAAGTCAGGGAAGTAGAGATGAAGAAGGTTCTGTGTATGACGAAGGAATGAGTAAATGTCTCCATAACAAGGAAGTCAACATGATCACATATCAATCAACAAGCTTGCTTTAGGCACTGACTAGGTAGGTACCAGACACTATGTGAAACCATTCCTACCCTCAAGGAGCTTACATTCTTTTTTTTTTTTTTGCAAGGCAAATGGGGTTAAGTGGCTTGCCCAAGGCCACACAGCTAGGTCATTATTAAGTGTCTGAGACTGGATTTGAACCCAGGTACTCCTGACTCCAGGGCCAGTGCTTTATCCACTGTGCCACCTAGCTGCCCCAGGAGCTTACATTCTAACAGGAAAGACAACATGAAAATATAGCAATCAATTAACGAGAATTTATTAAGCACCTGCTATGAGGAGAGCAGTTTCTAGTTGCTAGGAATGCATCTATTATCCCAACTATGCTCGTCATTTGAAGGCACAAGACCGGAAGCTCATCCATCAATTTAAGTCTACTTTGGACAGAGACTCCACGTGGACAATGGGTAGAAACCCGGCTTAGACAGGAGGAGAGCAGGCTGGATTGCATTTGGGAAACAGCAAAGTATCTTTAATGCCTCCCTGTGAGGCTATTTGATTGTATAAGACCACAGACTCTAAAGAACTAAAGTTGATCATTCTCCCAAGGGGGCAAAGGAAAGAGGCGACTGCTGGTCATTCCAAGGCATTACAATCAAGCAATTGCAATGTATATATACTACTAGACCCATTTTACAGAGGAGAAAACTGAGACTCTGGAATTAAGTAATTTGCCCATTCTGGTGAGTGTCAGAGGGGTTTCATATAAAATATTCAGGCATTTGAAATAGTAGCAGCCTATTATTTCATTGTGCACTCTTAGGGTCAGTGATTAGTGATCACATGAGGGATCATGACTCAAAGTTTATCATGGGAATTATCACTTTTGATGCAATGTAATATAAGAGAAAAACCATGGGGAAATGTGGATAAAATCATTCCAAAAGAAGTTGATTTGAAAAATCTATGTGCCATATAATCTAAGGGGAACTTCTCTCTTTTTTTTCTTTTAACAGGAAAGGACTAATAAAACCCCTATTCAACTGTTTGCAGGAAGAGGGTCACAGTTATGAAAAAAAAAAAGTCTGAAAAACCTTGTCTCCCTGGAGAGGGCTTGCCCCCATGCTTGGAATCCTCTCTGTCCTCATTGCTTCCTCTCAGAATCCCTGGATCCCTTCAAGGCTTATTCAAGTGCCACACAGACCAGGCTTTTCTGGATTTCTCCATTCAGTTAGTTTACATTGTTTATATGTAAATATATATTTATATATACATATTTGGGTGAATGCAAATTTGCATTTGTAATATATAGGCACATATTATACATAGTGTGTAGATACATCTATGTGTAACATATATATTCTGTATTTACGTTTATACTCTTCTCCTACAGTAGAATGTAAGCTTCTTGAAGGCAAAATCTTGTACCTGGAGAGTTATGCACATTGTGAGGCATGCAATAGGTGCTTAGTAAATGTTCATTGATTGATTGATTTATCAATGAGGCATTATCAATGAGAAAAGAAATAAATCTTCTACCATTAGCCCTGTGCTTGACAGTAGTTGGGAAAGTACACCAAACACTTGATGGCACAATAATTGGCTAAGAAATTCATCAGAGTGGATTTGGAGTAAAGAAGACCTGGGTTTGAATTTCTGAGGACTTAAAAACTCTACTCAATGCAATGTTCTACCATGATGCCAGAGGACAGGTGATGAAGACTGTCACCTACCTTCTGAGGAAGATGATGGATTCAAGATGCATGAGCATTTCTTTTGTTTGACTATGCATATTTGTTACAAGAGATTTTAATTTGTCTTTTTTTTTCCTGAAAGGGGGAAGGGGAAATAACTAAAAAAATTTAATAAATAAATAAAAGCTTAATTTTAAAAAATTTTGGTTTGCATTTTACTCCAGACTCATACTAGCTTTATGACACTGGGAAAGTTATTTTAGTTCTCTGAATCTTTCCTTCCTCATCTTCAAAATAAGGGGGTTGGCCTTGATTCTGGGGAAGTAAAGATAAGGGATGCTACCCATCTCCTGAGAGAAAAGTGATGGCCTCAAGAATGAGACACACAGTTTTAGACATGCTCAACGTAGGAATCTACTTTGTCTGACTAATTAAATTCGTTAAGATGATTTCTTTTTTTCTTTTATTCAGTTGGGAAGAGATGAGAGAAAAATAAACATTTGTTAATTAATATTATAGTTATTTAAAAAACTAAAATATGAAGTCAATATCTAAAGCCCCTTTCCATTTTGTATGATCTGAGAAAGTCTATCAGCACTCAGTTGATCGGGATTATGAGCTGAGGGAAGCCAATGTGAAGCAGTAGAAACTGAACTAAATAGGACATTGGTGATCTTTAATATCATCAGAAATAGGGTATCCATTGGGTAACAAATATTGGGTTGAGGCAGGGTAGTAAACTATAGCTGTAGAAGGAGGCATGCATTGTTAGAATTGGTCCATGATGAAGATTTTCATCAATTTAGCTTAATTGTTCTTTGTTGGAGCAGCTAGGTGGCGCAGTAGATAGAGCACTGGCCCTAGAGTCAGGAATACCTGAGTTCAAATCCGGCCTCAGACACCTAGCTGTGTAACCTTGGACAAGCCACTTAACCCCATTGCCTTGCACAAACCTAAAAAAAAAATTGTTCTTTGTTTATATTGTGGTGAAAGTGGAAAGAATCATTGGGAAGATAGTATACACACATATGTTTATGCATGTAAATAAAATACATGTAAAATATAAGCACATATACATATATTTAAAGGGCATCAGCATCATCAAAACAATCCCAAAGTGAAATTTGGAATTTTCCATGTGAATTCTCTATGACAAAAGATAGATTAGAGATGAAAAAGACTTGACTGGCTAAGTAGAAAATAGCAAGTACGGGGTCCCTTGGCCTCACAGTTGCGCTGCCTAAGGGTCTTGGCCCTCCCGTTTCTTAGAGCTCAAAAATCCATAGCTCTCTGGTTACTCTATTTCATTCTTGTTGACATTTAAACTTTACAGCCAGATGGAATGGGTCACTTCAATATCACGGCATCTCTAGTTTTTTAAACTAATGGACAAAAATCTATTTCAAGTATTCGTTTAGCTCCCAGGTTGATTTGAACTTCAATCTGGTATGCAAATGACCAAATAATACAATAGGCCAATGGATAGCTCCTTAGAAGAGAAGAGTGACCTGATGGATCCAGGTCAGACCTGGGTGCTTTTTATGTTCATGAGCTGATTAAACAGCTAAGTGAGAAAGCACTTAGATGGAGTGGACTGTGTTTTAACAGCTATATTTATGAGTCAAAAGAAGCCTGTCTGGATACCTCTTTATTGCCATCAAGTTATTCTGAATTTTTGACAATAGAATAATATGTAAAGATGTTATTTTATCGATACTAAGCAAAATCCTCTTTTCTCTTTGTCTCCATTTTCTAGGGCAATGTGACGGCTTGTTGTGCAAACTACCCTTTAGATCTGATAAAATATTGAAGAGAGGTTCCAGATAGTGTTGTGTAAGCAAATACCAAGAAAATCCCTTCCCATTTGCAAACAGGTCAGCCCAATCTCTGAGGACTTCCTTGGAGAACGTTAAAGCAAGAATGCAGTAATGCCAAAAAGTAATGAAGAGAGAGATTCCAAAGGTGCAGAGAATGGATGCAGGAATTTCACAGAAATGGGCCCCAGAAAGAATGTGGGAGAGAGGAATTCCAACGAAGGCCTAAAGGACCACTGAGGGGTTCCCTGAGGTTCAGTGAAGTATGTCCAGCAAAGGACTCGTCCGGGACTTGTTCTAGGACATTTAAAAATGAGGAGTTTTTGTAATCTTGAACAATAGGAGCAAGTATCCTAATCTGAGTAAGTGAATGGTACAGTCACTCGCCAAGTGCCGTAACAGTTGAGCTAAAAGTATGGGGAGAAGTCTGAACTGTGAAACGAACTGGAGAAGAAAATGGCAAACCACGTCTTTGTCTTGGCCAAGAAAACTCCAAAGGGGGTCATGAAGAGTCAGACGTGATTGACAACAAATACAATAACTATGGAATATAAAGGTGGTAGGGTCATAGATTTAGAGCAGGGAGGAACTTTTAAAGTTCAATCCTCTTGTTTTACAGTGGAAGAAACTGAGTCTCAGAGATGGGGATGTCACAGAAACAGCAGAAACAGAATTTGAATTCTAGACCTCTGACACTGTCCACTCTCCTTCTGCTTTGCCAAATCCCAGGATTTCAGTACCATCCTGGACTACTAGAAAAATCATCTTAGAGTTTTTCATTTTACTGGTCATGCTAATAATGTTTGAGAGGCACTGGCAATGTAATTTTACTTTGTGTCCTTCCATGGGTCTGGGAGCTCCTTAATGTGGACATTCCCTTGAAAGTACAGGTCACAACCCATCCCCATGAAGGCATACCTTCTTATCTTGTGCTCTTCCTGAATATTAATTTCTTAATTTAATAATCAGAGCACCCAGTTTTCAAGACCTTGTCCTAATTTCATCTGATCCTCATAAGAACCTTGTGAAGTAGTTGCTATTTTTTCCCCAACAAGTGATTTCATTGATGTAGAAAATTCCCCACTGGGAAAACTCTGATGCCAGTCCATAGCTATCCCACAACTTCTGGTCATAGGGAGCTTCATAGTGCACTGAAAAATTAAGTGATGACCCCAGGGCCACATAGTCAATAGGCTTCAGAGGCAAGGCTTGAACCTGGTCTTTTTGACTCCTAAGTCAGCTTTCTATCCTGCTTTGTTTCCTATTCAATGACACCCAGGATTCCCATGTAGACTCCATTCTGAGTTCCTGACCCAGCCTTCTTAGCTTTTGTCCCTAGATGGTTTAGGGGGCAATAGTCATGGGCAAACTTTTCACGATGACTCTATAAAGTGTCATAGATATAATACTGAGGATCTTGTTGAAGGATAGCTAGGAAAGAGTAGAGGGATTTTAAATCTTTGCTCCACTTTGCAATGCTTAGCAATAAAAAATGAGTTGGAGACTGACCTAGGTTCTGATCCTGCCTCTGATATGCTATATGACCTCAGGGGGGACCTTCAGTTCCCTAAACCTCAGTCTTGCTGTCTGTAAGCCAAAGAATCAGACTGGATGACTTCTAGGACACCTTCCTGTTCTAAGTCAATGTTGGATTGATTCTATGATCTCTTGATCTCCTCTATGACTATAGAGAAGAGATGAGTGGGAGCTATAAGCATCAGTGAAGGACCTGAGCAGGGACTCCACCCAAGTGGAATATGTATTTAATGCTGACTTTAGTGTTGGGGTACCCTGGTTAGACCAGTCCAATCCTGGTGAGTTGCAGAGCAAGAATAAGGAAGCATATGGCAGGTGCAGAGAACCTTGCTAAACTGTGGCGGTCTCGGATCCTATCAGCAGCATCAAGAGGATTTGTATTGATATGTGTCTTTGCTGGGGCTTTCCCCCATCCTCCCCTTTTGTCCTGGTTACATCTTGTAAAGAATATAGATTTTTGAATGCGGTC
Organism: Macrotis lagotis; assembly: GCF_037893015.1. Lineage (NCBI taxonomy): Eukaryota > Metazoa > Chordata > Mammalia > Peramelemorphia > Peramelidae > Macrotis > Macrotis lagotis. The sequence goes on from NC_133664.1 coordinate 18,403,406, forward strand.
TCCTCCATTAATTAGATTGTGAGCTTTCGGAGTCCAGAGACTCTTTTACCAGTATTTATCCTGGGGCTGACCACACATCAGGCTCTTAATAAACACTTGTGAATGTTGACTAGTTTTTTAATACACTGCTTAGGAGCCAGGGCTCAGAGCTTACCCAAGAGTGGCTAATGGGCAGCGATGATAGGGTTCACACATTTACCTCCCGGTCCTAACCACTCTTCATGCTTGAAAAGAAGGTAGAGAAAGGCCAAGGGGTGGGGACAATGCCTTGATCATCTTCAGGATGGACCCCAAAGCAATCTGTGGGATGCCAAAATCTTGCATCTTTTGTAGTAAAATGGCTCCTCTCATTATGATGAAATTAATCATAAAATGAAAGAAAGAATTGCTCACTATTATACAAGATATTTGGTCCTCCAAATGGCCAAGTGAGATAACCCTTGTTTTTCAGCTAAGGAAATGAAGACCTATTGATGTGGACTGACTTGCCTATGAGCACAGAACTGCAGAAGTCAGGATTCAAACCCAGATCTCCTCATCATCCATTGAACCATATTGTTTCTCTAGGCCAATAGAGTGATGATCCTGGAACCAAGAAGACCTGAGTTTGAACCCTGCCACAGGCATTTATTAGCTGTTAGTTTCCTCATCTGTATAATAATAGCACCTACCTCACAGTGTTGTGACAAAAACGAAGTCATCTGTAAACCTTAAAGTTCTATATGAATGATAGATATTAGTTTGATGAAGTTTGTATATATATATATATATATATATATATATATATATATATATATATATATATATATATATATATATTCTGTTTTGATTTAGCGGTCTCAACTAGATGACTCAGGAAGTAGAGTGCAGGTCCTGAAGTCAGGAGGAACTGAGTGGGACCTTGGGCAAGTCACTTAACCCTGATTGCCTCACATCCAGGGCCTTCTCCAGTCATTCTGATTCCTATCTGGCCACTGGACCCAGATGATTCTGGAGGGGAAAGTGAGGCTGGGGACTTAGCACAGCACCCCCCTCCCTCAATCCAATTCATGTGCTTGTCATGGCCTCACCTCCCCAACATCATGGTCTTCTTCAAGAATGAAGGGCAAACATCAGCAGCAGCAGAGTCCCGAGACATATTTTCAGGGGAAGAGGGAGGGGGAGACTTTCATATTTTCAAAGTTTCCTAGACTTCATTTAAGACAAATTCAGGATTTTGAGAGCACATGAGGCCGCAATTCTCTAGTCCATGCTTAGAAATACAACAGCAGAATTTCTCCAGAGGCCAGCTGCCAGTCTAAGACAGCTAAGTCAGATAAGTCTCTTCCAATAGAGGAAGTCCATCAGTCTAAGACTTGTCTGGAAAATCTTCCTTGTTGATAAATTCCCAGATTTCCTCAGATTCTGTGAAAGACATGTCAACGTACCAAGAAAGTGTACACCTTATCAGCAAAGGGAATTATGGGAAGTGTCATTTTTCACAGTTGTAAAGGATCATGGAAGGTGGAAATAAGAGGAGGGGTTGGGGTAGGGAGAGAGAATCCCACCAACCCAGGGGAAGCAACATTATCACTACATTAAACTGAATATATTCATGAGCTGCTGAAACCTTGTCTGGCTCTGCCCCAAATCTGCCTGGATAGAATTCAGTGTTCTGAAACCTGGTAAATTTATTCCTTCTTTGCAAAGAAGATCCCCTGTGACAATAAAATAATCTTATACTTCACTGGGAGCCTAGATATTAGCCTGATTGGACAATAGGCTTCTAAAGGCAGCAAAAGGCACCACTCACAACAGCATTGGGTCCAATCTTAGGGTGACCCTTTCTGTCTGTCTTTTGTCTGTCTGTCTCTCTCCCTCCCTCCCTCCTAATCTTCCCCTCCCTCTTTTCTGTTTCCCTTTTCTCCTCTCTTTCAAGTTCTGTCTTTTTCTTTCTCATTCTTTGTCTCTCTTGTTATGTCTCTCTCTCTCTCTCTCTCTCTCTCTCTCTCTCTCTCTCTCACACACACACACACACACACACACACACACACACACACACAATTCAGAAATTCCTCAACATGACCCTGTGGTTAATTTAGAACAGTCTTGGGGAGGTCTTATCAGAGAAAGAAGACCTTGAGCATGGAACATGGAACCCTAGAAACATCATCATCTGGGAGCTAAACTAGTGATACATGGCAAAGAACATCACCAAAATGTCAGTATTCAGGAAATTTTTTCCGATAACAATTCATTAAGACAACCACCACCACTACTACTACTGCCACTGCTACTGCTACTACTACTACCACCACCACCACTACTATCACTACCAACACTACTACATCCACTACCTCTACTACTAATACTATTACCACTATGACTGCTGCTGCTGCGCCTACTCCTACCACCACCACTACTACTAATACCACTACCACCACCGCTACACTACTACCACTACCACTGCTACCACTACTACTACTACTACTACTACCACCACCACCACTACTACTATTACCAGTAATACTACCACCACTACCGCTACCACCACTACTGCTACCACTACTACCACCAGTAATACTACCACCACCACTACTACTACTACCACTACCACTATTACTGCTGCTGCTGCTACTCCTACTCCTACATTATTATTATTATTTTTATTATTATTATCATACTTATATTTCACTTAAGAGTTTGCAAAATGCTTTTCAAATGTTGTCCCATGTTATTAGAATTCATATATTTCCACTTTTCAGAGATGAGTACTCATTCTTTAAGGAAAGTCATTGAATAATTTTTAAAATGTCAAAATTAAGATTAAGAATCCTAGCCTTCACTTCCAAGTGCCTTCTGCCTGTGGTTCCATTGTCTGTGCATATTGCATTTTTACATACAATGACTACCAGAAGTTAGTCCAAAAGATTCTGGCATCCTCAGTTCAAAGCATGAATGAGTTCAAAAGAGCCCACAGCTGATTTCCATTTTGCTGGGAGTTCTTACTGGCTGTATCACCGACCTGTCACTCTTTTGCATTCATTCCCTCTTCTTCCCCTTGACATGCCCCCTCCACTTCCCCCAAGGAACTACAAGACCTCAAAAAAACACATGCTCCTGATACTGTGTGAAACACATTTTCTTCTTACAGCCCCTTGACTGCTGTTTTCCTTCTGCTGTGTCCAGAGTAGGATGACACAATTCAGTCTGATGCATGTACAAAACATCTCTGGAACCACAGTGCCATACAGAGCCCAGTACTCCACTTGGTACCTGCCAACTTTCTCCCTTGGTGACTCACTACTCATACTTCAATCTATTAGCCAACCAACCGATCAGTCATTTAAGTGACTACAATGTATGGGGTATAGAGTACATACTCTGCTAGCCTCTGAGGATAGACAAAGGCCAAATAGCCAGGAATGAATATTCCAGAACATATATATATATATATATATATATATATATATATATGTATATATATGTATATATATGGATAGAAAGCTAGACATATCTACATACATCTAGACTTTTATATATGCATTTATACTAGACAATATACATGTACTATATACTCTGTGTAGGTAATTATACACCTTTGTATAGATATCTGTATCTATATAAACACACACACACACACACACACACACACACACACACACGCACACACCTTTAAAATTTCACAAGTTTTTTTCTCTGGTCAAGGGAGGGGGAAGACAAAGGGTTCCTTCTCTAGGGCTTAACTGGAGCTGCTAAATGAATACTACAACTGGCTCATCCCTGGAATGCTGGATGAGTCTGAAGCTTACATCCAAGCCCCATAGGCTGCAAGCAATGAAAATATCCTCCCCCCTAAATTATTCCTTTGATTGATTGATTGATTCAATAGATTTCTGGACCTTGTTCATACCTCTGTCTGATTGATTGAACTGAGAAGTCCAAACCTTCTGTGTTTGATTAGAGGGTGATGCACTCCCACTCACACACACATATACACTGACTAAATCTATAAAAACTAAGTCTAAGGTAATTGGGGAGGGGTCACAGGCAGCTGGTGGCACTAGAGCTGAGTTTTGATCTAAAACAGGTGGGGATAAGAGGAGACTATATTCCAGGAAGATGGGGAATGGTCTTTAAGAAGTCATGGAAATGAGACATGGAGTATCATATATGAGGGACAGCAAAAAAGTGGTCTGTGCTTAACCCCAGAGGGCAGGAAAGGGAGTTTGCAGAGGCTGGGGCCAGGATACGTTCTTCCTTGTTTGCTCTTCCATCTGGAGCTCTCCATTGGTTTCACCATTGCTTTTCCAAACTCCCTTTGACAGTATGGGTTGTTGTTCTTTGCCACTGAAGAGGATCAAACTGATATCACTATGCTAGAGTCAAGTTGCAGTTTGATCAGATCAAAATGAGCTTGGAATTCTCTGCCACAGGATAAGCTCAAATAATCCAGGTGAACATTTGGGGTGGCTTCTCTAAATCTGCACATCTTGGATTTCTTTTTGTATTCTTTCCCTGTACCTTCAATCAAATCAATATCATTTTAAATTTTTTTAATTTTATTTAATGCAATGGAGTTAAGTGATCTGTCCAAGGTCACACAGTTAGGCAATTATTAAGTATCTGAGGCTGAATTTGAACTCAGTTTCTCTTGACTCCAGGGCCAGTGCTCTAACCACTGCAACACCTAGCTGCCCCCCCTTCAATCAAATCACATGCTCTCTCAGCTCAAAAACTGATCCTCCATCCTTGGGCCTTTAAAACCTTCTCCAGGCTACAATATCTTCTTCACTCCTCAACCAAGACCATCCTTGAGGTTTTTGCCCTTACTCAACCAATGTGCATCTGGAGCAGATACTATGGGACATAAACGTTAGCGATCTATAATCATTCCTGGCCACCTCCACACCACACCGTCAATTTGTTGAGTGTCATTTTCAATTTCTTTGTTCCAAAACTTTGAACCCTACTCGCTGAATTGGTGGGTCCTAATCAGTTAACTTTTGTCCTATTTTGCCTAGGTCCAAGTCTCTAAACCAGTGGTCAATCATTTCCTCACCAAATCTTAGGTTCTTTCTTTTGTCCCTTCTTTGAGTTAATCTCTCTTTACCCTTCTTTTAGTTATCCTCTTTAGCTCCCTGAGGGAGTTTTTTGCTTGTATTTGTATCATGGGACTTAGCATAGCTCTGTACAGCACAAGGTTTAAAATGTACTCTCTTTCCCCACCTATCTGCTTCTCTCTGTCTCTTTCTTTGTCTCTCTGTCAATCTCTCTCCTATGTCTCTGTCCATGATTTATGAATCATCTATCATCTATCTATATTTCTACCATTCACCATCTATCCATATTTCTCCCTCCATTTATAGTCAAAATTACATCTTTATTTTTATTCACCTCCCTAACTAAAACTCCATATCCCTCTTAATTCCAGCGCCTTCTCTCTGTTAATGATTTCCTATTTATGGTGTATATGATTTGCCCAGTGTCTTTCCATTAGGTGATGGGGTTCTTGAAAGCAAGGACTGATTTTGTCACTTTTTTTTTGTATCTCCAGAGCTTAGCAGAGTGGCAGACATAATTGGTACTAAATAAATATAAATTGATTGAATGAAAGTGAATATTTTCTTCAATTATTTAAAAATGTGACTCTGAATCGGGTCCAGAAGCCAACAAAGGGGTCTTAGAGTAAAAAGGATTAAGGGCTGAATCCCAATTCTGAACAATTCTTGAAAAAGATGAATTTCCAAAGGTTTTCATATAATATAAAAACCCCCTATTCCAAAGGTGTTATTGTTTCCTTAAATTCATAGTTCTCTTAACCCCATAATATGAGTTTGTTGAACCTAAAGACCAAATGATAAGAAACCCTAATAAGTCTTGGGAAGCCCCTTGAAGTGTTGGCTAAGCCTTCAAGGGTTTTCTGAAACCCTTGAAGGATACTTTGGATCATTCCAAACAACGGCTGGTGGAAGTCTGCTTATATCAAGGGGTCAGACATCATCGCCAGACCTGCTCCTGATAAATAAGTTTTCTGTTCAAGATTTTTAATAACTAAAGAAACAAGATAACACAATAGATGGGACACTGGGCCCAGAATCAGGAAGAGCTGGGTTCAAATCTGGTCTCAGATACTTACTAGTAGTATGACCCTGGGGGAGTCATTTAATCTCCATTTGCCCCGCTTTCTGCATCTGTAAAGTGGGGAATAGCACCTGCCTCATAGAGTTGTTATGAGGGTGAAATGAGATAATACTTAATATTGCAACTCTTGGCATATAGTAGGTGCTCTAGAAATACTTAATAGCCTTCTCTAGTTCCCTATATTGTACCTTAGGTCTCTAATGCTTCCTGGCTGCTGTTTACCCACTCTTTTTCTCACTTAACATCTGGAAAGGAAACATAAAATTATCTTTTTCTCTAAATATTTGTCTCTAGAAAACTAGTCTTGTTTAAAGTGGCAGGCCTGAGCCTCGATGGCGGTGAGAGTGGTCAGTCTGCGGGGAAACGTCCAGGAGGATGCTCCAGGGATCTCTCAGCAGCCTGGACCTGTTGAACCTGCTGGGACATTTATCAAGGACTTGGGTAAAAGCACAACAATTACATCTGCTGAGAACATGAAGCCGGATGAGAGAACAGAAAGACATCCGAACACAAGTTTTCAGACTTTCCAAAAAAAAAGATCTCAGTAGGTGAGAACAGCAGTTATCAAACTTTTCTCTCAGGACCCCTTTCCACTCTTAAAAATGACTGAAGACCCTTCCCAGGAACTTTTGTTTCTCTGAGGTCTAGCTATTGAAATGAGATAGTTTAAAAAATCTGTGCCTTCTAGAACAGAGGTAGAGATGGAGAATCAGAAACTACTTAGAGAAGCTCCTCCCCATCCTCAGTGTAAATCAGACGATGGAGAGCTGAGAGAACCATGACCTTCACTTTCATTTACCAGGATCACAAGGCTTGTCTTTTTTTCCAGATTCAGTGCTCTGGATTCAGAAATCCTATCTCTCACATTATCTTCCTTCATTGTACTGTACTCTTCCCACCAATCTTCTGCCTAGCCACAGGGAACAGCTCTTCCAAAAACAAACAAGTATAATTCTGGATGCTATTTTGGTGTGCTGTGAGTTGGACTGAACAAAAAGTCCACCAAAAATTTTTCCATTTGTTTTTTCCCTATTAAAGATCACCTGCTTCTCTGATTATTAGTTTTAAGTATTTATACATTCTTATAAGACATTCCCCCAGTAGGGGGTGGCTAGGTGGTGCAGTGGATAAAGCACCCACCCTGGAGTCTTGAGTACCTGGGTTCAAATCCAGTCTCAGACACTTAATAATGACCTAGCCGTGTGGCCTTGGGCAAGCCACTTAAGCCCATTTGCCTTGCAAAAACCTAAAAAAAAAGACATTCCCAATGGTCATCCTCCACAGATGCCCCTCAGCGATTACCATTAGAAAGTAAGCCCAGGGGTGGGTAGGTGGCACAGTTGATAGAGCACTGGCCCTGGAGTCAGGAGGACCTGAGTTCAAATCTGACCTCAGACACTTAATAATTACCTAGCTGTGTGGCCTTGGGCAAGCCACTGAACCCCATTTGCCTTGCAAAAAAAAAAAACAGTAAGCACAGGTTGATTTTACCAAGCAAGAAAAGTTTTGATGTGGGGACTTCCTATGGGCATATGGTCTGCCATCTGAGGGTCCATCCCACTGAGTCAAGGAGGGAAGTTAATAGGTGATAGTTAATTAGATAGATAGATAGATAGATAGATAAAAGGTGGATGGATGAATGGATGGCTAGATGGATATATTCATGCAAACATCCATTTATATATGCACAATCCCTTTTCTTAAGGAACCCTTCCTTTGTCTCTTCAACCATTTCTCTTCCGATTCATGAGATTATTCTAACCCCAATATAGAAAACAATTCTCTTTAAAACACACCAGAGTAATATCCAGAACAATTGTTATCTATAAAAAAAAGCTTTTTTAAGGATGACAATTTCAGTCCTGTATTATTCTGTCCAAGCTTCATTCTATTCTCATCTCTCCAGCAATTTAACTTATAAGACTTACTGTTTGAAGAGGAATTGAACCCAAACATCTTAACCACTTGCTGTACATGGGTGACTTCAAGTTACATTGCTACTACAAAAAGCAATTTCATTTCATGGAATCTTTCTCTTGTGATATCAAAATGTCATTTGGACTCAGGAAGCATAAAATTCTTACAAAGGAATTCTAGAGACTGAAGCTTTGAGTTGGAATCTGAAAGTCAAAGTGAATCAGTAAATGGAGGCAATACCTACACATGCCTTATAGACAAGAAACCAGGCAAGCCACTGCAAGAATAAAGACAGCAGGGAGAAGGCCATGTCAGAATACATTATGAGATTTTCTGGTATACTGAAATCAGAGTTGAAGGGGAAGAACGTATTTAACGCAATTAGCACCTATGAAATTCTAGTCTCAATGCCCATTTTTAGAACTACAAAATGGACCATAGCATACTTGGAAAGTATCTTATAATCTTATACAGAGTCATATAATATTAATGAATCATAGAGTCTACCACCCAGGAGACTGATATTTTTAGAACATTAAAAAACAGAACAAAAACCTACAAAAATATTTTTGGAATAAAACATCACTTCTAATGAGATAATATTTGTAAAAAGTACTTACCATGTAGATCATTCTTCATTGAATAATAGTAAAGCCTGCTGACAAATGCATAGCCTTCATTTGATTTTATCAAATATAATCAAAGTTGGTTGATTTCCAGGTTGAGGCTAGGAAACAGCTAAAATCCAAGAATGGGATCAAAAAACCCTCTGTGGGCAACATCCACATGAATTTAACCAACAATATGTCAACAAAGATGCATGAATCAAATGGCTAGGGCATGGTATTTGTTTATAGATATAGTGGGGTTTATGGTGGCAATTCAGGGCTAGGTTGCTGCCACACAAGGTCACATGAGTGCTACCAGTAGAAGGTCAGACTCTGTGATCAATGTAGATCATGCAAGGAACCAGGAGATCTTATAAATTATTTGCTTACCCATAGGCTACAAAATTTTAGTACTAGCTGAAAACTTAGCAATACATGATCTGGTGGCAAGAATTATCTAATTTCCATGGGCTAACAGGAGACAAATTCCCGTTCTACACATGCAGGCTTCAGAATATCCTGCCAAATTGAACCAAGGCATTGTATTGGAACCAGACTGAACTGTTGCCCACAATTACTCACACATAACATTGATCCATAAAAACTTAAGAACAACGAATTTAATAGATAGTCACCATCTCCAACTACATGTAATAAAAAGCTTTCAACATTTAGAAACTTAGCAGAAGAGATCAGAACCATGTGGCATCAGAATTATTGCGCATCATCCCCATCATCCTGTCTGCTCCTGAATATGTACCCAGGTTGCTTTGGGGGATGAGCTCACAAAACAGTGATTTCATCCATTGGTGCAATAGTCTCCAGAACATTAAATGTATAAAAAAAATACTGGCTGATCGGACTATCATCTGGGATGATTCCCAACTGAACCCAACAGAAATGATGAGATGGGTTAGATAATAATAATGATAGCTCCCACTCATATAGATTTAAGGTCTGCAAAGCACTTTCAATATACCGAGAGGTGGGGTAGTATAGGAGATAGAATGCTAGACTTGGAGTCAACAAAACTTGTGTTCAAATCCTGGTTCTGCCACTTACCATTGTGTGACCCTGGGCAAGTCACTCTCATTGACTTTCTTCATCTATAAAATCAGATTTGGATCTGATGAGCTCCAAGGTCCCTTCTACCTCTAAATCTATGACAATCTCTACTCTGAATCTTGAAACTACCCCAATTGTGACTTTGCTATCCCCATTTCATGGAGGAAAAGGCTGAAGCTCAGCAAGTTAATTGATTTATCCAAGATCACCCAAGTAGGAAGTAGTTGAGGCCAGAGAACTCAAATGATCTGTAAAGTAAATAAGATGGAATGCCGCTGTATCAGGGAACGAGAATCACAATGTTCTGTAGCTCAGTCAATCCTATTTCTTGAAATAATTTCAGTCTAGGCATTATTTCACTCTCTAAGTCTTCAGTTCCATTTTGACTCTAAATTTTCCACCATGATGGATCTTCTCCCTTCATGTAGGTGAAGGGAGACAATTCATGAATTTATTTGACGCCCTCCAAGAAGGTTTTTCGGGAGATCTTTTGTGGAAACTACAAGGGTGTTGTCCTCCCTGTAATCCTTCCTTTAAGAGAAAAATGGCTTTAGTATTCAGCATCTAATGTTGAGTCCTTCCCCAGGGAGGAAATATCTGGAGAGGTAGGCCTCTTTCATTCCTTTCACAACATGCAAAGTCTATTCAGGCACAAATTAATACAGGCTTAAGGTCTTGTCACTCATCTGATTTCAGTTGACCAATTATCTTGTCCAGGAGTGTTACAAAAAAAGACAAAACTTCAGAACAACAAGGTAAAGCATTCTCTTTCCCATGACTTGATTCTCAGCTACTGCTGGATGGTGAGAGAATCAACCCACAGATGTGTTCTAAATATGCTGGGGAGGGGGTGGGCTTTCAGTGTGGACTTTGACTTTGAGTTTAACTGAAACCAGAAAAAGTTGTAGGCCTTAGGAAGAATGAATGAGAGCCCCTCATTTTTTAATCCAGTTAAATTCAACAGACACTTATGAAACTCAGCTCTATGTTAGACTCTGGGGATATAACAGCAGAAAAAAACAGAGTTAAATCAATGTGATATGGATTTACTTTGGGTCAGAAAAAAAATTAATAATTCATTAATTCATTCACAACAAGCATTTTATTTGGTAAAAACCTATATTTTTCTATCTTTCCCAGACTTGAAGTTCAGGGATTTGTTCCACTACTGATGGGCCAGTACTGGATGGAACTTTGACCTGGGCTGATTTGCCCACCTCAAGATGACCCCACTCCTCTCCTGAGCTCTCACTAGATTAGTGGTAGATGTCAAGAGGACCCCCAATTCGTTTAGCCTACTGTGACGCAGTGAGTTCAAGTGAGCCACCAGCCTCATCTTCACTGGGAGTGCACATTGATGGGAGCCTGGCTCATAAACATTATTACAGTGCTTCATCTATGCCAGCCTTCAAGGCTCAGTGCCAGGCTTTGGGAATACAAATACCAAAATGAAGCAGTTCCTTACCTCAAGAAATAGATAATCTCTAGACGAGAGTTGGGGGTTGATTAATATATAAACATCAGGAAATTCAAATGATAAAGAAACAATAATAATGATGATGATATTATAGAGCACTTTTAGGTTTGCAAGGGGTTTTACAAATGGGTTCAAGAGGTTGAGAAAGAAGTAGGGGGATCCCTGCTCTTTGAAGAAAGAAGAAAGAATTTCTTTGAGGGAGCATTAAAGAATGAGAACATTCCAGAGGCTGGGAAATATTTGTAAAAAGGCATAGAAGTGGGAGCAAGACTGGTATCTGGGGACCCTTTAGCAGACCAGTGTGACTGGGGCCAAGAGTGAAAGAAAGGAATGTGAACTAAGGTTGGGAGGGTAGAGTCAGATTTTGGAGGGCTTTACATGGAGGCCAAGGGATTCATATCATATCCTAGATCCATGAGGAACCGCTGAAGAGTTTTGAGGAGTGTGTCAATTAAGTATGTGTTTCAGGAATATCAGTTGCTATTTCACATATATATATATATATATATATATATATATATATATATATATATATATATAGAGAGAGAGAGAGAGAGAGAGAGAGAGAGAGAGAGAGAGAGAGAAGACATTGGAGACAGGAAGAGCAATTTAGAGGCTACTGCAAGAATCCAAATGAAAAGTGAAGATCGGATAGAAGTTCTGGGAGTAGAGAGAAGAGAATGAAAGTGAAAGACATTGTGGAGGGCAGATATAACTCACTGGCTGTTAGGACATGGGTGTTCTGGAAAGGGGAAAATAGTCAAGAATGATGTTGGAGTTGTGAGCCTGGGTGATTAGAAGGTTGGTGATACCCTCAACAAAACCAGGGAAGTTTGGAAAAGAGGTTGGAGTAGGGCTGGGATAGGGGTAATAATGAATTCCAAGTCCTTTCCTATATTACAGGGCCCCTTTTCCATCAAATTCAGAGAACGGTCCTACAGACTCAGAAAGGTAACTCATACAATATGACTGATTCATGAGAACATTAAATAAGACCCAGCCATATGGTTGCATTCACTCTTGCTTTCTTCCCTGCCCCCTCGTGCTCCCCAACCTGACTTTGAGCCTTCAGTACAACTGACCTCATTCTCCTTAGAAAATAGCAAACCAAGAAACTTGTCATCAAGCAGCATCTTTGTGAAATAAATGGCTGTCTAATTAGCCATTAACTTATTTTTTTCATTCCTTTTGGGCTCTGCTCATGTTAAAAATATGTTCCATGGATGCCAGCCTACTGGGATGCTTGGAGCCCCTTGTCACTCAGCGGTAATTCAGTGGAATAATAAATAGCTATGCCCCCAAACAGCGGCTCTGACTTCCTGCAACCCCTGCTCCCCCCCAGCTCCATGCCTGTAGCCCTGCAGGAGTCTTGCTCACAGCAATTACCCTACTGGATTTGGGGGAGGTGAGGGATCTAGGCCTGCCAGGAACAAGATGAGTTTCAGTCTTCCACAATCCCTTCAAGTAGCAGAGGTTTTCTCCAGCTACTCTTTGTATCTCCTATTTCTGAGGTTACCCAAAGTTTGGGTATAGAAGGTCCCCAAAGATCAAACTTTGACCTTTAGGAAATTTGAAGAAAAGCCCAATGAAAAGTGCTGGCCACACATTCACTTTTTCCGGGTCAGTGATCATAGAGTGGAATGACATATTTTCCAAAGGCAGCCTAGCCTGTTGGGTTCCGTTTTGAGCACCAAGAAGCAAAAATAAGTTTAGAAAGAAGGCAATTGGAATGGGCAATTAAGCAGAAGATACTGGATATGTCCAGCCTGGAGAAGAGTAGACGCTACAGAGCATATGATCACTGTCTTGAAGTTATTTGGAAAATTGTACCTGGAAGAGAGCCTTTATTCTGTTTGACCCCGGAGGGCAGAACTATGCGTCATGGGGGGAAGAGGCAAAGAGGAAGATTTCATTTTGCTGTCAGGACAAACCTTCTAATGATCAGAGGTCTTCAAGGGAAGTTGGACAACTCCAAGTCATGGATGTTAAGGAGAGGATTTCCACTCTGCTATCCCTCTCAACTTGGAGATTGTATTTATTTCTGCAGAACCATTATGACTTAGGTATTGCATGTCAGAAAACACAGTGTTTAAGGATCATAGAATTGAGAACTAGAATGCATCTGAGAGGATTTTTTTGTCTGTATTTTTTATCTTTGACATTCCTCACCTGGGAACTCTCTTGATCCATGAAATCACTGGTCCAATTCCTATCCATGAAAAACTAGAAACAAAGTGAGCATCAGTGTTTCAGACTACAATCCAAATTAAAGTGCAGGGCATTGCCTCCCTTGAACCCGCAATTCCCAAAAGGTTGTGGATCTGAGAGGAGCTTGGAAGCAGCCAGTTTACATATGTAGAATCTGAGATTCAGAACCTTGTTTTCTGTACACTATTATGTGGGATCCCTTCTAAGATTTTAACCCATAATTCATCTGAGTCATCCCTTGCCACCCTGCCTCTCATTTAACTATCATAAGGGAGCATCCCAAGACAGACTCTTTAGCTATCCCTAGAATGTTCCCTACCTCAGCTTCTCTGGAAGGGCAAAGTAGGCAAGCATCAGGCTACATGTGGCAGAGGACGAGCTCTTGGATCCAAAGGACATGGAACCCCCTTAAGATAGACAAACGAGAAGAATTTTGCAAACCAAGCAGAGAGGAGATACGGGTTAACTGTGATCTGAAGGGAAGCCTCCCACCCCACTTCATCCTATTCCACCCCCAGATGACTGTCTGATTCAGGTTCAAGCTCAGCCCAGCCCTGGTGCAGAAACATCAAGAGAAATCAAGATAGCTCAATCAACATTAAGGGACCCAGGTAGTCTTTGATCCTAGATCAACCCAAGTGCCACTCAGAGCTCTTCAAAATCTCTCAATACTAGGAGAACTCCTAGTCCAGTGAGAGTTTTTGCCCTAATACAATCTTCTGGGCTCCTTCCTCATTCATAGGACAGATTTCAATAACAAGATCATGGGTTCAGACATGAAAGGAAGCTTACAGATCATCTAGCCCATCTCCCTCATTTTACAAATGAAAAACCTGAGGCCAAGGGAAGCAGATGATTCGTCCAAGATAACACAGAGAGTACATACATAGCAGAACTGGAATTCAAACTCTGTTCCTATGACTTTGAGGGCAGAGTTTTTCCCAAGGTATCTCAATTTTTGTAAACATTTGTATATTTATGTATTTATATATTTATACATATTTGCATGGATTTATGCATTTGTAACATCTCTATGCATTTAATATTTGTATATACTTATGTATTTTTATATTTTTTATATTTGTATATATCTGGGTATATTTATAGATTTGTATCTTTTATATTTGTGTGTTTTTTATATATTTATGTGTGTCCATGTATTTGATTCTAATAGAATGCTAGCTCCCTGTGAGCATGGATAGCTTTGTTTTTATGTTTCTATAACAGGGTAGACATTTAATGTTTGTTGACTGACTGATACATTAATATAAATTTTCAGAATTACCAAATAGTTGCCATATAACCACCTTGTGAGGAACGTAAGTCACACATGTGTGATTATCCCCATTACACAAAAGTCAGAGGAGTTAAGTACATGTCCTACATACAAAACTAGATTTGAATCCGTGTCTCTCCTGACTCCCAATTCTGTTTTCTTCCCCATGTGATATGATATTTTCTTGCTTCAATATGCTCCTTAAAGGCCCTGAATCCAGAGCCAAAGGTAAAAAAAAAATGAAACAAGAACAGGGCTTTCTATATACCACTTTTCAAGGTGTGGGAAACAAGTTCATTGAGAAAGAAAGCATAGAGATGCTAAAGTATTGTCACTTCATCCCTGTGGGAAAAGATGGACCACAAAACTCCACATTCACACTATCAAGACATTTCCTTCATGTTGTATTATAGCCCAATCTCTGGGGTCTGAACTCCTAAGAAGGAACAACAGAAATGAAAACCTATGGAAAGCCACCATTTTTAAGGAATGTCTCCCAAGGTGTTTGTTACACAAGCCTTTCTCTAACCTTTCAACTATCTTTAAACCAACATGATGGATTTTTTTTAAGTAATTGCTTTTCCTGAGGAGGACTTTAAGATTAGTGCTCAAGATAAGAAAGAACTCACCAACATATAATAAATGGAATGAACTTCTATGGGAAATAGTGAGCTCCTCAATCCCAAAAGCTCCCAAGCAAAGATCAAGATGACCATTACTCCCAGAAGCTGTAGATAGAATTCATGGGCTTTGGGCTGAGCAGGGACATAATAACGTCTAGCATTTGTATAGTTCTGAGATTTTCAAAGTGCATCATGTAAGGGAACTTACAACAACCTCCCAACAAGCCTGTGAAGGAGGTGCTCTCATTAGCACTGTTTTAGAGATGAGAAAACTGAGCAGCAAAGTGATTTATCCAGGGTCACACAGCTAACACAAGCTGAGACAGTATTCACATTCTTGATTCTAAATTCTGCCACTCTATTTACTGCTCTACCCAGTTGTCTCACATTGGAGGAATTTTCCAAATCTTAAGATTCTAGCACCCTAACATTCCTCTGGAGACTGCAACAATATATAATGTGCTAAATAAATAAAGAATCCACTTTGTGAATAGGGTATTCATATATTTCCTGTCCCAAAATAATATATATATATATATATATGTAAATAATTAGACCTTATGAGATCCATGACTTCTAATTTTGACACTTGAACCTTGGAATAAACTTTGTTCCATATAGATTGCCATGGCAGAGGAATTCATTCCCAAGTGACCATCCTACTGGAGATAAGCTTCTCTTTGTTGACTTATTCAATGACCTTGGAGAGCAGATAAAATCTCTTTCTAGAGTCATTCTCAAAGCTTTTATGACCTATGTTATCTTGTTCTCGTCTCTCTCTCCATTTTACAGATGAGAAAGTTGAGGCCCTAAGATGTTAAATGACCTCCCAAATCTTTTTAAAATGGCAGATTAGATCCAGAGTGCCATATTGGATAGAGTCTTAGCTCTGGTGGTAAAAAGAACTGAGTTCGAATCTCACTTTAGCGACTTAGTCACCATGGATGACTCCATCTCTCTATGCCTCAGTTTCTTTTTTTGTAAAATGATCATAATGATAACTGTAGAATCTTCATCTTAGAAGCTCAGAGAAATAATGAATTTAAAGTGCTTTGCACACTTTAATATGCCATGAAAACCTCAGCTGCAATGAAGATCTGGATCTCAACCTCTCAGTTGAGTGTTCCTTTCACCAAACCATCCTCTACCCCAAAATAATGACTTTGGACAAAAATTTTTCTTGATAAAAATCTTGAAAGAGAGTTCTCACTAAGCCCCAGGAATTTCTTCCACAATTTATCTATATGTGTAGACCTTTCCTATGGTTTTACACTTGACCATAAGACTGCACTTTGGCAGATTGGGAGTAGAAAGCTAATCAGTCACACAGAGTTCCTCCCCTTCCCACCATCTTTATTTTGTTTAATGATTTGTTCTTGAACCTATTTCTGATGGGTTTTGAAAACTTCTGGCATTTTTCTTTTGCCAAAACCCACTCAGAACAACTTAGCATGAACTGTTCCCCTCCCTCCCTGCAAAGTTTCATTACAGTAGAACATCCTTCTCATACCCAGACCAATCATTAGGATCATTGTTTGCTCTGCTTACTGAATTATATTCATTATCTAGAGGTATCAATTTGACAGACAAAGAACATTGTGGGACAGTAGAGAAAGATACTATTCAGATTTTCATCATCAGCAAAGAGTGATGATTTTCAACTGTGGAGAGATGGAGGCAGGAAGAGAAGGAAATGGAGAAAGATTTCTTTTGTCCCCAGGCATCCTCTTGAAGGATCCAACCCTGAACTTATTTCAGAAAGGACTATGGGCCACGACCACATAAACTAAGCCCCAGAATGAAAATATTAAAGAACAATAATATAACAGGAAAGATAACAAATCCTAATGCTATGGTCTCAAAATTTGGCTGAAATCATAGCCCTTGGAGTTCCTGTCTCTGAAGAGGTCCTCTAAAGTTGTCTCAAAACGACAGTTGCTTGATCTTTTTATTTTTTTCTGCTCTACAGTCATTTCAAGGCAATATTCTATCCAATTGGGGTAGAAATCTGGAGAGTCTGAAAATGTCTGCCCTACTCTGCCATCATTCTGAATATCCATTCTTCCTCAAATAGAAGTATCCCCTACTCCCAGGTACAGAAAGCTGTGATGTCCCCAAACCAAAATTCCCGTCTCCACTCTCAGATGATGATATAATGTGCTCATGTAGCCACCATTTGTAAAAGAAAAAGAAGACACTGACTTAATCACATAATGGAAATCCCTAAAATGTATGGAGTACTTGTGCCAGGTCCAGTGCTATTCAGCACTTTACAGTTAGCTCACCATTAAACCACACTGTCTCTCTGTCTCTCTTCCTCTGTCTTCCTCCCTTCTGTCTCTGTCTCTCTCTGGCTCTCTCTCTCTACCTCTCATATGAGAAAGACTAGGAGTCTCCCAGCTAAGATGGCAGCAAGAAGGTCACAACCACATTGAGCTTTCCTGTGTTGCCCTCAGAACCAATCCAAGCCTCATAACAAACTTTGGAGCAACAGAATCCACAAAACAATATCTTTCAGTCATATCTTTAGCATGTGGAGAGGGGATTATGGAGGAACACAGGGCACTGGAGGAGGCAAGGTAGGGCAGGGACTTACCTGAGTTCCTTTGCTGTGGCCATGGAAGCTTCTGCAGTTGGGGTGGCCATGGGGTGGGGCTGACTGGTGGAGCTCCAGCGGGGGGGGGGGATCTCCAGTGGGGTTCCCAGGACCCCCATTCAGCCAGCAAGACTGGTCTGGACTGTAGGTCCCAGACATGAGCCCTTGGCATTCCTGTGCAAACAGCCCCAGGTGTTCTCACCTTCCCAGATGAAGGAGTGGGCAGCTGACTTTCCCAGGTGCTGATGGTCCTCTGGCTAATTCAGTGACTGGGCTACCTGACTGACTACTCTAGGTATTCCCAGCATTCCCCAGGGATTGGACAGCAGAAAGAGCCCCTGGCATTTCCATCAGGAAACCCCTGGTGGTCCGGGACAAACAGCTCCAGGTGTTCTCACCTCCCCCAGTGAGGGAGTGGGTGGTTGACTTGCAGAAGAAGACAGTCCAGAGACAGAGCTTCAGGTGTTCCTTAAGAGTTGGTCTCCTGAGCAACCCCCTGGAGTTCTGCAAAGCCAGCCCCTCCCCCCCCCCCCACACAAGACCCTTGAGATAGGTAACAAATCCCAAAATGATTGAGAAAGGTCAGAGAAAAACAGGGTCTATTGAAAATTATCTCCCCATATCATTCCAAAAAGAGGCAGGAGGAGTGCAATATATGAAGTTTCAGAGGCGAATATGAATTGGTCTCCAGTCCAGAAAGACTTCTTAGAAGAACTCAGAAAGAAGTTTAAAAATCAAATGGAAAAATTGGGGGAGAGAAATTAATATCTTCCAACAAAAAGTGATAGAAGAAAAATCCTTTAAAATACAATTGGATAAATGCAAAAAAGAAAATCAATCCTTCAAAAATACAATCAGGCAAATGGAAAAGGATAAGTTCCTATAAAGATAGAATTGACCAAATGGAAAAGGAGATGCAAAAACTGAAAAAATATGTCCCTGAAAATTAGGCTGGATTGTTGTGTAGGTGTGAACTCAATCAACCATTCTGGAGAACAATATGGACCTATGCCCAAACAGCAATAAAACTGATCATACTCTGACCCAATACTAGGCCCATATCTAACAGAAATCATAAAAAAATGGGAAAAGTCACACATGTTAAAAAAATATTTATTGAAACTCTTTTTGTATTGGCAAAGAACTGGAAACTGAGGGAGTACCCATCAATTGAAAAGGAAGGAAAAACATAAGAGAAGTTTCAAAAAATTGAACATAGTATCCATTCAAATTCTGGGGTGATTTTTTTTTGTATTGTTTTGTTTTCCCTCTGAATATGGATCATAACAAGTCTTGCAGGACTGTCTTAGATCTGTCAACTGCTGAGAGAAGCTGCATGTTGATAGACTTATAATATTGTTGCTAATTATTATATATTATATTATATGTTATATTGTATTATTATAATATTGTTGCTAATTATTATATATTATATTATATTATATTATATTATATTATATTATATTATATTATTATAATATTGTTGCTAATTATTATATATTATATTATATATTATATTATGTTATTATAATATTATTGCTACAATATTATAATAATACAATATAACATTATAATATAATATAATATATAATATATTAGCAACAATATTGATAATAATTATTATATATAATATTATAATATAATATTATAATAATTAGCAACAATATTATTATAATATAATATAATATAATATATAATAATTAGCAATATTATTATAAGTCTATCAACATGCAGCTTCTCTCAGCAGTTGACAGATCTAAGACAATCCTGCAAGACTTGTTATGATCCATATTCAGAGGGAAAACAAAACAATACAAAAAAAATCACCCCAGAATTTGAATGGATACTATGTTCAATTTTTTGAAACTTCTCTTATGTTTTTCCTTCCTTTTCAATATATTTTTTTCTTTTCCCTTAGTTCTAATTCCTCATACACAAAATAATTAAGTAAACATATTAAACACAAATGTATATATACAACTTTTATCAAACTGTTCACTGTTGAGGGGAAGAGCCTTGGGGGGGGTGGTAGAAAAATGTGTAACATATAAATATGCAAATGAATGAATCTTAAATAACTTTCATAACATGTAAATGGAAAAATAAAATAAAATGTCAATTGAAAAAAAGAAAATTAAGCTGTGACTAGTGAAAGCTAGTGACTCCATGAGACACCAAGAATCTGTACACACACAAAAATGAAAAAATAAAAAATATATAAAATACCTCATTGGTAAAACAACTGACCTGGAAAATAGATCCAGGAAAGATAATTTAAAGATCACTGGACTACCTGAAAGCTATGATCAAAAAAAGAGCCTCAATAGCATTCCTCAGGAAATAATCAAGAAAACTATTCTGATATCCTAGAACTAGAGGGCAAAATAGTCGTTGAAAGAATCTACTAGGGGCAGCTAGGTGGCACAGTGGAGTCAGGAGTACCTGGGTTCAAATCTGGTCTCAGACACTTAATAATTACCTAGCTGTGTGGACTTGGGCAAGCCACTTAACCCCGTTTGCCTTGCAAAAACCTAAAAACAAAACAAAACAAAAGAAAGAATTTACTGATCAAAAAAAAAAAAAAGAATCTACCGATCACCTCCTAAAAGGGATCCCCAAATAAAAACACCAAGGAATACTGTAGCCAAACTCTATAATTATCAGATCAAGGAGAAAATCCTGCAAGTGGCCAGAAAGAAGTAATTCAAATACTGAGGGGATCACAGTCAGGATTGCACAGGACCTGGCTGCATCAACATTAGAGGAATATGATATTCCAGAGAGCAAGAAAATTTGAATTACAACCAAATATCAACTACCTAACAAAAATTGAGCACATTCTTTCAGGGAAAAAAAAACATTTTACAAAATAAATGACTTCCAAACTTTCCTGATGAAAAGACCAGAGCTGAACAGAAAATTTATTCTTCAACAGGAGACTTGAGATACATGAAAAGATAAACAGGGGAAAAGAAAAGCATTGCTATTTAATAAGATTAAATTGGTTAAATCCCTACCTATAGGGAAGATGCTCATAACTCTTAAGAATTGTTACTCTTTTAGAGGGATTATATTTAGGCTGAAGGTATGGATCTTTTGATGGAATGAGTTATAAAAATTAAGATGTTAAAAAGGGGGGATTGTAAAGATGGTAGGAAAGGTCAGGCAGAGTGAGATAAATTATATCATATGAAGAGGCACAAAGGACCTAATGCGGCATAGGGAAGAAGGGAGGGAGGGAGGGAAAACCTCTTGAATCTTACTCTCATCAGATTTGGCTCAGAGGGAATAACATGTACACTCAATTGGGTTAAGACATGTGTCTTACCTGGAAAGTATTAGGAGGAGAAAAGAAAGAAGGGGAATAGGGAAAGGGAAGAAAAGGGAACATGACTGATAGAAGGGGGGAATAAATTGAGGGAGGTAGTATTCAGAAGCAAAACACTGGAGAGGAGGGATAGGTTGAAAGGAGGTAAAAAAGTACAAATGGAAGAGAAATGGCATATAGGGGTAATAAAGAATAATTATAATGGTGAATATGAATGGGATGAACTCTCCCATAAAACAGAGGCAGTTAGCAAAGTGGATTAAACAAAATATTGCTTACAAAATACACATTTGAAACAGGAAGGTACACACAGAGTAAAGGTAAAAGGCTGGAGCAGAATATATTATGCTTCAGCTAAAGTGAAAAAAGCAGGGGGTAACAATCCTTATCTCAGACAAAGCAATTGCAAAAATAGATCTCATTAAAAGTGATAAGGAAGGAAACTATATCCTTCCAAAGGGTACCATAGACAAGTAATTTCAGTACTAAACATGTATGCACCAAGTGGTATGGCATCCAAATACTTAGAGGAGAAGCTAAATGAGTTCCACAAAGTCATAGACAGCAAAACTCTACTTCCCTCTCTCAGAAATAGATAAAAGAAACAAGAAGAAAGTTAAGGAGATGAATAGAATGTTAGAAAATGATATGATAGAGCTCTGGAGACAACTGAATAGGAAAAGAAAAGAATATACCCTTTTTTTCTGCAGCACATGGCACTTTCACAAAAATAGACCATGTTTTAGGACATAAAAACCTTATAATCAGATGCAGAAAGGCAGAAATAGTGAATGCATTCTTTTCCTATCATGATGCATTAAAAATCACATGCAATAAAGGTCCATGGAGGGATAGAACTAAAATTAATTGGAAACAAAATAACCTAATTTTAAAGAATGAGTGGATCAAACAACAAATCATAGAAATAATTAATAATTGCATCTAAGATAATGACAATGTAGATACAACATATCAAGACTTTGTTATATACAGTCAAAGCAGTTATTGGGGGAATTTTGTATCTCTAAATGCTTACATGATTAAGAAAGAGGAGATTTGGGCATGCAGCTAAAAAAACTAGTGAAAGAACAAATTAAAAATCCTCAAATAAATACCAAATTAAAAATTCTGAAAATTAATGGAGAAATTAATAAAATTGGAAGTAAGAAAGCTGTTGAACTAATAAAAAACTGAGTTGGTTTTATGAAAAAATCAATAAAATATATAAACCTTTGATTAATTTGATTTTAAAAAGGAAGAAAACCAAATTTACAAGTATCAAAAGTGAAAATGTTGAATTTACCACCAATGGGAAAGTTATTAAAATAATAATTCAGAGATATTTTGCCCAACTTAATGCCAATAAATTTGACAATCTAGGTGGAATGGATCAGTATCTACAAAAGTATAAACTTCCCAATTTAAAAGAAGAGGAAATTAAATATTTAAATAATCTTAGCTCAGAAAAAGAAATCGAACAAACCATCAATGAACTCCTTAAAAAAATGTCCACGGCCAGATGGATTCACAAATGAACTTTACCAGGCATTCAAGGAACAGTTTGAAAAGATAGGTGAAGGAGTTCTATCAAATTCCTTCTATGACACCAATAGGGTGCTGATACTTAAACGAGGAAGAGTCAAAACACAGAAAGAAAATTATAGACCAATTACCTTAATGAATATGGATGTAAAAATTTTAAATAAAATATTAACAAAGCTATTACAGCAAGTTATCACTAAGACAATACACTATGATTAAGTAGGATTTATACAAGGAATGCAGAGTCGATTCAGTATTAGGAAAATTATTAGCATAATTGACAATATCAAGAACCTAACAAATCATATAATTATCTCAACAAAGATTTTGACAAAATACAGCACCCATTCATATAAAAAAATGTGGTATAAGAATAAATGGAGTTTTCCTTAAAATTCCTATTTAAAAACACTATAAAGCATAGGAATAAATGGAGTATTCCTTAAAAAGATTCATAAACCAAGCATTCAAGGAACAATTTGAAAAAAAAAATAGGTGAAGTTCTCTCAGATTTCTTCTATGTTACCAATATGGTGCTGATACCTAAACCAGGAAGAGTCAAACCAGAGAAGTAAAATTATAGAATAATTGACTTATTGAATATGGATGCAACATTTTAAATAAAATATTAAGAAAGTGATTACAGCAAGTTATCACTAGGATTATGCACTGTGATCAAGTAGGATTTATACATGGAATCCAGGGTTGGTTCAATACTGGGAAAACTTTAGCATTATTAACAATATCAATAACCTAACAGAAATCATATAATTATCTCAATAGATAAAGATTTTGACAAAATACAGCACCCATTCCTATCAAAAACACTATAGAGCATAGGAATAAATGAAATGTTCCTTAAAAAGATAAATGGTTATCTATTTAAAATCATCAACAAGCATTATATGTAATGTAGGTAAGCTGGAGGCATTCCCAATAAGATTAGGGGTGAAACAAGGATGCCCATTAACACCACTAATATTCAATATTGAATTAGAAATGTTAGTTTTAGCAATAAGAAAAAAATTGAATGGTAATGAAGAAACAAAACTCTCACTCTTTGCAGATGATATGATGGTATGCATACTTAGAGAACCCTAGAAAATCATCTAAAATTACTTAAAATAACTTTAGCAAAGTTGGAAGATAGATAAACCTACACAAATCATCAGCATTTCTCCATATTACTAACAAAATACAGCAGCAAGAGATAGAGAAATTCCATTTAAAATAACTATAGACAACATAAAATACTTGAGAATCTACCTGCCAAAGAAGACTCAGAAACTATAGGAAAACAACTATAAAACACTTTTCACACAAATAAAATCAGATCTAAATAGCTGGGCAAATAGCAATTGTTCATGGCTAGGCTGAGCTAATATAATAAAAATGACAATTATACCTAAATTAAATGGCTTATTTCAAGTCATGCTACTCAAACTTGCAAAAAATTACTTTGTTGAGCAGGAAAAAATATATCTAAACTCATAGGGAGGAACAAAAAGGTCAAGAATGTGAAGCGAATTAATGGGAAAAAATGCAAAGGAAGGTGACCTAGGCATACCAGATGTAACATTATATTATAAAGCATCGGTCATCAAAACTGTCTGGTATTGGCTAAGAAATAGGGAAGCAGATCAGTGGAATAGATTAGGTGCAAAAGAAATAGTAGTACATGACTATAGTTATCTGCTATTTGATGAACCAGAAGATTATAGTTTCAGGGATAAGAACTCACTCTTTGATTAAACCTGCTAGGAAAACTGGCAGAAACCAGTATCTCACACCCTATACCAAGAAGAAGCCAAAATGGATACAAGAGGGGACAGTTAGATGGTACAGTGATAGAGCACTGGCCTTGGAATCAGGAGGACCTGAGTTCAAATCCAGCCTCAGACACTTAATAATTACCTAGTTGTGTGACCTTGGGCAAGTCACTTAACCCCACTGCCTTGCAAAAAAAAACAACAAAAAAAAAATGAGTACAAGATTTAAGGACAGTTAGATGGCACAGAGGATAGAGCACTGACCCTGGAGTCAGAAGGACCTGAGTTCAAATCTGATGGCAAACACTTGATAATTACTTAGCTATGTGATCTTGGGCAAGTCACTTAACCCCATTGCCTTGCAACCCAAATGGGAACAAGATTTAGTCATAAAAAGTGATTTTTATAAAGCCAATTAGGAGAACAAGTAATAGCTTACCTGTCAGATCTATGGAAAGAGGAGAAGTTGATGCCCAAACAAGAGATAGAGAACATTCTAAAATGCAAAATGGATAATTTTGATTACAATAAATTGAAAAGTTTTTCACAAATAAAACCAATGCAACCATGATTCAAAGAAAGGCATTTTTACATCTAGTGTTTCTGACAAAGGACTCTTTTCTAAAATATAAAGAGAACTGAGTCAAATTTACAAAAAAAGTTATTCCCCAATTGATAAATGGCCAAAGGATATGAAAAGGCAATTCTCAGTCAAAGAAATTAAAGCTATCTATAGTCATATGAAAAAAATGCTCTAAATCATTATTAATTAGGGAAATGCAAATTAAAACAAATCTAAGGCATCACCTCACACCTATCAGATTGGTCAATATGACTAAAAAGGAAAATAATCAATGTTGGAGGATATGTGGGCAAACTGGGACACTAATGTTTTGTGGGTGGAGTTGTGAACTGATCCAACCTTTCTGAAGAGCAATTTGGAATTACACTTTGATCCAGCAATACCACTACTAAGTTCCAAAGAAATGACAAAAAAAAAGGGTAAAAAAAAACCCCACATTCACAAAAATATTTATAGCAGCCCTTTTCATAGTGGCAAAGAATTGGAAATTGAGGTGATGTCCCTCAATTGGGAAATGACATAACAAATGTGGTAAACGAATATGATGGAATATCATTGTTCTATGAGAAATAATGAGGAATACTATTGTTCTATTAGAAATGAGACTTCAGAATAGCCTGGAAAGATTTGCATGAACTGATGCTGAGTGAAGTGAGCAGAACCAGAACATCATACACACTAACAACACTGGGTGATAATCAAGTATAATGGATTTGCACATTTCAGCAGACCAATAATCAAAAGACTTGTGATGGAAAATATCATCCATATCCAGACAAGGACCTGTGAAGCTTGTATGTAGACCAAAAGTTACTAGCTTCAATTTTTAAAAGTTGGCTTGTGGATTATATTTTTTTCCCTCTCTAACATTTTTTTTAAATTTTCACTTGATTCTTCTTTCACAGAATGATTAATATGGATCTCTGTTTAGCATGGTTATACATGTAAAACAGTAGATTGCTTTCTATTGGAGGAGAGAGAGGGGAGGAAAAGAGGGACCAAATGTAAAACTCAAAACCTTGGAAAAAAGTTATTGTTGAAAACTACTGTTGCTTGTGGTTGGAAAAATAAATAAATAAATAAAATATTTAACAATTCTGAAAAAAAGAAAGAATTGGAAAATGCATTTGTACTTGGACTGAGGAAAAAAAGGCACAAAAAACCAAAGATCTCTCCATTGTCTCCCCTTTCCCTTCAAGCTTTATCTATTATATCTTTTCTGATGGTTCTCCAAGTGAAAAAAAGGGTTTGTGCTGTTTTAACAGAGAAGGGAATTCAAGGCAATTTTTTCTTAATGGGGAGGAAAAGGGTAAGTCTCTGACATCACTGAACAGCAGACCACCAACCGATGCATGTCCAACATGTCCTACCGCTGTGTACTTTCTGAAAGACACGGGTTTGGTTCTCTAGACTGAACCTTTCCACACCTAATAATTCAACCCCTCAAGCCTCGTTGCCTATGCAGACAATTCTACTTATCAAACTGGTCAATTTTTCCTTTTGATTATTTAAAAGACATCAGCAGGCCTCCAAAATAGACGGACTCTTTCATTAGGCCTCCACATTTGCACCGTTGAAAGCCTCACCTGGCTGGAGAGCCAGCTGGCTGCCCATTGCTGAATACAGAGATATTGTTTGGAAGTTGCCTATGAGAGAAGTCTGCTCACCTGGAAGTTTTCTGCTGAAGGAGGTTTTATATTTTCTAAACCCCTGGATTCCAATTAAGGCCATTCATTCTACCAACCTTTGATTGAACAAATAAAAAAAAGATATTATGTATACAGTTTTAACTATGAAAAACAAGACTGGCTTCGGTATGCAGGCTCTTAGAGAGTCTTAATAGAAGCCTATTTTACCTGAAGGAGAAACCCAATAAACATGACTCCATAATGTGTTATGGGGCCCAATATTGACTTACCCTACAGGACTCCTTGAGTTATAATCAACATTTGCAGCCTGTATTCTATGTCTTATATAGCAGGAGTCCATATAACCAATCCTTATTTCTTTTACAAAGATTTAACTGCATTTCATTACAATACACTCTTTCTACAAAAATAAAAAAAGTCCGTTGTTCACTATAACCTATTGGTTGTATAGAAAAGGAATAATGCACGAGTCAATTTATTATAGTGAAAAGGGATGGGGGTGGGGGGGATCCTAAATGTCAGTCTCTAATTTCGGTCCAAGAACACCCCACGGATGGGATGGTGGAATTGAGCCTTCTTGAAACATCCACAGGAATCTCTTTCAAAGAAGCTCCCAACTTTTAGCAATTTGTAAATATTTGCCCAACGTCTCCACAAGATCAGTGACTGGATTTAATTGAAGTCCATTAGGGGAGGTCTGGGAATAGCCCATTGAAAATCATTTGGGTTATTAAAAAAACAAAATCTCATTTTTTTCCCCTCATCTGAGGATGTTTAAACAAGACATTATTGCCCATTTCCCGTAAAAATTCTCCAGACTTTTTCCATGGTAAGATTTTTTTTCTTTTTTCCATATTTAAGTTTCAGGATTAGTTGACTTCCTTAAAAAAAAGACAAGTTAATTCTCTTTACCCTATGACATGACTTGATGAATCTTGGGTGAGTTTCTTTAGGGAATATATGAAAATATTATTGATGGCTGAAGCATCAGAGAAGTTTAGATTAAAAACTGTAAAGAAAGGGCAGCTGGATGGCGCAGTGGAGAGAGCACCGGCCCTGGAGTCAGGAGGATCTGAGTTCAAATTTGTCCTCAGACACTTAATAATTACCTAGCTGTGTGGCGTTAGGCAAGCCACTTAACCCCATTTACCTTGCAAAAGCCTAAAAAAATGCCAAAAAAACTAGAAAGAACCCCAAAGTCACAACAGTCATCAATTTTTTCATCTATACAAAGATAGGGTTAGATTAGGTAGCTTCCAAGTTTCCTTCAACTCGAATTCTGTTTCTAGTCCCATCTAGTCCTCCCCCATTTTTTAACGCAGGTTGAGGAGTAGTATCTTTCTGGCTTTTGCTGCTGCCCCTGTTCAGTGTTTCAGCTGTGTGTGTCTCTCCCTGCCCCTATGGACCACTGCATCCCAGGACTTTTATCCTCCAGTATATCAGTATTTTCCCAAACTCCCGTGTTCATGAAATCTGAGCACCGGCCTTGGAGTCAGGAGAATGGAAGTTCGAATTGGGCCTCAGACAGCTGACACTAACTAGCTGTATATCCTTGGGCAAGTCACTAACCCTGATTGCCCGGCATCCAAGGCCAGCTCCAGTCACCCTGATTCCTATCTGGCCACTGGACCCAGGTGGCTCTGGAGGAGAAAGTGAGGCTGGGGACTTAGCACAGCCCCCCCCCCCAGTCGAATTCAATTCAGGTGTTTGTCTTGGCCCCACCTCCCAGATGTTTTGACCTTCTTCGAGAATGAAGGACAAACTTTATCATTATTATAACTATGACCCTACTGAGACCCAGAGATTGAAGACAGAAGACAGGAACCCACAGCTATCTAGTCTGTTGCATGAAGGGAGGCTCATTGCTGATTCTCATGGATGGTTGTGCTGTTCTTAGCCAGACAATAGTGAGAACCCTATATAAGTTTGGTGACACAATAGTGAGAACCCTACATCTTCACTGTATGGATTTCTTTAGCGTTCACCCCCCCCCTTTTTTTACTAAACAAAACTGTAAAAGTCAGAGACCCAGGCTAATGAGCCTACCTTCCCATTGAGATCTTGAATGACTAACCTATTCTACTGATTTTTCTCTGCCTCAAAATCCATATAGCTTTTAAAAGCATTTCATTAAGACTGCATGGGGGAAGGGATGGGGAGGGAAGTAGACTGGTGAAATGAGTGGCCTCTGCTTCAACAGATAGTCCTTTGATTCTTCCCCCCTCTACATAAGGAGGAGCTAAGAAAGGATAGAGATCATGCCCACCTCTTGTCTCATTAGTGGCCCTTGTGGCACCAGACAGGGTTTGGAGAGGGGCAATCATGACACTAAGATTCCATTATCCATCCTGTGTATTACCCACTGTGTGACCTAGGGCAAGTCATTAGCCTCTGCAGGTCTCAATTTTTTCATCTTTAAAATGAAATTCAATTGAAATGACCTGAGGTCCTCTCTAGCTCTGCCTAGAATTCTATGATCCTAAGTATTGCAGCAAAAATAACACTGAGGATCTGAATCCAAATTCTGACTGATCCTTGCTGCCAGATTGACTATGGTGATCACTGAGCCTCAGTTTCCTCATTTGTAAAATTAGGGGGATTCACCTAGGCAGCCTCTGGGGTACCTTCCAAGCATGAAACCCATGATCCTGTGAATTCCCCAAAGCTCCCTGGGCCTCAGTTTCCACATCTGTAAAATCAAAGAGTTGGGGCTAGCTGGCTCCCAGGTCCCTTCGCAGTCTGTGTCACCTGTGCCCGCTTATACCTCATCTCCAGACCTGAGATGCCAACAGAACACGAGCCTTGGGCAGTAGCTGGGCAGAGTCCGGGGGAGGGTCTCTAAGGAGGTGGGACCAGCAAAGCGGCCCAAGAGGGCTCCCTTGGACTCCTCGGATCCTCCTCGCCCCCCACCCCTGGCCCTGCCTGGGCACCCCCGCAGGAGAGCCTAGAAAGGGGCAGTTGGCAGCCGCAGCCCCCGCTGCCAGCCTGGCTCTGGCCCAGCCCGGCCGGCTCCCCGATTCCGAAGGGCAGAGCGCCCTCTGGCGGCCAGAAGGAGAAGTGCGGCCCCAGTGCGTGACTGCGGGTGGACTGCGAAGGGGTGCTGATGGCCAGTGGCCAGGGAGCCCCGACGTCCCGAGCCAGGGTGAGTTACTGTCTGCGCAAGGGAAGACTTGTCTCAGAGGGCAGGCAGCCCGGCCAGGCTGCCGATGACTTCCCCGCCTTCCCTGGCATTCGCTCAGAGACCCCCCAGCCCCAAAGCTAACAGGATAAAGAGGGAGACCCCAACTCCTACCTACTAAGGCAGGCTAAAGTGAGAAGACTGGGGAATTCAGATGCTTTGAATCCTAACTCTGCTTCTCGGCACCCGAGCCCTGGCCTGCTGGTAAACACCTCAGCCCTTGGTCTGCTGTCCGGCACCTTCATAAATACTTACTGATAACTCATTCATTTCTCAAGTTTGGATAATCAACCAAGTCCTAACGTGTAACATTTGCCTGTTTCTGAGGTGTAAACGCTCTCTACCATTCTGACCTACCCATTTTGTATGAGTCAGTTGATCTCCCTGAGTCTCAGTTTCCTCATCTGAAAAAATGAGAAAGGTAGATTAATGACTTCTGCGGTCCCTCTGAGCTCGGAATCTATGGTCCTCTCGTCTGTAAACCACAAGAACCCCACCAAGAATTCTTACCCTGAGGTCTATGGGAGCTCATAAACCTGAAGGGAAAGATTACAGCCTCATTTTCACTGACTTTTCGTTTCCTTTATAATCTCAGATAGTTTACTTTATGTGTTTTAAGAAGGTCATTCTGAGAAGGGATCCATCTATAGGCTAATTTGGCTAGATTACAAAATGAGTCCAATGTACAAAAACAAGATAAGACCATCGTTGCAGGTTCTCCTTCCACCCACGGTGTGCATGTCCCCATCACAAGCACATACCAGTCATCTCTGTCACTGATGTAAGGGTAGTGGTGTGCTGACACAACTCCATCCATTTAGAGTCACTGATACGATGGTGAACCTTGTTGCCTTTCCCAGGTGAGAACACACCTCATCGACTCAGTTCAGTAGAAGTGTGACCTAAGTTTGAACAAAACCTGGACAGTAATCCAAAACCATTTCACCTTAGTGGCACAGAAAGTCCTAGGAGGTAATGATAAATTATAAACATTATGAAATAGCTAAAGTTTTGAGCATCAGAGAGTAGTTTTCTAGCTAAGAGCCTGAGAAGGCATCACCTTGGAGAAAAGAGTATCCTTTTGGCAGAAAAGGATCTTGGGAGCTTCAGAAGGCTGGAGGATTTAGATGCTGTCACTTACCTTCTAGCAGCTACTTATGGTGGCAGTCAATAACCAGGGACCCAGGACAAACTTCACTTACTCAGGAAAGGGTTATTTCAAGATTCTACAAAGATCTTTGCCATTTCTGGGCAAAGAAGCCTCTATCAAAGGGACTTCCTGGAGATGGGCATCACCTTTATTATATCATAAACCCATTTTCCTATGGATTCATTGACCAGTGAGGGATTCATAAGCAATAGCATTAGAAAATCAATCACCCCAACTCCTCAATATTGGAACCCTAAGGGCAGATGCAGCAGCCTTGATTTGTGGGGTTGGGGCAAATAATTCCAGAATAGGCACAATACTAGAATTAGTTTGGACTCCAGAGATCTCTGAAATAAAAACTAGAAAAGATTTTCAAGGTGTTTGAGTTCAACATTTCATAAACAAGGAAACTGAGACTCAGAGAGGCTTTGTTTTTCCTAAGGTCATGGAGTTTGATGTTGCTGGGCTTGGGCTATCACCAACTAACTCAACTCTACTATTCCAAACTAGCAGAGAGAGGGCTTATGGTCTCTCCCCAGCAGTTCCCTATACCAGCTTGATAATGTTAGCCTCAATCTCTTCCCTCCAGCCCTCTGGCCAGAAATTGGCAAAGGTGGGGGTTGGAATGCCAGAGTAGAGCAACCATCTTCAGGACACCCCAAGTCTTTGAAACCTTCATTGAGAAACAATGCCCTCCCTGGTAGCCTGTGGCCCCTTTGAGGTGGGTGAAAGTGAGAAAATACTGATGGGGGTGGGCTGTAAAACCAACAGCTTGGTGGTGTTTCTCACACAGGCTCCCCACATACCACAACACTAACTGACAACCGGATTATTCCAACCTGGACCGGAAAGAGTTGTTTAATGAATGGTTTGCTGGAAGCTGGTATCATGCTTGAAGCTATGCAAATATATAGAGAAGGAGGAGGAAGGCAAAAAAGAGGGGAGGCAGACAGCCCAGGCTTTGCCTTAAGGGTTCTTAATCTATCACCACCAAAGGTAAAAGGCTCATTTATCCTATTGCCAAGCCTCATGAATCATCCACCTCCATGCTTTGCTGTCTGCATGGATTGCTCTATGTGTGTGTCACACAAAAGGATGGATGGATGGAAGGATGGATAGATGGTTGGATGACTGAGGTGTGATATCATCGTGGGAGCAAAGATTTAGAGTTGGAAGGAGTCTTAGAAATCATTTAGTCCAACCCTCTTCTTTTACAGATGAGGAAAATGAGTCCTAGAGATGTCAAGTGATTTACTCAAAATCACACAGCTAATAGATTTAATAGTCTTTCTACTACACCATACTGCCCCTCTTGTCACTGACAATGAATCAGCCTAATGTTTACTTCCTATGAAGCTATGAGGGAATCACTTAAACTCCTAGAGACCTCAATGTCCTCTTCCAAAAAACAAGGGAGGTGGACTAGTGGTATCAAGGTCCTTCCTAAGTGTAGTGTTCTATGTAAGCTCAGTGTAAAAGGAGATTGTGATAGGGGATCGCATGATGACAGAATATTCCTTGAAAGTAAAGGAATTTGGGCAAATAGAGAAACAAAGCAGTCTGGATCAGAAGTGGCATCAACTGATGTATCAGGACACAAGTGGGCCCATGAGAT
Source organism: Macrotis lagotis (assembly GCF_037893015.1). Lineage (NCBI taxonomy): Eukaryota > Metazoa > Chordata > Mammalia > Peramelemorphia > Peramelidae > Macrotis > Macrotis lagotis. The sequence continues at coordinate 18,436,113 of NC_133664.1, forward strand.
CACAAGACCAGGGCAAGACTGTGAAGGAGGAAGGCTTGAGAACCAGGACTGCTTGAGATTTTATTTTGCTTTTATATTTCCAACCCTTTGCACATAATGGATTCTTTTTTTTTGGCAAGGCAATGGGGTTAAGTGACTTTCCCAAGGTCACACTGCTAGGCAATTATGAAGTGTCTGAGGCCAGATTTGAATTCAGGTGCTTCTGACTCCAGGGCCGGTGCTCTGTCCACTGTGCCACCGAGCCACCCCTCAATGAATTCTTAATAAGTATCTCTTAATAACTTCTGCTTCCCCCTTCTTAAGTTCTCACTTCTTTTTCTCCCCTTCCTTCAGCCTCACCCTCTCATCAACACTTATGTTCTACCTCAGCAGAGGTTAGAAATTCTAGTGATTCTTGGCAAATACTATGGCAAGAAGAGTTGCTGTGTGACCATAGGGAGATCACTTAATCCCTCTCTGTCAAATGTAATAGCTCTCTAAAACTGCATCAGTGGTTTCTTATCTTTTTCCTCTCTCCCCTCCTTACCTCTCTTACCCCATCCCTGCCTCTCTCTCTCTCTCTCTCTCTCTCTCTCTCTCTCTCTCTCTCTCTCTCTCTCTCTCTCTCTCTCTCTCCCTCTCTCTCTCTCTCTCTCTCTCTCTCTCTCCCTTTCTCTCTCTCTCTCTCTCTCTCTCTCTCTCTCTCTCTCTCTCTCTCTCTCTCTCTCTCGCCTGAGGTCGAATTTCAGTTCTATCTATGAAGGTTTTTTCTGCTTTATGTTTCCACAGCTGAGCACCAAACACCATTCATTGATGAGAGAGAGATTTGAAGAGAGTGCCACACCTACATTTTCCAGATTTCTCAATCATGCCAGTTACCCTATTGCTTCTCAGAGGAGGGGGTCACTGACAAGAGCATCAACTACAGCCCATACCCTCTCTAATCAGAAGATAGGAACCTTGAATGAGTTTTCACCACAATTCATATATAATATTTTAAGTATAACACTCCCATAAGAGTTTAATGGGAGCTATGAGTTACTTTATTATGTTTGAAGTTTTTATCAATGCCTACATAGTCTTTTGTGTTTGAAGCATTTCTTTAGCATGGAGGAAATAAATAGCTGTCCTATACCTAATATATAATATTCAGAGTGCATTTTTAGTATTCCCTTTGGGAAAAATCTTAGGCATGAGCCAAAATCTAAGTCTTAAGTAATTTTCCTTGGGGTTCTCAGGCAGGGGGTGTAAAAAGCCAGAGACAGCATGAAAAATCCTGACCCTTCTCTTTAGAGGTCAGGTTCACTCAGAGATAACCCACATTTGTCTGAGTCCAGACAAGGGAATCTTTGGTGGGAAAAGACACCACTCCAAAGTCCTGGCCAGAAGTGATCTGCTGTTAGACGTGTGACATCAAGCCCCGTTTTAATGGTGGTTCCCTGGGCCTTGGTTGAGAGCCAATACAGACCTCTCATTTGCCTTTTTTTTGATTCATTTGCTGAAACTTGCTGTAACCTCCTTACCTGAGACTTTGCCAGAGGGTTACTAAGAGCCCAGACCCACTCTTTGCCCACCACACCCTCTTTACCTCCAAGAATTACTCCTTTCAACTTCACTTCTTAGCACCTGCCCCTCCCCTCCATTCCCACCCCTTGCTGGATTACTTACTTTATCCTTTTTTTTCTCTCTCGGCTCTTATTTCCCAGATTAATGTGGTGCTAAAATATCAGCCCCATTTGATGATGTTCCCTCCCCTTTTCTTCCCTTCCTGTCCTTTGCCTTTAATCAGACTCTGAAAGAAAAGTCCACACCTGGGTTTATTCTTCATGCTGGTCTTTGCCAAGTCTATGGCAATGTTTCTGGCATTTTCTATGGGACCCTCTAGGAAACACTGACGACTGTTGCACTTTCTTGAGTCTCTACCCCGTTGGTTCAGGTAAAGAATTCTAGTTCTGGAAGGGATATACAGGCAAGAGATGAACTGGAAGTGTGGATCCAGGATCTTATCCTGCCCCTTCTAATTGCCAGATATGACCTCTGGCAGAACCTGTATGACCTCTGGCAATTCACTTCATCTCTCTGTAAGTTGAGGGGTTCAGACAGGTTTTGAGTTGGGCCTCATTTACCAAGAGGGTAAAAATTTCTTGATGGGGCAGCTAGGTGGTGGCATGGTGTATAATGCTGGGCCCAGAGCCAGGAAGATCTGAGTTATGGACTCAGACATTTATTAGCTCGGTGACCCTGAGGAAATCACTTTACCCTGCTGCCTCAGTTTCCTCATCTATAAAAATGAGCTGGAGAAGGAAATGCCAAACAGTCCAGTCTCTTTACCAACAAAATCCCAAATGGATCCTGAAGAGTAGGACACAACTAAAAGACTAAACAATGAACTTATACACACATTTTGTTCATACAAAACAGCAGAAGGCCATTCTAACTATTCCCAAGGACACTACCCCCATTAGTCCAATGCCTGGAATGGAGAACGATGCTGGCTGCCCTTTGAGATCTCACAAAACCCTGCACCAGAAGAAGACACAAACAAGAAGTGGTCCCTTCACAATCAGGTTTGCCCAGGAAACCATATGCTCAGAGGTGAGTCGGTAACCATGAGGAGAATATGTTAAAGTTCCTTGAAAAGCAGCATTTCCTAATCCAAATGGGTTGCATTGGACACTAATGGCCTTCTCCTCACTGAGGGTTTTCAAGGGTTGGTTTGGAATATTCATAGAATGGATTACTCTTCCAGCACATTTGGGTCAGCCGGCTCCTACTGTCACTTCCAAACTCTCATCCTATAAGCTCGTAACTTAGGGTCCTGCTCCCATGGTGGCCAGCATCTAAATTGGATTGAATCTAATTGTGATGTTCGGTCTTCTGAATGACTCAGAGAACCAGTCAGTGGCAGAAAGGAAGAGCTCTGCCAACTGTTAGCCTTGGAACTGGGCCAGTGGCTGGCTTGGTTCACTCTTCAGTGTATCATTAGATGTGTTGCTAAGAAAAGTTCTCAAGATGACTAAGGGCATGAATGTAAATGGCACCTCTGTCGGTGCCCGCCTTTCAGAGTTGCCTAATCCCATTGTCATTCTCAAAGACAGCTTTCTTTTCTAAGAATCTTCAGAGGTAGATTGGGCCGTCTTCCATTCACTTAAATAATAAATGCTAAAGAAGAATCTCCCACGAGCTTCAAACTCCCAAGTTATTGGCTCATTGCATGGGAAAGGCTGAGGAATGGCACAATATGGATCTCTGGGATTTAATTAATGTGTTCTGATCGTCGAATTCAGGTGTCTCATTAAAATGGATCTGAAAAAAAGGTATAGAAATAGTGTTACAGGGTGCCCTAGATGAGAGATAATGTTAATCCTAGAGGACAGGGTTTTTTTTAGTTTTTTGCAAGGCAATGGGGTTAAGTGGCTTGCCCAAGGCCACACAGCTAGGTCATTATTAAGTGTCTGAGGCCACATTTGAACTCAGGTCCTCCTGACTCCAGGGCCAATGCTCTATCTAGTGTGCCACCTAGATGCCCCCCAGAGGACAGTTCTTAACACTGTCTATGACAGGTCCCTTTGGCAGTCTGGTGAAACCTTGGGACCCCTTCATAAGGAAATGTTTTTAAATGTATAAAATAAAATTCATGGGCTGACAAAGAAAACCAATTATATTGAAGAACAGTTATCTTGGAATTTTAAAAACCAAGTTCAGTTACTCTAGGTTCAAACTCCTACAATCACAGACAACGAATATTCCCATGGTCTTGTTAAAATGTAATGGCTATGAGAGTGCACAGAGCTCTTACTCAGGAATACTGTTTCTCCCTTTTTGCAACTTCCTTCCATTTCTCCATGTTCTGCCCATTAGAGTCAAGAGAAAAAGTCGAATTTCTTTTTCTTTTGTGAATTCTGCAAATACCCTAAATGGTTATCACATCTCTTGGGGAAATCACTTTACCCTGCTTGCCTCAGTTTCCTCATCTGTAAAAATGAGCTGGAGAAGGAAATGCCAAGCAGTCCAGTATCTTTACCAAGAAAATTCCAAATGGGTTCTGAAGAGTAGGACACAACTAAAAGACTGAACAATGAACTCACACCCCAGGCTTGAAAGTGTATGTAAACATGCATACTTACCTAGTCGGTACCCGTGTGTGTGTGTGTGTGTGTGTGTGTGTGTGTGTGTGTGTAAAAGCAGGGTGCCCTAATGGATAGAAAGCCAGCCTCAGACTTAGAAAGCCTTGGGATCACCTCCTGTCTCAGATCCATGCTGGTTGTGTGACCCTGGACAAGTCACCTAACTTAGCAGTATTCTAATCCATTCTTTAAGACTAGATTGCAGAGTAAGTGCCAATCTACATTGGCAGAGGGAGGTCCCTCACTGGGGATTTCTTAAACCAAAAATATCACAGATCCAACTTTTCAATAGTTACATCTATGAATTTTAAATATGAATATGCAATATGCATAAAATACAAAGGGTGCATGTATATGAATGTGTATGGGGGTGTAAATATTGCGCAGTTTTTCCCTGCTGCCCAGGCTATGCATGCCCCTCCGACAAGGGGATTCCCCTGAGGGGATCAACAGCAAAGAGTGGGAACAAGCTTTTTGCCTCTCTCCCATTCCCTTGACCTCAGGAAAATCAATAAAGCAAAGCTTTGTAATGGTTGCAGCAAGAATCGCCCCTGGACGTGGGCAGCTCAGCCCACAGTTTGTAGCCTTGGACAGAAGTTTGTTTCCTGTACCAGAGAGAATACTTAAGATCTATGTTGCTTGGAAACAAATATTAACAAATGTAGACACAAATCAAAGGGATAATATGCCAGTTATTAACATATATGTTAATATAATCTATAATATTAATATAAATATTATGCATTATCTGATATGTAATAATTAAATAATTAATGATTATGATAATGAAGTGATTAAATATAATTAATATATGAATATAACCCTCCTACGAGGTTAGAGCCAACTCTGTAGGACTGCAGAACAAATGAGATATTTCACCTTTAATATGGACTTGCCCTATCCAACTATTTCAGAAGGTCCAAATTTCCCAGCTGGACCAGGTAGGGCAGGGTATGGGTTTTCATTCAGGATTCTCCTTGGAGGTATTTATTTTCTCTTCCCAAGAGTGGTCTTTTGCCAGAAGGCAAGAGCCCCCAACTCATCTCACTTGATCAGGTCAACACCAAGGCTGGAGATGTCCATTTCTTAGGATCACCAATTGCTAGCCTGTCCTGCCGATGAAGAAAACAGATTGCAGAAGAAGACGGCAAAACGCTCGGGCTTTCCTGGGTAAGCACATATTCTCACTATCATTTGCTTATGTCTGCCAATGTGGGGGGCAAGGGAAGGGGGAGAGAAAAGGAGAAGATCTTTCTTCTCATTGCTAGAAGTCCAAGGGAGCGAAACCATTGGTTACAACCCAAAAGAAAAGGGTTCAAGAGTGGCCTAACGTCATCTTTGTTCCTCTTAGACCACAAAAGTAATTCTTCTGGACTCAGTCTCCACTTATCTTTGACATAACCCCTGACTCTGAAGCACATATCTCATAGCATGGGTCAGAGGGCATGACATCTGCCCTCTTATTAAGCACTTACTATATGCAGAACACTGGGCTAATCACTGGAAATACAAATAGAAAAGGGATCCAGTTTCTACTCTTAATGGATTCATATTCTAAAGGGGGGAAGACAACACCTAAAACTCAGGAGGAACTGCTGCCAAGGTCCTAGAGGTCAGATGGCAGCAAAGAATCAGACTGAGGAGATATCCATCACCCAGATAATGGCATACTATGGAATATTACACACTATAAGAAAGGATGAGTAGGATGATTTCAGAAAAACCTGGGAAGACATACATGACCTGACACAAGATGAACCAAACAGAACCAGGAGAACATTGTACAGAGGAAGACTAAGCCATTGTCCCAGCCCTCAGGAAACTTACATTCTAATGGAAGAAATCACATGTAAACAGTTATGTATATACACAAATACAGTTATTTCTATATATATGTGTATTTATATTCAAGATCGATTCAGTCTAAATGGGGTAGGGTGGGGTGGATGGTGATCTCAGGAAATGCAACTGGACAGACAAGGAAGACCTCTTGCAGATTGTGGAATTCCTGCATAATCATATCCTGAGCAAACATATCCATTGCCCCTTACCGGAGCCAATGCAAGATTCCTCCAGGATGCCTCCCTATGGAGAGGACTGAATGGAAAAATAATTGCAGAAGACATTAGAAGGCTTTAGATGGCAGATGGTCTTCAAAAGCTATTTGAGCTTGGGGTGGCTATGTTGCTCAGTGGATAGAACACCAGCCCTGGAGTCAGGAGTACCTGAATTCAAATCCAACTTCAGACACTTAATAATTACCCAGCTGTGTGGCCTTGGGCAAGCCACTTAACCCCATTTGCCTTGCAAAAACCTAAAAAAAAAAAAAAGCTATTTGAGCTAAATAAAAGATTTATCATTCTGCAATGAACCTGGTGACAAGACACTGAACTTGGTGGATGTTTATTTTGTTGTATGGACCAGTGTCCAGAATTGATTTGCGTTCCTCCTTTAGATCAACATTAAAGACTCCTTGTCCTTCAGATGTAATTTCAAAATAAATAATAGAAATTACTCTTAATTAAGCAAACCTTAATTAAGCTCCCACTGTGTGCAGAGCAATGTTCTCAGTGCTAAAGGAGCCCTAACATCTAAACAAAACATAATCTCTGGCCTCATGTGATTTACAAGCTGGTAAGAAAATATTTTGGACATTAATACTGAAAGCACTGAATTCTTAATACTCAAGCCGAACCTTAAATATGTTCCTATTTGAATGCAATGAATTTATTTATTTAAATACAATAAATTCAATATGTTCATATTTAAATACAATTCAAAGAAACCATATTTAAATACAATAAATTCTCATGTTACATTTAAAAGCCATAGTACAAAATAATATATGGGCATGAGATATATGTAAGAAAATCAGCCTAGACACAAAGCACCACCTTGCCAAGTACCTTGTACTTGGACATGCAATGCATCTTTGAAAGACACCAGAAAGAATGAGATGGGCCCAGGCAATTATACTGTCTTGGCCTCCCTCAACTATCACCATCAGACATTTGGGGCCAGCTTTTACATCTGTAGTTCAACAACACATGTGGACAGAAGCCTCCGGTAAGAATGTAAGAGGGATGCATGAGCAGAGCCCGTTCCTTCTGCTCCAAGTATGAGAAGGGGCTTATTGCTATTCCTGTCCTCCACAATAGCAGACGCTTGGCTGAAGCCCCCAGTTCAGTTTATTTTAACAGGGTGTTTACCATAGAGAGGCAATACCAAAGGAGAGGGGATGTATTCATTCCCACATCAAAATCATTGTCACAGTCCTCCTCAGCACCCCTTGGAAATAATCACTTACATTTGTTCGAAGGCAAGCTCCCTTGGAGTTGCGTATTGTTTTATGTTGCTGGAGATTAATGATATCCTCTTAGAAGAAATGCAAACATGGATCCCATTTCCCAGGCATGGTGGGAAGCAGCTGAGGATGATCAGTGGCGCTTAGGAACACAAAGCCCCAATTGTATTTTTCTGTTGTTTGGTTGCCTTACACTGTTTCAGCCCAGATCACTCAGAATTGAGCCTAACAGTCATTCCTGGTCTCTTTTGGATGATCAAGGTAGAAACCCTTATGGGAACTTACAGTTCACAACTGGCAGAGACTTTGACATTCACTGAAGGCAATTCCTTCATTTTACAGACAGAAGTGAAGTGACTTGTCCAAGGTCACACAAAAAGTATCCAAGACTGGATTTGAACTTAGGTCTTCCAATCTAAATCTGGGAAAAAACTTTCTCATTTTACAGGTTGAGAAACTGAGACCCCGAGGTATCAGACCTAGGATTCAGACCCAGCTGCTCTGCCTCCAAATTCAGGATTTTTCTCATGCTATTTAACTTTTTTCCCTTTAAGGGCCTCAGCTTTGCCAGAAAGAGGTAAGCGAAGGATGTCTTCAACAGAGGGGGAGAAACCAGGGTTCCAAATTTCGGCCACCCCGCGGCCTGGTTCATGGCTTTCGTTTCCCCACACCCTAACAAATGAGTCCATTCATCCTTCCATTCTTGAAGACAAGGCAGTGCAGCCCCTCCTACTTGGAGGGGCACCCCAGCTTGAAGCAGCCTGGGAAAGTCAAAAAGTGTTATTTTGTGACAAAATGATTTAATGTCTGTTTATTTGCATGGTCTTTCAGCCATATAAGAGATTTTTTTTAAGCCCTTTCTTTATCTTCCAGGGTTCAGGATGAAATCTAAAACAGACTTTGGAAGAAGAAAGAAGCTGAAGAGGTAAGGAAGGAAGATAGCCTAGGGATTTTTAGAATTTTCTAGAAATGAAGAAGTAATGAAAGAGGGGTGCACTCTGAGGGTCACCTCTACCCAGATTAGTAATTTCCAAAAGAACCTAGGCTTCAAGGGATGGAAACTTTGCTCTGCCATTCATTACCTGTGTGGCTAAGGACTAGGCACGTCATCTCCTGGGACTCAGTTTCCTCATTTATCAAAGGAGGTGCTTAAATTTGACATCCAACATTGAATATAACCCAATAAAAAGAACACAAAATCACAGCTCCTCACTGGGAGGTGAGGCTAAGAAGGAAAATGTGTCTATGTGTAAAGAAGATGCTATCAGCCACGGACAAAATGTTAAGACTTCTAAAAGTTTTTTTTTCTTAAAGCTTTCTTACAAGAAATGCTTCACTGGGTAGGAGAGGAGGAGTTATATATTTGGAAGAAATGAATGATATATATATATATTATATATATATATGACATTTATAAACTATAATAAAAATTGAAAAAAAACATAAACAGATTGCAGAGAAAATATACTCCAATTCAGGATAGAGCTGCCATCGATTCCTTTTCTCTCCACCCCCCATACCTTCCTCAGCTCTATCCATACCTACTGACCACACACACACACACACACACACACACACACACACTGTGAGTCTCTCATCTCTCTTTTTTTTGATTATTTATTTTCCAATTATATGTATGGATAATTTTCAACATTCATTTTTGTAAAGTTTTCTTCCTCCTTCCCTCCCCCCATCCTAGGATAGCAAGTAATCTGATTTAGGTTGTCCATGTACAATGGTCTTAGACATATTTCCTTATTAGTCACACTGTGAAAGAAGAGTCAGAATAAAAAGGGAAAAACCATGAGAAGGAAAAAGCAAAAAGCAAATTTTAAAAGGGGTAAATAGTATACTTTGATCTACATTCAGATTTCATAGTCCTTTCTCTGTATGTGGACGGCATTTTCCATCACAAGTCTTTTTGAATTGTCTTTGATTGTTGTATTGTTTACAAGATCTAAGTCTATCATAGTTGATTGTCACACAATATTGTTGTTAAGGCATACAACATTCTGGTTCTTCTCACTTCACTCAGCCTCAGTTCATGTAAGTCTTTCCAGGGTTTTCTGAAATCTGCCTGCTTATCATTTCTGATAGTTCAATAATATTCTATTACATTCCTATATATATCTTATCACACTATGCACTATAAACACTGGCTGTAAAAATTGTTTCCCAGCTTTCTGATTTCTTTCTGAACTTGATTATATTGGCTTTGTTTATGGAAAAACTTTTCAATTTGGTCTAATCAAAATTATATATTTTGCACTTTATTATGTCCTGATAAAAACTCATTTCTAAAATAGAGAATTGAGTGAAATTTGTAAGAATACAAGTCATTCCCCAGTTGCTAAATGGTCAAAGGACATGAACAGGCAATTTTCAGATAAAGAAATTAAAGCTACTTATAATCATATAAAAATGTTCTGAGTCATTATTAATTAGAGAAATGCAAATTAAAACAACTCTGCAGAAACATCTCACAGCTATGAGATTGGATGATATGACAAAGGCAGCCTATGCCCCAGTCTCACTAGACCTTCCAGAGCCTAAAATCTACCCTGTCCTTCCTCCCCTTCCTTGTCTTAGCAGAGGTGGGATTCCATTTCTCTCCTCTCAGTCTCCCAGATGCCTATGGGGGGGGGGGGGGGTGTCACATCTTTTAATTAGATGTATTTTACTTAGCAATTAATGATGCCTTGTTCAATAGGCCTCCTCGCCTCATTATGTATTGCATTCCCAGACTGTCTGTGTTTTCTCTACATCTGGTAGTAAAGCTTCTTAAAAAAGGGGTGGACAGGATGAGTTATATATTTTCGGATATGTTGTTATTGAGTCAGTTTAGTTATGCCTGACTCTCAGTGACCCCATATGGGGTTTGCTTGTCAGAGATACTGCAGTGGTTTGCCATTTCCTTCTCCAGTTCATTTTACAGATGAGGAAACTAAGGCAAGTAGGGATGAATTACTTGTGCCAGGTCACACAGCTAATTTCTGGGGTCAGATCTTCCTGACTCCAGGCCTAGCAAATGTGTTGATTTGTTTTGTTTTACTATACAGATAAGTTTGGGGAGCAGCTTCTATTGGGGTAAACAAATTAGTGGGAAATGATAAAATGCAAGAAAAAAAGAAAGCAGTAATTAAATACACACACACACACACACACACACACACTCTCTCTCTCTCTCTCTCTCTCTCTCTCTCTCTCACACACACACACACACACACAAACACACACCATGGAAGAGACCAAAAGAGACAAAGAGGGCAATTTTGTTACTGCCTTTTAAAATTTAATACAAGTTAAAAAAAAAACAAATAAAATGGGCATGTTTTTAAATGTTCTCATCTTTTTTTGTCCTTTGTATATTTATACAATCAGAGAATGTGAAGTTGTGAGGACTTCAGCAAGTATTTTGTCCAACCCACACATGAAAGAAAATTCCCCTAAAATAGCCCCAATAAGTGGTTCTCCATTAGCACACTTGTGTTTGTATAATTATTAAATGTACAATGATATTTTGTATGTTGTTGGGCTGTGGCTTCTTCAGGAATAGAAGTCTCACTCTTTTTGATCAATATACAAAATCCTCCCTCCCTCTGACCCTATCACTAATCCCATTATTATGTCAATAAGGGCTATAATTGACAAAACATTGTCCATAGAGTATGACAGGACATTAATATGCCTCTAGCGGTGTATGACCTCATGCTAGTGACACCTAGACCTCAGGCTTGAAAAGAAAACACTTGTCTCCAAGATAAAGTCATTAGAATACATAGATATTTTTGCTCTTTCCAGTTACAACCAAGTAGGATTGTTAACAACAAAAGCTCTGAATTGTTATGGAGAAAAGAATTCATTTTCCTTCCTTGTCTGAGAAAGTTGAATCTTTGCCATAATTGAACAAGAAGCTCATTGCAAAGTATTTATCCATAGGTTTTATTTGAGGGGTTTTGAGTGTTTATTTATTCCCCTTTCATTTTTTTTAAATTCTGTGTATTGGAAAGAGGAAACAGAGATGGGAAAAGTCAATATCTCCTTCTCTCCCCTCTGTCCCTCCATTCCACTTCCCAAAAAAAATCAGACTCTGGCTTTGAATGTTTATAGCAAAACAGATGGGAGTCAATGGCTAGTGAGCCTCTTCTTTTGTATTTCATTATAAGAATATATAGAAAAATAATTCAGAAAGCCAGCACCAAGATTCCTTTTAAAGTTCTGTGATGTCATCATAGAACTATGGTTCTTCATTATCATTCTAATCTCTTGATTCTCTGGATATAACTTTTTTCAATTCAGCAAACATTTCCTGAGTTTGTGGTCTTCCTCAGAAACTACTTTATATTTATATTGTGTCTATTTTATATTTTCTTATCAGTGTGCCTACCTTTTTAGTATGCATTTTTTTGCTCTAATAAAATCTGTAATGAGAGACATTGGTCACTGCTTCCAGTCTAAGCATGTCCAGATGGCCACTGATCCTACTTTCCATGGAAAAGAGGATAGGGAGTCTGCATTTGTCATAGACATAGAGTTGTAATGACACGTAAGAGGAGTGCCTCAGAGATAAATGTTCTGTAACTGCTTCCAATCTGTAGGACCAATGAATAATTGTCTCTTTGATTGGCCCCAAAGGCTTAAGTGAAACTGGGAGTCATTCAGGAGATTTTAGTCAGCCCCATCCTTTCTCTTGGTTTGATTTTTTTTTTCCCATTCTGGCAGCATTCCAGTGAGACTTGATGACATCAGAAAACAGGCCTTGGTGCCTTCGCCTTCCAAGGTGAATATTTTGTTTGGGAACCCAGGCCTTGGTTCTTTACTTTCTGTATGTTCATTCATTTTAGGGGAAGGAGGTCAAAATCAATGACCTTAAAATGTCAGGCATAACATTTGTGCTAGGGTTTGCTGCCTGAAAGTCCATCCTGGCGGCCCCAAGTAGCAACCTTGGTGACAGTCCAGTGAATGGAAGTTGTAGCAATGACATTTGGACATGAACTGGGTTGAGATCAAGGCTATGTGGCCTTTGTAAAAGCTGATTGATGTTATTTGGTCAAATGGAAATGGGATTCTCATCAACAAGAGCAAAGATTCAAAAGAATCGTATTAGAAAAGAGATGGCCTGGAACACTATTGTTCTGTTAGAAACCAGGAGGGACGGGAATTCAGGGAAGCCTGGAGGGATTTGTATGGACTGAGGCTGAGTGAGATGAGCAGAACCAGAGGAACACTGCACACCCTGACAGCAACCTGGGGGTGATGATCAACCTTGAGGGACTTGCTCATTCCATCAGTGCAACAATTGGGGACAATTTGGGGCTGTCTGCGATGGAGAATACCATCTGTGTCCAGAGAAAGAATTGTGGAGTTTGCACAAAGACCAAGGACTGTTACCTTAAATTTGGGGGAAAACCTTGATATCTTATTGTTTGATCTTGTTACCTCTAAGACTTCTCGTCTCTTCCTTAAGGATATGATTTCTCTCTCATCGCACTCAATTTGGATCAATGTATACCATGGAAACAATGTAAAGACTGGCAAATTGCCTTCTGGGGGGGGAGGTGGGGGGGGAGGGAAGTAAGATTAGGGGGAAAATTGTAAAACTCAAAATAAATAAAATCTTTAAAAAAAGAGAGATGCCCAAGACACTCAAGGATACCCTATGAATCTAGAAGAGAGGGGAACATGAAGCTGAAGGACTCACTATAAATATAACTGTTCCATGATTGCAAGATCTCTTTAGGTTTTGACTTTGTAAACCCAGAACCTAACCTATCGTAGGTGCTTGATAAATGTTTATTGAATGAATGAATAAAGAGAGATCTACTCTAAACCAGGAATGTGCCAGGCTGAGTTCTTCCAGAATCTGAGCTTCTTCAAACAATGTACTGAATATTGAGTGGACAACCCTTTGACCTTTTGCCCACTTGAAGGGAGATAAATTAAAGGGACCAGTCCTAGGTCTCCTGCCTCCAGAGCAATCTATGCCCCATGGGAAGTCTGGCAGTGGACTGCAACACTTGGCATCTCCTTTGTTGTTTTATTATAGATTATCATTCTCTATTTGATTCTTCCTTTTATGATGAATCAACGCTGCACAAGCCACTAAGCATGGGATCTGTCTCCTTGTAAAATCCAAGTCACAGGTATCTAGTGATCATTGAAATGTAAAGAAGAAGCTCTAAAGAAGGAGGCAGGGCTGCTCAGTGTCTGGGGGCTTGAAGTTAATTCAGATTGATATTCTACAAATCTACAAACCTTTACTTAGAGAAAGGCAAAGATGAGGCACAAGGGGTCATTGAATCTCTGGTAACTGACAAAAGTGTAGCATTTTTCAATATTTCCCCATAGTGGGTAGGAGAGAGAGAGAAAAGGACATTCAACACATTGGACATGACCTATGCAGAAAGGCAGAGGTGGTAGGCATCATGCCCAGGGAATAGCTGGTAGATCAACTTAACTGAAATGGAGAGTATTTTGTGAGTATTCTTCATTGGGCATATTCTATGGGAAATCATACTCTAAATTCTTTTCAGAGAAACAAAGGGTGGGCATTTAAGCCTCCTCCTATATTTTAAGTGGAAGTTAAAAGAGCAAATATCCTTTCCTGATGCTAATACTTCCTTTGGGCTGACATAACTCACTTTTACCTGAAGGGGAGAATGAGCAGACCTTCTGAACCAGGCAATTTTCTGAATTTAGTGAAATGTGGTCCACATTTCCCCTCCCTAAGCTTGAATCATTTACTGAGTGGCTCTTGGGGCCAACATTTATCTCTGGTGTTGGCCAACTGTGTAAACTGCAGATTTAAGCAAGACACTTAGTGCCGGCAACAAGAACCACTTCATTTTTGAGGATGTGGTAGTCATCTCCGAGGATGTGTAGCCTGGAGAGACTTGGCTCTTAAGTGAGAGGTCCTCAGTAATCTCATTCTTCATGTTGTTCATCCTTCATTCTGGGAGAGGCCCAATGAAATCACAAGGAGTAGATTAAAGTTATCAGTCTCACTCTCTCCTCCAGAGTCAATGAAGTCCTTTGGCAAGACCAAAGTCAAGATAACCTAAGATGATCCAGGAGTGGGGCAGAGGAGCACTTGGCCTTTCAAAATTAAGGTCTCCATGAGCAAAGAGAAGGGATATCTGATTTAGAAATGAAAGAGACTTTGGAGATCATCTCATTCAACATTTTCATTTTATATATGAAGAAACACAGAATGTGAGAGGACAAAACACATGACCAAGGTCATATGGATATCAAGGACCAAAACCAAGGTCTGAACCTGAGTCCTCTGGCTTTTTCTACTAGACTGGAAATCCCTCAACTATATCATACAAATAAAGAAATCTAAAATCCTCCCTCAACTTCTGCTTTTTCCCTTCAAACTCTGGAAAATGATTTTTTAAATATTATTTTATTTTCTCAATTACATGCAAAGATAGTTTTCAACATTTTTCCTTTTGTAAGCTTTTGAGTTCCATATTTTTTACCTTCCTTCTTCCCCCTCTCCCTGCCCATGTCAGTGAGCAATCTGATAAAGGTTAGACATATACAACCCTGTTTAATATATTTCCGTACTAGTCATATGTTGAAAGAAGAATCAGAACTAAAAGGGGAAAAAGCATGAGAAAAAGAAAAAACATAAAGCAACTTTTAAAAAGTAAAAATAATATGTTTTAGGGTGGCTAGGTGGCACAGTGGATAGAGCACTGGCCTTGGAGTACCTGAGTTCAAATCCGGTCTCAGACCCTTAATAATGACCTAGCCGTGTGGCCTTGGGCAAGCCACTTAACCCCATTGCCTTGAAAAAACCTAAATAATAATAATAATAATAATGATACGCTTTAGTCTGCACTCAGATTCCATAGTTCTTTGTCTGGCTGTGGATGGCATTTTTCATTATAAATCATTTAGGATTGACTTGAGTCACTGAACTGCTAAGAGGAACTAAATCCATCATAGTTGATCATCACACAATGTTGCTCTCAATGTGTACAATACTCTGATGCTCTGGTTCTGTCCACTTCACTCAGTATAAGTTCATGTAAGTCTTTCTAGTCTTTTCTAAAGTCGGGTCACTCATGATTTCTTTTTATTATTATTATTATCATTATTATTATTATTATTATTATTATTATTATTATTATTATTATTATTATTATTATTTAGGTTTTTGCAAGGCAATGGGGTTAAGTGGCTTGCCCAAGGCCACACGGCTAGGTCATTATTAAGGGTCTGAGACCGGATTTGAACCCAGGTAGTACTCCTGACTCCAGAGCCGGTGCTTTATCCACTATGCCACCTAGCCGCCCCCACTCATGATTTCTTATAGAATAATAAAACTCCATAACATCCAGCCCTATGGAGGCTTAGAACTAGACCTTGTTCATATGCCATAACTTGCTCAGTCATTTCCCCAATGGATGGACATCCCCTCATTCCCAGTTCTTTGCCACTACAAAAAGAGTTGCTATAAATATTTTTGCATATGTGGATCTTTTTTAAATTTAGAATCCTGGGGTGGCGAGGTGGCGCAGTGGATAAAGCACCACCCTGGAGTCAGGAGTACCTGGGTTCATATCTGGTCTCAGACACTTAATAATGACCTAGCCGTGTGGCCTTGGGCAAGCCACTTAACCCCGTTTGCCTTGCAAAAACCTAAAAAAAAATTAAAAATTAAAATTAAATTAAATTAAATTTAGAATCCTGGATGTGGAATCAAGAAGGCCTATAGTCTAATATCACTTTTACCTATAACTAGCCATGTGATCCAGGCCCTAGTCTCATCTGTCAAATGCAAATCATAATTCCTTCAGTGTCTTCCGAACAAGATTGTTATTATACCTATACAGCACTTCACACATGTTCATTTATGCCTTGTCTGCTGTCCCAATCCACTGAGTGGTTAACCAAGAGAGACTTCTGTTGGTTAAGTTTCAGCATCAGGGATGATGTTAAGGAGGATGCTGGAGATATTGGGAATTCTAGAAGCAACAGTGATTTTATTTTGTATTTTCACTCATTAAATCATGTCTGACTAATCTCTTGTACAATATGACATCCAAATCTCTCTCTCTCTCTCTCTCTCTCTCTCTCTCTCTCTCTCTCTCTCTCTCACACACACACACACACACACACACACACACACACACACACACACACGTTTAAAATTGGGTGAGAAGAAGCTGGCTTGATAGAAAAAGCTTTGGGATGAGAGACAGAAAATATGGAGTCAAGTCTCGGCTCAACCATTTACTGGCCGTGGGACTTAAATTTCTGTGACTCAGTTTCTTCAGGAATAATGCTTTTTGACCTTATTAAAGAACTAGAATTTACATAGTCCTTAGCTTGAACAAAAGACTTTTCCTGGGTGGCTAGGTGGTGCAGTGAATAGAACACCGGCCCTGGAGTCAGGAGTACCTGAGTTCAAATGTGGCCTCAGACACTTAATAATGACCTAGCTGTGTGGCCTTGGATAAGTCACTTAACCCCATTGCCTTGCCAAAAAAAACCTAAAAAAAAAAGACTTTTCCTTTCCTAATCCTATTTGATCATGTTTAAGCTTGTCATACCATCCAGGTACCCAACTATCTCCTGGGACCAACTTTATTCTGCCTATCACTCTATAACTATAACTGTCAAAGATATTCTCTTCACTCTGCCTCTGTCTATTGATCTGCCTTTCCCATTCTTTTTTTTTTAGATTTTTCAAGGCAATGGGGTTAAATGACTTGCCCAAGGCCACACAACTAGGTAATTATTAAGTATCTGAGGCCGGATTTGAACCCAGGTACTCCTGACTCCAAGGCCGGTGCTCTATTCACTGCTCCACCTAGCTGCCCCCCTTTTCCCATTCTTAAAAATCAAAATAGTAATGTCATTATTTCTGGAAAGGATTTGCTGACTGACTCAACTGATCATCTCTGTGAAGCTTCAGACCAAAACATCTCTCCATGTCCATCATTTCCCTTTATATTGCGACTTTCATTAAAAAAGTGCCTGGTCTTCTGTCTTTGTGTCCCCCAGTGCTTAGAATAAGGTCTGTCACATGGTAAACATTTAATAAATGCTTTTCATTTATTGATGGATCTATCATTACTGCTAGTCTAGGAGGAAAATAGGCATGAAAAGTGACCCATAAGCTTTGCATTCAGTGGATTTGCGATCTTATGCTGGTGGTGTGATTGGGGGGGGGGGGGGGGATAGATTCATCAGTGCTGATAAACAATCCACACGTCTCATGCTCAATGATTCTTGCCCATTCCTTCTTATAAATTTTCACAGATCAACCCCATATGTCACAGATTTTCTTTTACATCCTTTAACACCTGGTGCCTACATTCCAGTGCACTCTGAGCATGTCCATCACCCTGATGAAGGTGACACAAGACCAGGCTTACCATTTTTCTGATGATGTACTTCCCAGATCACATCTAAATCTATAGCAATAATGGCTACAGATCCTTCCTTGAAGCTAGGAGGATCTGGGTTCAAGTCCTTTTTCTGATATAGACTGCTGCTGTGATCCTGGGCAATTCCTTTAAGTCCTCAGTGTCTCTCTGCAAATATATGTTGCAGAGAACATGCTGGCCTGCATTTGATCCTGCCTTTGAGTTTCCTCTCCCATTGAAGTCACTGATCTTGATATATTGACACAATGGAGAGAATACACTTATGGCTTATGTTCATATGAACATATGGCCCCAGTAGATGGCTAAGTGACTGGATGCGATGCCAAGGTTAAACATGATCAAAACAGATTAGGTAAGGAAGTCTGTTCTATTTTTTAATCAGGCCAACGTTAGATTGATCCAATAAATTTCCATCAAGTACCAGAAGAAGACAAGGCAAACTGATGCTTGATTTAGCCTGAAGACAGGGGCGGGAGGTTGGCAGTTATTCTTTAGAACTGGACAAAGGTGATCCTGGACACGGGAAGCCTTGGATCCGCATTGTTCACCCTCGAGGCTTTAGAAAAGATGGATTCTGTAGGGTTATTAAATGCTACTTGGTTCATTTCTACAATGATATCATTTGGGTCTCAGGAGATCCTTTCTGAGCAATGTTATATTAGCAGGCTTACTCTGCAGAAGATAGGCTTATCTGATTCAAACATATCTTCCATAACATCAAAGAGTTGACATAAAGAATAATCTGAATTGTGAGAAGATAAGGCCAAGGGAGAAGGAAACTTTGGAGGATGCATTTCCCTCTTCTCTAATATTCATGTCATATTCTAATTGCATGAAAGCAAATGATAACATTGCAGAAATGAACCAAGTAGCATTTTAATAGCCCCACAGAATCAGATTAGGAGGATCTCTTGCCATCTTAACACATGGGATGAGGGAAAGGAAATAAGGGAACAGAGCCATTAACAAATGCTTTCCTTCACACCCCGTAAGCTTATTTTACTTCTGGATACAGCTGCCCATAGAGCAAGAATTGACCCATTGCTGGAAGAACACTGAATCTTTTTCATGGGAATTAAGCCTGATGAAGGAGCTTCCAGGTTTTCTCTCTTATGAATGGTGTTGTGAGAAGAACCTGGATATCCAATAAGAGAAGGATGCTAAGGGTAAGGACAAGGGAAACGTTGACTTTTGTAGGATTGTTCAAATGGGAAGGGACTTTGGAGATTGTCAAATTCAGTAATAGAACCAAGATCTAAGCCAGGTTCTTTGATTCTGCATTCAAATTCTTTCTACTATAACATTGTATTTGTTATTGTCAGGCAGATGGTAACTGACCCCGCCCCCATCATCGACAATAATTCAGAGACCTCCACATCTCTGCTATTGGGGGAGCTTATAAGATGACCAGAGCCACGACTTGCCAATTGGATTGTAGCAAATGAATCAAGGATTACTGCTCATTTCTCCCCTGCATGGTCTTTATATAAAACATTCCCAATGCTTTTTGTAATAAATTTTGTAAATAAATAAATAAGTCTTAGGGAGGCACTGATAATTCTTGAAAGTCATGTTGAAGAAGGATTGGAGAAGAAAGACATCAAGAAGGTTGTTGTTGAGTTGTGTCTCACTCTTCATGACCCCATTTGAGGTTTTCTTGGCAGAAATACTAGAGTGGTTTGCCATATCCTTCGCTAGCTCATTTTACAGATGAAGAAACTGAGGCAAAGAGGGTTAAATGACTCGGGGTCACACAGCTAGTAAGTGTTTGAGGGCAGCTATGAACTTCAGAAAATAAATCTTCTAACATAAGTGATACTTTGGTCCTGTGGAATCTGAGATAGGTTAGGGACATACAATTGTGAAGATATCCACAGGGCACTGGTGATTTTTCATCAGATCTCAGGAAAGAGACAAGGGATGGTTATACAGATCTGGGAGTTATCTGCACAGAATGAATAAAAAAACATTTAAAGTTATGTAGTGGAAGCCAGCATTGTGGCCTGCATAGAAATGATAACAGAACAAAAAGGAATCAATGTGATGCCTCTTCCTCTCATGGCTATGTTCCTGGGTGGATGGGGAAGCTAGGTGGTGCAGTAGATAGAGCACTGGCCTTGGAGTCAGGAGGAGAGGAGTTTGAATCCAGCCCCAGACACTGTTCTTACTAGTTGGGTGATCTTGGGCAAGTCATCTAACCCCAAGTGCCTCTCATCCAGGGTCATATCTAGTCCCGATTCATATCTGGACCCAGATGACTCTGAAGGAGAAAGTAAGATTGGGGACTTAGTACAGCCCCGCCCCCCGCTCAAATCCAATTCATGTGATTATCATGGTATCACTTCCCTGATGTCATTATCTTCTTGGAGAATGAAGGACAAACATTCTGGGTGAATAAGCAATTAATAGGCATTCCCCTAACTGAGACATTATTGCTTGGGAAAAGACCCTGTAATCCCCTTGCTGTCTAGGAAAGCCCTGGCTCTCTCCCCTTCTGCTCAATAGCCCTGTTGTATTGATGGAACTATGCTAGAATTGAGGAGAATCTGACCCAACGAAGTCCAGAAAGCACTCTCTAGAGAATTATTTATTCCCTTTACTCCTCTACTAATTTTCTGAAAACTATCTCACCTGAGAATAGCCACACTTTCTGCTGGCCAAGTCACAGATGGATCTTGTACCTGTTGGTACCTACAATAATGACTCACCAATGGCCAGTCTCTGGATGTAGCATTGGCCTTGAGATTCTCTTTCCTTGCTTCACATCCCTGGTTATCTTCAAGTTGAACATCCTGCCTTCTCTGTAAGAGGATAAAACGCACTTAGCAACAACGCCATTGCTTTAGACCTCACAGGCTGGTCAGCTGCTTCCAGGAAAAATTCTGTGTCCCCAAACCCACTGGAATAGGCAACACTCAATAAGAATCCATTTTTAAGAAGACCACAGCATCATGGAGGTGATGTCATGACAAGCATATGAATTGGATTGGGGGGGGGGGGAGACCTGGGCTAAGTCCCCAGCCTCACTTTCTCCTCCAGAGCCATCTGAGTCCAGTGGCCAGATATGGATCAGGATGACTGGAGATGCCCTGGATGGGAGGCAATCAAGGTAAGGTGACTTTGAGGTCACACAGCCAGATGTCTGAGGCCAAATTCAAACTCCCATCCTACTGACTACAAGGCCAGTGCTCTATCCACTGCACCACCTAGCTGCTGAATTGTTTAATGTTCCTAAAGACATAGGAAGATCAATGAGCCTTTGAAGACTACGGAAGAGGAAGACTGGTTACCTGAAGTTCTAAAAATCAGATCTTAAATAAATATACACACACATATACATACCTTACATACAAGTCTTTAATAATTGTTTACTGAATTGATTATTTCTCTTCCATTAAAAAAGATAATATTTCTTTGGTTGAAATATGCAGGAGAAGAAAATTATTCTTTTCTTTTTCTTTGAGAGGGCAAAGATTCAGATTTAGGGAGCTAGATCCCCCCTCCCCATGCTATCAAAATGAAAATATGCCTCTTGAACTCAGATGGAGTAAGCTGGCAGGCCAACTCATGTCTAGGTCTCTTCAGTTTTATTTACACTGAGCACCGTGTTTATCAAGCTCATAAAAGGTGAATGGATGACCTGGGAATTTTCCCAGGGGCATTACAGAGATGCTGCCATAAACTCTGTTACTCTCAATGGACCATACACTTTATAACTCATCTTGTATAAATAATACAAACGTCTGCAGCATTTTCCATCCAGTGAAAGTTGAATAAATACTTATGAGCCGTGCCACTGACTCCTTTCGCTGTTTATTTGGACTCTTAGTAGAGATCAGCTCCAAGAGACAACCATCTTACGTGTCTTGCTTCTCGTTGGGAAGTCGAATTTATGAATGGATTTTTATATTTGCCCATAAAAAACTTTAGCTTCAAGATTTGTTACATACCTACTAAGTTTGAAACACAAATAAAAATAATCCCCCCCACACCCAGGAAGTTGGCTGTCTATGCAATAAATATGGAATTGAATCTTCCCCATTTTAATCCATTCTAATTCTAGTCAAGAGTGTAATTGTTTCTTCCTCTGAGGGTCTTCCCCACCCACACTGATTTTTTTTCTTTCTTTTTTCTTTCTTTTCTTTCCTTCCTTTGCTTTCCTTTCTTCTTTCCTTCCTCCTTTCCTTTCTTTCTTTTTCATTCTTCTTTTTTGACTAGGTTAAGGAGACCACTCTCTGCCTCATTTCTTTCTTACCTACCTAGCTTTAATCACTGAATGGGCGTTTCCTCAGTCAAAATGAGAGCTGTTAAAGACCTTAGCTTATAAAGGCCCAGGTCTCCATGACATCCAGGACCATCTCCAGTCATCCTAATCTATAACACTCAAATGGTTCAAGAGGAGAAAGTGAGGCTGGTGACTGCACAGCATCCCCTCAATTAAATCCAATTTACTTGCATAGCATGGTATCTACTGGTCCTCTTTGAGAAAAAGGACAAATAACAACCAAATAACCCTATTATTCTATAAGCTCCAAGAGGACAAGAATTGTTCTGTTCATCTTACTCCTCTAGCTTCTCATCTAGGGATTAGTGCTTACTAGACATTGTTGAATTTGAAGAAAAATTGGGTCAGAGAAGTGAGGCATCACAATCTAATGTGAATGACTGGCTGGCACCAACTGGGTGACCATGGATAGATAGATATATGGCCAAAGCACTGACCTGACCACCACAACTACATCTGCTCAGTAATCTTCAATGGTTCCCATTTGTCTCTAGGATAAAATAAAAATCATCAGCTTTGACATTTAAAACCCTTCAAAAATATGTTTCCCACTTGCCTTCAGTTTTTTCTCCTTTACACACTCTCTGCCAGTTAACGGATCTATTAGAGCGTAAGTCCCTAAGGGCAGGGACTGATTTTTATTGTTGTATTTCCAGCATTCAGTACAATGTCTCACACATAGCAGGAGCTTAGTAAATGTTTATCGACTAACTTTCTAGGAGCTCCACATATTTTCCATTCCATCTCCTACCTTTGCACTTTGCACAAATGGTGGCCCTATTGGGTTCACTCCTTTAATTGTCTCAACATAGGGGCTGCCTCACAAAGGAAGTCGCCTCTGATCTCCCTCTCCTCTCAACATTTTCAGTCTTTTGAAATAACTTTTCACATTCTTTGCATGTATTGAAACATGTATGTTGGCTCTTGTAAACTGATTGTTAAATTTTCTGTATTAAAATACACCTCGGAAATTGGCCAACGCTACAATCTGGGATTTATTGTTTTGTTGGTTGTGGTTGGAGAAAATGATAATAAATGCACTTTAAATTTTAAGTCTGTCATGTGTAATGGGAAGGAGACAGTCCTTGACATCACAATCCTATGTAAACATCATCTACCTCCAGTAAATTATAAATCTCCAATCTACTGACAGTAATGGTGAACATCCACGGAATACTTTATTTTAACAAGTTTTTTGATGCCCAATTATTTTTTTCTTTTTTTTTTTAGGATTTTGCAAGGCAATGGGGTTAAGTGGCTTTCCCAAGACCACACAGCTAGGTCATTATGAAGTGTCTGAGGTCAGATTTGAACTCAGGTCCTCCTGACTCCAGGGCTGGTGCTCTATCCACTGTGCCACCTAGCTGCCCCGATGCCCAATTATTTCTAAAGAATTCTCCCTTCACCTTCTACCTCTTGCTGATCCTTCCTTTATAACAAAGAAAAAGAGTCAGACTAAAACACCATATACAACTTCCAGATAGCATATCCAATATTCTACTTTGGTAAGCCCCCACCATCTCTAATGTTTCATTCTCCATTCTGAGTGACCATTATTGGTTTTTGAGTTTCTCAGAGGGTGGCTTCTTTTGATTTTTCATTTACAAGACTGTGATAATTGAATATATTGTTCAAAGAATCAGAGAGTAGAGCCAGAAGGGACCTAAGAAAACATGGCAGCCAACATCATCAATTTACAAATGAGTCAACTGAGGTTGAGAGAAATTAACTGATTCATATATGGTCATATAAGAGCCAAAATCCAAACTTGAGTCTTCCTAATTTCACATCCAAACTTTATCTGCCATACCTCCTAAATCCACAATACTATTCAATTCATCACTGTACAGTGGTTTGCTTAGCTATTCCCTAACTGATGGGCACCCTCTTGTTTCTTCTCTGTACCATCACAAAGGGGTCACTTTATAGAAGTTATCTGGTTGAACCTTCTAACAGCAACTTTCTGAGGTTTCTAATACAGACAATATCCTCCCCCTTTTACAGACAAGAAAACTGAGGTTCATAGAGGTTATTAATTATCAAATGGTAGAGGTGGAATTTGAACCTAGGTGTCCCTAACTCCAAGACCAACATTCTTTTTCCACTAGGCCAGTAAGTCCTATTTTGAACTCTTCCCGTAAAAAGGAAGCCCACCACCACCCCTGCCAACCTTTTCATGTTTAAAATTAATATTTTAATGTTCTACCAATTACACTTTTGGAAAAGCAAACTTCTGAACACCCTCAGCTGGGCAGTTACACAACACGTACTCCAAGGTGTGCGTGGGTCCCAACTATAGACTTCCCAGAGAAAGAAAAAGAAGGCTGTTGTTGGAATGACTTGTACCCTAATTCCTGGACAGTCAGTCCAGATCCCTGCCAACTTATAATTAAGATCTGCTGTGGCTAGATGATCCAGTGCCAGAAGCACCTGGCTGAGGTTCTTCTAAAAAAAATCTTTGTACCCCAAGTGAAAGGCGGGATTTTTCCAGGAAGGAGGGAAGATTGTAAAGACACAGTTTACTTGGAAACCTGGGCACATCTGGAGATCAATGGGGCCCTCATGTTCATGGTGGAAACTTGGATTGCATACCTGCGCCATGTTGCTAACCCCTTCCATATTGGGGTCTCTGAGTATTGCCAGTATAACTGCCCACACAGGACCGCCCTACAAATTAAGGAACACTGTTGGGGAGAAAGTTCTCCACCCATGTTGACTTCTGTAGCTAAGGGAATTAAAGGTCACAAAAGCAAGAATTTGTAGCCCCAAGAAAGTCAAATAACAGATGTTCTTGTCTATATCAAGATACAGAGAGGTAGAGAGATAGATACCTAAATAGAGATAGCTATTATATATATATATATATATATATATATATATATGTTTGTATGTATATATTAATATATATTCATTGCAGAACTTTTGTGATGGCAATGGTGGTAGAAGCATATCTTTAGGGTTGAAATGGTCCTTGGAGGTCATTGAATCACTTTAGAAATGAGGAAACTGAAGCCCAGGGAGATTAAGTGATTCACTGAGAATCACAAAATTAATAAATCCCTTCCTAATTCCATGTCCAGTGTTACAACAATTGGGAAGCAAAGTGGGTAGCTGGTGATGTTGGAAAGTTTGAACAAATTATAGAATGGGAGCTCAATGGAATATTACTGCCCCATAAGAAATGATAGATATGAAAGATTCGGAGAACCTTGTGAAGACATGGTTGAACTGATATTGAGGGAAGTGGACAGACAGACTGAAGCGGACACTGTCCACAACATAGGGCTCCATAATGTCAAGAAAAATAGTAACGACAGACTCCAGAACTCAGATGAATGAAGAGGTCAGTATTGACCGTAAAAGAATGAGGTAATTAGTTTTGCCAAGTGGGCAGGACACTGACTTGTAAGACTGATGACCTTAGCTTGAATATGGGTGACCTCTGCTACTTAGTACCTGTGTAACTTTGGGCAGATACTCAACCTCTCTGGCCCCAATCACCTTTAAAGGTTAGACTAGATAATCTCTATTATAGTTCTGCATTTGTGAACTTGGATGCCATTGGCAGAGATACCATGGACAATGGGTGTGAAATGTGGCTTACATTGTCAGACATGACTGCAGTATTGATTGCTTTAATTTTATATCTTTTTTTTTAAATCAGCAATGGTTTTGTTGGGGCTGGGGTCATTGGGAAATGACCTTGACTTTTTTTTTTAACAACAAAACACTTTTTAAAAATCCATAACTGGGTGGTGGGGGCTAACTCTGCATTATGGAACCTGAGACAAAGTCTTTTCTCTGTCCCTCTGTCCCTTTTTCTTTTAACCTGGAGAAGGAAGATGAGTTTAGATGATAGACAAACTGTATAAGCATAAAATTCATGAATAGTTCTCCTGGGAGACTCCAGAGATTAAGTGAGATGTTGTGTTGCTATACCCCACCCCAACTTCCTCTGGGTGTGTCACACATCTGTCTAAAAAGGGCCCCTTGGGGAGTTTTATAGCTTTCAAGGGAGGAAACATAGAGTCTATCCATATAGTTTGTGCTGGTGTGTGCGTGTGTACATATGTGTGTGTATATGTATGTATGTGTGTATGTTTGTTTCCCCTGAACCAGTGGCTGACTTCAATTTCTTTAGGCTTTCAGCCCCAGTCTGTCCCTTGGCTCATGATAAATATGGGATTGACATGGTTTTTCCCCTTGGATGATTTTCTTCTTCTTTCACTTCAGTATTTTAAAGTCTCCCAAGATTCATTCTCTCTTCCCCAAGTTGTCATGATTTTCATTCACCTCCAACTGAGGAGTTTTTTCCTGCCCTTGCTCCTAAACTGAGTAGCCTTCACCTTCTTAGGAGGAGTTGGGGTCTCAGGGAGAATCAATTCAGTGTCACCAGCTGAAGATGACTTTCAATTTTCTCAGCATTCCATGAATAAAAATAGGAAAGGGGGTAGGGACTAGGGCTAGCTAATTCAGCTCATTCAGAGCATTGGGGGACTGAGTATAGATAAAGAGTTTGCCAATAAAAGACAGAATATAATGAAGGATTCAAAAGCATGATGAGGAAAATTCTCCAACCAGGTCATTCCTGTTGTAATTAATTCAATGCTTCCCTTGAAGATTCTGTTGCATTTACAAGGATGGGCATAGTTTTCAAGGTCTCCTATCTGGAAGTACTTCCCCTGGTAGGACTCGCCAGGGTTTGGAACTTGTTTTTCTAAAAAGATCTTGATAACGGCATTTTAATGTAATTTGGCTCCTTTTGTAGTTATATATATTTAATTTTAGGCATTTAATGAATCTGATAGGGAAAAGAGGTCCCTTGGCTTCACTGGACTCTTAGTTGGGGTCCATGTCACACATAAAAACAGTTAAGAATTGCCATTTAGAAGGCTATGGATGGGGTGGCTAGGTGGCGTAGTGGATAGAGCACCGGCCCTGGAGTCAGGAGTACCTGAGTTCAAATCCACCTCAGACACTTAATAATTACTTAGCCATGTGGCCTTGGGCAAGCCACTTAACCCCACTACCTAGTAAAAAACATAAAAAAGAAGAAGGCTATGGATGACTTCCTTTTGAGATGGAAAGTGTGAGGTCATCTCACTTTGGCCCTAAAGAAACCCCAATAGTCAGTCTGATATACTATCACCCTGTTGATTCCAGTCAATCAATCACCAAGCATTTATTAATCATCTACTATGTGCCTGTGCTAAACAGGATTTGATAACTTGACCATCTTCTTTGACACAGATTTCAGAGTTCTTAATCCAGGCAATGGGCCAGCCTATTCCATTCACATATTACATGGTGGGAGTTCAAGCTTAGAACCCGAAGGGACTCTAGAAAAAATGAGTCCATTAACAAATAGAATTCTTCCACCAGGATAGAAATCTTGGACAAACAAGGGAATAAATAACAGGGCCCAGGATTAAAAAAGAGGACAATGGAATAGATTGATTACCCTTGGAAAGTTGCATTTGACTTTCACTAATTCTCTCTTTGAAACAAAGGTCTATCTTTTGAACACCAAGATCCTTCTAGTGACCTTGTAAAGTTACAAACCCTTCTCCAAAAAAAATGAAGTTACAAACAATCAAATGGAGAAGTATATGGTGAGTGTTATCAGGCCTCAGCATAGCAGCTAGGGATAGTGCCAAGGGAGCTAGACTTGGTGAAAGGAAAATTTGGATTGAGATTCCCAACTCTGATGTCTTCACCCATTGGGATGCCTGGTTTCCCCCAAGTTTCAGCTCCTCCATATGACACCTTTCCTGGTTCACTTACCCTCTGATGTAGTGCCATCTCCTTCACACATCAAGGTGATATTGTATCTGTTAAATATCTATTCTTTTATCTCTGTTGTTGTACCTGGTAACTTCCCCATCAGAACATAAGCTCATTGAGGGAAGAGACCATTTCTGTTTTGTCTTTCTATCTCCAGTGCTTAGTATATATTAGTTTCTTATTCTGTGTTGTTGATTTAAATGATGCAAGCCTAAGTTTCTTAAACTTTAAAAAAACACAAGAGGAGAATGGACCTAATTGCTTTCTAAAGTCACTTTCATTTCTTATATCAATGGTCCTATGATCATCAGTTTGGATTCCATCTCTAAAGAAACTAAAGGAAAAATATAGGCAGAAAAGAAGACAAGGTGGGCACATGGAAAGCATGAGGGACAATTGTCCATCAGTCACTGGGTTCTCTAAAAAGGAAGGATGGAAGGCCCCAGCCCATTAAATGGAGCTTTATAGCAAATTTATGAGAGTACATGGAAGAGATTTGCAGAAGATGGGCAGGCATGGATGGGGCCACAATCTGTAATGTTGGGACAGCTCCAAGACAGTATTGGACTATTTATTGAAATCAGTGAGATCTGATTCAAATGAACCTCTGAGTCAAAGAATTACCCTGATCAGGAATAGAGGGCTTGCAGTAATAGTTTTATCCCTTTAAAAGGTGCAAGTGGCCTACTTTAGGACCATTCCATAAATGACACGTTATATTTTGCCATTTAGAAAATGGTTTTTTCCTCATGCTCTCCTGAGGGAGCAGGTACAAGTATCATTAACTTCATTTTACAGATGAGGAAACTGAGGCTAAGAGAATCCAAGCCATGGTTACAAAGCCACGTGTCCGAACCAGGGCAGGAACTAAGATCTTCTTAGTCCAAAAATAGCTTCTGTGCACTAATGCTCATCATTGATCCACTCAACCTCCAAAAAATGGAAATGGTTATGGTACCTAATTCACCAAGGTGTTGAAAAGACATAAAAATTCGCAGTATTATCCATTAGATATCATCATCATCACCGTCATCATTATAATTCCTTACCTAGCACACTATTCATGACACCACAATTTTTATAATTTTTATAAGGGCCATAGACAGATTCCCCAACCTCAATGAACTCAACAGAGCAGACACAACCATTATGATCATCTGGTAGAAAGATGAGGAAAAGCTTGGGCAATACAAAGTGAGATCACTTAAATCTAATATACTCTTATATTTCTTTTCATTTTTAATATGTCTTGTTTTTATGTCATGTTCATTTCTCAATATTTCATTCTCTCCCCTCCCCCAACCAAGTCATCATTTTTTAAATAAAGAATAAAAAAGCAACTTGGAAAAACTATCCAACACATTAACCAAGTTCAATAATAAATAGTGTTTTGCATTCATAGTCCCCCATCTCTGCAAATAAAACAGAAAGCGTACTGCCACATTTCTATGTCATCATTATTAATCTGGCTCTATTACCTCCCCAAGTCTCTGTCTATGTGAGAAAAAAAATCTGAAAGAAGAAAAGAGAATCATTTACACTGTCCTCTGTTTTTCCAAATGCAGTAATTTGGCCCAATCAACCATTCAACCCTCTCAGCCAAAATCAAGCATAAATGGTCATAAACTAAGGCCATTCTGGAACACAGGATATAAAAGTTGGAAGGGAAGGATATTAAAAGGAGGTTTGGTTTAAAAAAAAAGACCTGGATTTGGAAGACCTAGGTTTATTTTCCAGTTCTGATACTAGCAACTTATGTGACCTAGGATATATATCCCTTCTAATCTCTCTGAACCTCAGTTTCCTTCTCTGAAAAATGATAGTTTAATTCATTGACCTCTACAATTCCTTTTTAACCCTAAATAATGATCCTATAATCATCTGACCTTCTGAATGACCCTGCAAAGCTAATGGTGCAGGCATTCCCCACCTTCGCTACCCCATTTTACAGAGAAGGCAGCTACAGAAGAGAGAAGAGATGAACCTAATTAGAGAGTTAGATAATGACCAAGGACTGGGTTTGTAGAGATCTAGCTCATAGGCCCAAAAAAGCATTCCCAGGATTTTCTCTTCCAAACGCTTCATTTTATCCAGTGAGGATATGGACCCAGAGGCATACACTTAGTCAAGGCTGAATCCAAACCAAGTTCCTTTGAATCCAAACCCAACTCTCCCTCTACTGCTGGCACCCCAGCTGGCTCAGGACACTTGGTTCCATGGTTCAGCTCTCCTCGCTGAGCCCACCCAGATCCTTCCTCTACCATGCTTGTTATTCAAAAACCATTCTCTCTGCCCCAGCTGTAATTTGGTAGGAGTGTTCAGAACTGGTCCTTAAGCATTTCATGTGCTTCCTTTACATACCAAGGACTCTAGAACTACTTTCATATAAGGTGGGTAAGATTAAGATCTAAGAGGCGATGGAGAAGGTGGGAAAAAGGAGCCAGTGACTGTTGGCTGGACCCGGTTCAATTTCTCATACCAGTTTTTTCCCACAGGAGTAGATTTATGATGTGTCCTTTCCTATTCTAACAAGGAACTTTAAAAACTCGGATATTGTTGGAAAGCTTAATAAATACAGTATTTTGGGGGCAAATGCTCGACAGGGACAATTTTTCTTTTTCTGTTTTCTGGGCCAGTCATCTCTCCCTTTCCTCATTAATAACTGTTATAAGTAAACTGTGAGAAAGGGGAAGAAAGACTTGGCCAATCCAAATCGAGAGCCCTGAAAAGGTCAGTCCCATAAAGCATCCCACCATTACTCACAAACCGGGTGAGACATTACCCGTTATGATTCTGACTTTTCATGGGACCAAAACTCCAAGGGGAGCAAAAAAATGGCACCAAATGAATCCATCCCATTAAATAGAAACCCTAGAAGGAGAGAGGGCAAAATATATAATTCACTGGATCTGTCTTTTATCAACTGAAGCCCAAACCATGGGCCTCGCCGGAGTTCAGAGTCAGGAGGAGAAAAACCAAGGCGGCCAGTGATTTAAGATTTTCATAAGCCTTTGTTTCTCCCTTGCCACAGGCCCACAGACTGGGAAAAAGTGATGTGAGAAAGGCAGACAGGATTACTGTCCCAAGTCACTGAATCAATCTCCCTCCCAATGGCTCCAATCGAAGATATGAGATACATAATAAACTGCTCCACCCAGGAGGTTGCTGCTTTTTTTAAAATATTTTTTTGTTAGAAAGCTCTTCTGTCATGTTGGCCAATACCCAAAGTTTTTCTTACTGAGCTGCCCCAAACTGTTCACATTATTTATTTACTGAGTGGATCCCTTGTCTCATTACAAAAAACTGTTTCAAAGACCCAAACTTCAGCTCAAAAAGATCAATGATTCAGGGCGATGTCTCTGGCCTTTTTGGATGGCCATCCACTCCTTTCTCTTCAATGTGAGCATTCTCCTATGAAAAATCACATGCTGATAGTGGTATGTCCCAAACATTGTCCCCCCTCCTTTTTTCCCCCTGTCTTTCTGCATTTGCATCCGAGAAAGAAATCAGACCCTTTCTCACCTCCTGCTAAGACCCAGAAAATTCCGAAGGGGTTGAATTCACCTTTCCTTGGGCTCCTGCCATAAAAACCGAACCTTTGTTTTACAAAAACTAGAACAGTTGGAAATGTTTCTGAACAATCATCAATGCCAATGATCTTTTCTGTCCCAAAGGCAAAGCTTTAGCCAGATTCATCCCCTGGGGGAATATTCCTAGGCTGTACAGGAGAAATTCACCCAATGAAGTCAAGTTTGACTAGAACTCACGGTCCATTGGGAGGATCTTCTGGAAAAATCTTATATACAGTGGACAGGGAGAAGAGAGGGAAGGAGGGATGGGGGAAAGCTTGTAAAATTCAAAATCTTACAAAAAATGATAGGTAGAAACTACTATTGTACATAACTGGGAAACAAATAAAATATTTATATAATAAAAAAAGAAAAATCTTCTACAAACATGGTTGAGCCAGTGAGCAGAGACCCCTCTGCTCCTGGCCACACTAGAGGGAGTAAATATGTATAAATCTGCCCCTTGTCCACTAGATAGATGCTAGAATTGATTTCTTTCTCCCCTTAGTCCTGCATTTTTTTCCCCAGGAAGCAGTGAAGAGTCAAAATTTAAATCATAGCCCCTGAGAAAATTTCAATCCAAAGAATTACTACTTTGTTTGCTAGAGCCTCCTGTGCCTCGGGTGGGGCCGAGTGTGACTTCAGCTGAATCCATTCCTCCTGGGGCCCAGTGTACTACCTCAGCCTGACCCTAATCCTGGGGATGTTGGACTGAAGCATAGACTTTAACAGGCAAGCCCCAGAGGGGAGAACAGCTTCAGAGGGCCAAGCAAAGTGAGTGCATGCATGGAAACACAGCCCCGCATACCAACCCTCTGAATACTAGCAACTCATTAAGGGATGGAAAGGGGAGAGGCCCTTGCAAGAGATGATGGTGAAAATTTATAACCATTTTGTAAAAAGAACCTTGTGTGTTTGAAAAGCATGAGACAATAAGAGCTGATGAGGAGGATAAAGATGAAAATGATGAAGCCACCGAAAAAACTTCCATCTCCACTCTGGTATCACAGACCTGTTGATCTCCAAAGTTGTCCTAGAGTGGAAAAATGTCTGACTGACCTTTTGCTGGCTCTACAACTTCAAAATCTGATTTGGAATATTATTTTAAAGTTGGAGCAATTCAGCTGGGCATGGCCTGTGGTCCACCATCTTGACTCTGGCTCTTCTCTGAAATTTTGAAAGATTTCTCATTTCATCAATGGTCAGATCGAAGACCTTCAACCCCATCCATCCATGCACCCTCATTCAGACAGTTCCATGAATATCCTACTGTGCATGACTTCTTAACCTACAGCCAATGATCTTGGCTCTTTTGTTGTTTTTATTTTTTTCCATTTAATAGTATTTTATAGTTTTCCAAGTACAAAAAATATGATTTTTATTTTTTCTCGATTTTAAAAATATTTTTATTTGTTTTTCCAACAATAAGCAATGGTAGGGGCAGCTAGGTGGCACAGTGATTAGAGCACCGGTCCTGGAGTCAGGAAGACCTGAGTTCAAATTTGACCTCAGACACTTAATAATTATCCAGCTGTATGACCTTAGGCAAGTCACTTAACTCCATTGACTTGCAGAGACAAAAAACAAAATAAAACAAGCAACGATAGTTTTTGCCAATCATTTCTTTTGCAAGGTTTTGATTTTTACATTTTCTTCCCTCTCCCCTCTCCAAAAGAAAGTGGTATAAGATAGGTTTGACGTGCTTAATTATGCTAACATAGATCCATATTAATCATGTTGTGAAAGAAGAATCAAATCCAATGGGAGAAAAAAAAATTAGAGAGAGAAAAAAGGACATAATATATGTCAACTTTAAAAATTGAAGATAGTAAGCTTTGGTCTGCATTAAACTTCCCAGTTCCTTCTCTAGATGTGAATGGCATTTTCTATCACAAGTTTTATAGAATTGTCTTTGATTACGGTGTTGCTGAAGTGAACAAGTCCATCATAGCTGATCATCACCCATGTTACTTTTAGTGTATATAATGTTATTCTGGTTCTGCTCATCCCACTCAGCATCAGTTTATGCAGGTCTTTCCAGGCTTTGTTGAAGTCCCATCCCTCATGATTTTTTTAATAAAACAATTGTTTTTCCATCATATTCATATGCCACAATTTATTCAGCCATTTCCCAATTGATTCCCCAATTCTTTGCCACCACAAAAAGAGCTCCATGATTTTTTAGCTTTTTTTAAGGATCTCTTTAGGATTGCTGGATCAAAGTATAGGCACAGTTTTCTTGCCCCTTGGGCATAGGTCAAAATTGCTCTCCAGAAAGGTTGGATCAGTTCACAACTCCACCAACAATTAGTGTCCCAGTTTTCCCACATCTTCTCCAACATTGATTATTTACCTTTTTTAGTCATATTGGCCAATCTGATAGGTGTGAGGTGGTACCTCAGAGTTGTTTTAATTTGCATTTCCTTAATCAATAATGACTTAGAATTTTCATATGACTATAGTTTTAATATCGTCATCTGAGTACTGTCTTTCCATAGCCTTTGTCAATATTCATTTTTATAAGATTTTAAGTTTCCAATTTTTCTCTTTCCCTTCCCTCCCCCTTTCTCAAGAAAGGAAGTAATATGATATAGGTTATATATGTACAAGCATATTGATCGTGTTTCCACATTAGTAATGGTGTGAAAGAAGAAAGACTACAAGAAAGAAAAAACAAAAAAAAATGAAAAGTCAAAATAATATACCTAGATATGCATTCAGACTCCATAGTTCTTTCTCTGGATGTGGATGGCGTTTTCCATCATGAATTGTCTTGGATCACTGAATTGCTGAGAAAAGCTAAGTCTGTTGCTGTTTGTGTTTACAGTTTTCTCCTGGTTCTATTCACTCACTCAGCATCAGTTCATGTAAGTCTTTTCTGAAATCTTTCTGTTCACTATTTCATATGGAACATAACAGTCCATCACATTCATCTACCACAAGTTATTCAGTCATTCCCCCAATGGATGAGCAACCACTCAATTTCCATATTTTTGCCACCACAAAAAGAGCCTATATAAATATTCTTTTTTCTTTTTTAATGACCTCTTTGGAAAACAGATCTAGAAGGGGTATTGCTAGATCAAAGGGTATACACAGTTTCATTGCTCTTTGGGTATAGTTCCAAATTCTCTCCAGAATGGTTGGATCAATTCACAACTCCACCAATAATGCATTATGTCCCAGTTTCTCACAATTTTCTCCAACATGTGTTATTTTCTTTTTCTGTCATATCAGTCAATCTGATAGGTATGAGGTGGTCCCTCAGAGTAGCTTTAATTTGCGTTTCTCTAATCAATAATGATTTAAAGCATTTTAATCTGACTATAAAAAGTTTTAATTTAAACTCAAAAACTGTCTATTGCTATCCTTTTTTGAATCTTTTTTAACAAATATTTTGATGATGCTATCATTGGTTTCCATGAATTTTCTACATTTAAAAACATGATTCTGCAAGAAGATCCATAAGTTTTACCAGACAGCCAAAGGGTCTATGATGCCATAATAAGAAGAATAACAGCTAAATAGCATTTGAAGCACACATGGCAGACACTGTCATATACACATTGTAAATATGACCTCAACTGATCCTCACAACAGTCTTGGGAGGTAGATCCTATTATGACACTCATTTTAAAGTTAAGGAAACTGAGGCACACAGAGTTTAAGTGACTTGCCCAGGGTCACACAATTTGGAAGTTGCTGAGGCCAAATTTGAACTCAGTTCTTTCTGACTCCAAGTCCAGGGCCCCATACAGTGTGCTGCCTACTAAGACAAACAACCAAAAAGGGCTAAAACTGCCTACCATGGTAGAGAAGCTTCATGTTTGGGGAGCATTCTGTAGCATATTATGCTATCTCAGGAACACCAGTGAGTCCACAGAAAAGTTCAGTGATGTGCTCATCTACACTTTGACATCAGTAGTGATAAAAACACTCAGAATATAAACTCTTTGGGGGCAGAGATTGGCATTTTTTGTTTTTGCTTATTCTACTTCCCTATTGTGATAGATGCTTAATAAACAGAATCCAACATTTGTTGGATGTCATTGAATTGGACAGAATGCACGTGGTCTCACTAGAGATGCCAGTGGCTATTCTTTCCCAATTCCTTGACAACCCAACAGGGACCATATTCCACCAAGCAGGAAGGAGAATGGTCCTTGAGGGCTGGGGCTAGTTTTCATTTTTCCTCTTAATTTCCAGAACCTAATACAATCCCTCATAAATATAGGTGTCTAATAGATGGTTTTGGACCAGATTGAATTAATTGGAATATTTTCATCTCCATGTTTCTTTCCTAACTTGACTTGTAGGGTTTTGAAGAAATCACTCTGATAGAGGTATGTAAAGAAAAACAGTCTTAGCCTCCTTAGCCCAAGATAATGGAACTGGGAGCAATGGAAAAAAGTTTTACGAGGCAGATCAAGGTCAAGGTGAACAAAACTTTCTCACAATTGTCGTCATTCAGTAATTTTTCACTCCTAACTCTTCATGACTCCATTTGGCTTTTCTTTCATTTGGGGTTTCCAGATGGGGACACAAAGAGTCTAAAACTACTGAAAAATAACAAAAAAGACAGAATTCAGAAGCAACCATGTCCCACCTCCAAGCCTCTTGGTCAGTGTAGGATAGAAATTGTCTCCTAAGGAATTAGGTTTGAGAAACCCAAGAGCCTGAGCCCTCCCAGGGTATTTATTGGGCATTAGATGATACTCATTTCTTTTCTCCTTCAGATGATCCCCAAAATTATATTACAAATCCAGATTATACAGCCCATTTTATTTATCCTTTGTTTATTTGCTTTCTTTCTTTTCTATTTCTTTTTCTTTCTGCCTTTCCTTTTTCTTTTTTCTCTCCTTTTTTCTTTCTCTTTCCTTCTTTGTTCTTTCTTCATTTCATCCCTTCTTTCCTTTCTTTTTCTTCTTTCCTTCCTTTCCTTCCTTCCTTCCTTCCTTCCTTCCTTCCTTCCTTCCTTCCTTCCTTCCTTCCTTCCTTCCTTCCTCCCCACCCCTCTTTCTTTCCCTTATTTAACAGCTAAGTGGTGCAGTGGATAGAGTCCTGAACTTGGAATTGAGAAAATTCAAACTCACATCCTGCCTCATACAGGATTTACTAGCTGCATGGCCCTGGGTAAATCTGGTCTCAAACACATTCTAAGCTATAGGACTCTGGGAAGGTTACTTATCCTTGGCTGCCTCAGTTTCCTCATCTGTAAAAATGGACCTACTGGTCAGATGCTACTTCCCAAGGTTTCCATCAGGATGAAATGAGACAACACATTTTTAATGTGCTTTGTGATCCCTAACACACTTTCTAAATGGTAACTTTATCTCCTGGGAGTTGAGCATGATCCATGATGCAATCCTGCTTCCCAGCCTCTATGTCCTCAGACTTCTGCCTGCTGGGATGTCTGGACTTGGGCCCCACCCTAGCAAAGCCGTGTCTGGCGTACCATGCCAGACCAGATGATTTCCTCTCGAGAGCTGAGAGGATCAGAGGAGCTTTGGCTCTGTCATTTGGGCTGATCCCTCTCCCAAACTGCTACCTGGACTCCACTCCTGAAGGCTCTGCCTTCACAATTTATTGCTTGTTGAGCAGTCAGACACATGGGTCCCTACTTGTCTTTGAAGCCGTCTAGCCATTACCTAGATGGAGAAGTCCAATGACCACAGCCTCGCTTTACTGTCCTATGTATAGGAACACTCAGCAGGATCAAAGACCGGGGAGGTCTCTATTTTCAAAGGCATTTTGCCCAATTTTCTCGTGCTGTCTGCAAAAGGAAACTTGAAAGGTCCCACCTACCTGCACTCAAGACTTTGTTTATTTACATTTCTAGTCTCATTTGGAGACATGAATGGTCCTTTTTATTATGTAGAGGTTACAAGCACATCACAGCCTGAGATGGGGCAATATGGGTTGGATGTCTGGATAGATGCCTCAGGAGAATCAGATTGGGCCTAGTATATGGAAGCAAGGGGAAATTGTCTGTAATCAACCACTAAGGAGTGGCTGACTCCATCTGAGGGTGGTTGAAAAAGATACTGGGGTCATAGTGGACCATGTGCCAAATAAGAATGAACAATCTTCTGTCCTTAAGAAAGGAAACAAACCATGCCAGTATGAACGCAAAACAAGGGTACTGTAAATATGAAGTAGCTCT
This sequence comes from Macrotis lagotis, assembly GCF_037893015.1. NCBI lineage: Eukaryota > Metazoa > Chordata > Mammalia > Peramelemorphia > Peramelidae > Macrotis > Macrotis lagotis. The sequence goes on from NC_133664.1 coordinate 18,473,730, forward strand.
AAGCAGAGATTCTTCATTTTTATGTGTGTCATGGACCCCTTTGGCAGACAGCTAAAACCTATGGACTCCTCAGAATAATGTTTTTCTTTTAAAAGCATAAGTGAAGGAAGTGCTACTTTTTAATTAAAGTTAATTAAGATAAAGATGTAATCTTTTCTCATACAAATTCGTGAACCAAGAAGTCAATGTGTAGGGGCACCTAGGTGGCGCAGTGGATAAAGCACCGGCCCTGGAGTCAGAAGTACCTGAGTTCAAATCCAGCCTCAGACACTTAATAATTACCTAGCTGTGTGGCCTTGGGTAAGTCACTTAACCCCAGTTGCCTTGCAAAAACCTAAAAAAAGGTCAATGTGTCTATCCTCATTATACAGATGAGGAAACAGTGTTTGTAAATATCAGAGGCAGAATTTGAACTCAGGTCCTGATCCCAAATCCAGGGTTTCTTGTATTATACCATGAGGCGATCATCCAAGTTATCTCTGTTGATTGATTATGTGAAATTTGATCTTTTAGGCAACATTTTGCTCCACTGAAATAGATTCCACACAACAAAAATCTTGTAATTGCTTATATTTTTTCCTTCACTCTTGAAGATCAGGACATCAGGGGAGGGGATGCCATGACAAGCACATAAATTGGATCTGAGGGAGGTGGTGCTGTGCTATGCCACTGGCCTCAGTTTTTCCTCTAGAACCATCTGATATGAATCAGGATGACTAGAGATGGCCCTGGATGCATTGCCTAAACATCAACTGCATGATGATAAAGATAAGTTTTGCTGATAAACGTCACTGTGGCAATGGTAAAGAAGTTGGTGGTTATAGTTTCCAGTTTGCCTTTGGGGGGGGTAATAAAAATGTATATGATTCTTTCCAGGAGATTGAGATTTTCCACTCTTTCAGCTATCTATCCAGCAAAAATGATCAGATTCCAATATCCCTCCCCTACAGTGACCCTGAATCTCTGTTCTTTGGGTTTCCCACTGCCAGAGGCCCAGTGACCCATCCACCAAAAAGAAGCATCTGAGTTATATCATTAGCAATGTTATTATTTGTATCATATTGGAAGATACCTGGACCAAGAGGATATTTCCATTGCAATCCCAGCTGTGCCACAAATCAATTACGTGATTTGGGGTAAGTAACTTCCTTTTTCTAAGTCTCCTCATAGTTTCTTCCATCCTAACTTCCAATTTTCCCAGCAGTTTTTATCAAAGAGGGAGTTTTTATCCCAATGGCTGGACTCTTTAGGTTTATCAAACAGCAGATTACTATAATAATTTCCTGCTATTGCACCTAGTCTATTCCACTGGTCCACCACTCTATTTCTTAGCCAATACCAAACAGTTTTGCTGACTGATACTTTATAATATAATTTTAGATCAGGTAGGGCTAAGAAACCTTCTTTTGCACTTTTTTCATTAAATTCCTGGAAATTCTTGACTTTATTTCTCCATATGAATTTACTTACAACTTTTTCTAACTCATTAAACCAATGTTTTGGAATTTTGATTGGTAGGGCACTAAACAGGTAGTTTGGTTCTGGTAGAATTGTCATTTTTATTATATTAGCTCTACCTATCCATGAGCAGTTGATGTCTGCCTAGTTATTTAAATCCGATTTAATTTGTGTGAGAAGTATTTTGATTGTTTTCAAAAAGCTTCTGAGTCTGCCTTGGAAAATAGACTCCCAGGTATTTTATATTGTCTGAGGTTACTTTGAATGGGATTTCTCTTTCTAGCTCTTCCTGCTGTATCTTGCTAGCCATATATAGAAAAGTTGAGGATTTATCCTCATAGTTTTTTTTCATATGTAAAATGAGGGACTTGTTGAGGTGACTTTCAAGGTCTCCAGCTCCCAGCTTCTGTGATTCTAGAATCTTGTCTGAAGCTGACCCTGGTGATTCCAGGAACTTATCTCAGGATGTATAGTGCCATCCCCTATATTATTTTAGTCGTGAATCTGTGGGTAGCTGTCCCAGCACCCCGAGGAACTAAACAAGGGCTTCATCCTTTGTATATAGAGGACTGAATTCCAGAATCATTCCTGTCAATTTTCCCTCTGGTCACAAGGGGGCAATGTGGAACTGGTACCACATAATGCATTGTAAATGGGAAAAAATGGGGTCAGAATGCTACAAAGCCCGGACTTGGAGGATGCTAGGTGAGAAGGGCATTTGGTACAGAACTGAGGAGTCCATTTGAGTTTGGGCTTCCAAGAATATAAGATAAGGCTTTATTTATCTAGCAAGATGCTTAAAAATAACAATCATGGCCACTTCTCTGACCCATTGCCCTTATTTGGTAGAAAGAAAACTCTCTGGAGGAAAAAGGACCAAAATCCTTTCTTTTCATGCTATTATCCATGTGACTTCTATTGAAATGTAAATTCAATGAAAGTTACTTCAATTCTTTGGGCTTCACTTTACTCATCTGTAAGATGATGGAGTTGGATTACTTAGCTCCTAAGATCTCTTCTAGTTTAAAAATCTATCATCTATGACTTTTGTAGAGTCATTCAACTATTTGCTATCTGGTGGTAGGATTTGAACTCAGGTCTAAGCCCAGAGATCTATCCACTATATTACTTTGCTGTTCAGTCATTTTTCAGTCGTGTCCTACTCTTAAAGACTCCACTTAGAGGTTTCTTGGCAAAGATACTAAAGAGACTTTTCATTCCTTTCCAACGTTTCACATTTCACAGATGAGGAAACTGAGGCAGCCAAGGATAAGTAAACTTCCCAGAGTCCTATAGCTTAGAATGTGTTTGAGACTAGATTTGAGCTCAGGAAGAGGACTCCAGGCTCAGCACTCCTACTCACTACACTTCCCTCTTAAATTATATAACATAAATATGTATCTTATGGACTTAAGATTTCTTCATCAAAAACATCATAAATGTAATATTACAAGGCAATTTAATTTCTACTATATTGGCATCAAGGCAGAACACTAGATTCGGGTTCAAATTTGGCTTAGCTGTGTGATCACTTACAAATCACCTAAATCTCTCTCAGATTTAGCACCTTTTCATCTTCATGGAGTCCAGAGACTTGGTATTTTGATATTTGTATATTTTGATAGCTGGATCCAGAAAAGGGGAAAGAAGGAGGAAAATGTACAGCTCCTCATTTGACCCCTTGCTAAGGACATAATTGCAGCTTGTGAACATTATAGAAGCTGATTTTCTGCGGGCAAACCAGACCCAGAAAGGGTGGGCTATCTTTCCAGACTTCGTGAGACATCGCTGAATTTCTATCCCATCCCATTATTTCCATATTTACAACAAAAATGAATTTCAAATGCTTGATTGATGACAGCACTGTATATAGATTTGCCTTCTGGAATTTGCTCTCTAAAGCAAAAATCTGGCTGGAGATTAAAAATAACTAAGGTATTTTAGAGACAAAAAAAAAAATCAGCTGCCATGCAATGATTCTTTTTGCCACAAGGTGACGCCAGATTCCCATTCTTCAAGGTAGTCTACCTTCCAGCTCTCATTTGATCTTCACAGCATCCCATTAAGGAAACGGGTCTATTCGATGGGCGTCATTCCTTAGTAAACTGAATAAAAAGGGAAAATGTTCTTTTTTTAGTTGATATTTTATTTTTCCAAATATATTTTATGAAGGTTGATCAACATTCATCCATAAGCAAATGCGTATTTTTGTTACAAAATTCCTTTTCCCCCTCCCTTCCCACCCCCTCCCCTCAGAGAACAGTCATACATATTTGTGTTAAACATGTTTACAGATTAGCATTTTCAGTCTGAGAATTAGGATTACGAGAAAGCAATATCATAAGAGTTTTTAATAAAAAAAAAAACTAAATGTAGTGTTCATCAGATTCTGAAGGATTTGGGGGGGGGGGTTGTTTTGGTTTTCTTCCTCTGGATGGGGATAGTATGTCTTAGAGTTGTCCTAGGTCTCTGAACTGCAGCCATCAGGGTTGATCATCTCACAATGTTGTATTGTTCATTTGCACAATGTTCTCTGGGTTCTCCTCTGATCACTCAGCATCAGGTTCATGCATCTCTAGAGTCTGACTATTTATGGTTTCTTATAGAACAATGCTATTCCATAATACTCATGCACAATAACTTATTTAGCCATTCCCCAGTTGATGGGCATAAGGGAAACTATCCAAAAATGCAGGTTGGTGCTAAAGCTTTGAATGATGAAATGTTCTCTTCCTTAGTTGAAGTCTCTAACAGGAAGGATCCAGCACCCTGGAAATCTTAGAAATTCAAGTGATGACTTTCTGAAGGATGTGGTCCCTAGGGGGTGATTATCTGGGGACAGTAAATAAAGTCTCACAGAATCTGAAGAACAAGAAGAAGAGACATTTGTAGAATTTTTTAAAACATATATAATTTGATTCTCACAGCAACCCTGCAAAGAGGATACTCTAGGTAGTTTTTTCCCATTTTATAAATCAGGAAATCAAGACACAGTGGTGAAGTTGTTTGGCCCTGGTCTTATAACTAAGTATGGGATATTTTGTCTTCCAGACTCCACATGCATCATGATCTGAACTGCAATCAAGAGGCAAGGTGTGGGAAATGGGAGAAGCAATCTGGAGAGATCTCAGGCTCATTGGGTTAAGAGCAATGGGAAACCCAACCCTCTCCTTTTACAGAGGAAGAAAGGAGGGCCAGAAGTGAGGGGATGTGTCCAGGGTCAAACAGGCAGTAAGTGACAAAGTTGGAATTTGCTTTCAAATTCAAAGGCTCTTGGAGAGGTCCCTTCCCCCTGACTGAGCCTCAGTTTATTCATTTTAAATGAGTTGGGGTTGGATTAGGTGACTTTTTAGGACCCTTCCATCTCTAAATCTGTCATCTGACACTATTCAGCATCCAAAGGGCACTGGGATGTCCACAGTTACGAGCTCAGCCAAGAGCTTGGTCATTCCCTATTCTTCACCATACTTCTCCAAAATAGGTCAACGCTATCCCACTGAAGAATCGGGATTCTTCCACTTGAGAACCAGAGCCCAGGGTTTCAGCTTCTCAGAGGGAGTCCCTTTGGAGATTTTCCCAGAACTAGAGGAATTTGGTGTTTCATTGTAAGAGAGTTCAGTGGAGATTATTTCTTTCCTGGGCCACTTTGAGGAGTGTGTAGAACTGGGTTCCCTAGCCTCATTATCATAATGAGAGACTAAACGGAAATACCAAGTTTCCAAGGGGTTGGGGTACAATGGGGACATTAATAACTAACATTTATATTGGTCCATAAACACTTTCCAAAACCACATGAGGTAGGCTGTGCAAGCGTTGTTGTAATTATTTTACAGACTTGTAAACTGAGGCTCAGAGAAATTAAGGGACTTGCCCAGGGTCAAGGATATAATAGGGATGGTGGGATGGTTCATATCCTCATCAGTTTGATAGACTAATGCAACCTTTCCACATGGAATATGCTGAGTAAACAGCTTCCAAGAAAATCATGATGAAGTAAGGGAAGTGTCTTGGGAAGACTGGATAATATATGTAGACATTCTATAACTAATTCTCATTGACTGAAATTTCCCCAGCATCTTCCATGTAGGGAAGTGTCCAGCAGAGCAAGGAGCTGGGGTCTGAAAACATTCCAGGGCTTCATTAGAAGGCTAAAAAATGGTGAGAATCAGGACTGAGATCTGGGTCTTCTGAATTCAAATCTGTTCTATCTCCTCTAATAAGCACAGTGCTTGGAAAAATAATAAATACTTAAATATTTTTTCATCCATCTATCCATTTATCCATCCATCCATCCATTTATCCAACTATCATCCATTTATCCATCTATCCGCCCAGTCATACATTTATTCACATATATGAAGCTGCTTTGATGGAATTATATATTGTCTTCGGTGCTCTCCAACGTTTCCTGCCCCAGTCCCCCAAATCCATGTTCTTTCTAAGAAAACAATCAGTCACCATCTTATGGTCCCAGAATAGAGAGCTGGAGAGAAGCTTGAGAGAACAGGCAAACCAACCCTCTAATCTTGATGCAAATAAAGGGCTATTTAAGTGACCCACCTAAACCCTACAGTGACTGAGGAGGGTGAGACAAGTCTTAGAGTTGGCTCTAAATGTATACTTTTCTGCCTCCTCACTCATCATGCAGCTAAAATGATGCAAGGCTTTACCTATTGCCAGCAATGACCTCAAGGAACTGCTGTTCTATTAGGGAAGACAATACAAAACACACATACATATATAGAATTATGTTATTTTTCAGTTGCTTTTCAGTCATGTCCAACTCTTTGTAACCCCCCTTTGGGGTTTTCTTGGCAGAGGTATTTCCTTTTCAAGCTCATTTTACAGATGAGGAAACTGAGGCAAACAGAGATAAGTGAATCATAGAGTTAGTGTATATATATATACATATATCTGAGACAGAATTGAACTCCATTCTTCCTGACTCCAGGTCTGCCAGTCTATTCACTAGGCCAGGTGTCACCTAGCTACCCTAAATAAGGATATCAATATATTAAAAATAAATCCAAGGTAAATGAGGGTAGGGATGGGATTAGAAAATGCTTTATCTAGATACTGCTTAAGCAGAATTTCAAAGGAAACAAGACATTTTCATAGGCAGAGGGGAGATGGGGAGGGTGTGTGGAAGGGGGGACATTGTAGGCAGGGGACAGTCATACATATATGTTTTGTCTGTGAAAAACATCATCAAACCTTGCTTATGGTGTCAAGTGAGAAATCTGAGGTCAGGAATCCTTAAATTGTTCATTTTTCAAGTCCTAGACTCCCCACCCCCCTACCACTGCTCACCCATGAGTCCCTTCTAAGAATAATGTTTTTAAATGCATAAAAAAGGAAAAATATGAAACTCAAAAACTTTCAAAAATATGAATGTTGAAAACTATCTTTGCAGGTAGTTGGAAAAATAAGAAAATTTATGACAAAAATGAAAATGCATAAAAGTACACAAGATTACAGTGGAAAAAATTATCTTAAAAATACAACTATAAAAATATATTTAAGAAAACAAATAGATTCATGGACACCAGGCTAAGTTTGAGGTCCCCAAAGTCACATAGCTTATCAATATCAGAAGTAAGATTTGGACCCAGATCATCTTGATGCTTTTCATAATAACTAGATAATTGCCCCAAATACCCTTTTCTTTGTGTATTGTAAGCAACATCCCTCTGTTTTTTCTGTCATGTCTCTGCTGTACCTTCCTTCACCCTTCAGTGACTGGGCTCTTGCCAACCTTTGCCATGGTCTCCATGGAACACCATATCTAACAAGGAGACAAAGCAAGTCAAATAAACTTTTTAGAAATTGAATCATTCATGTAGGAGATTCTTATCTTTGTAATTTCCTTTTTGCTATCCTCCCTAAATGATCTTTGCACTCTGATTTTAAGCTGCAAATTTCTGATCAAGCAAATCAGTTCCTGAAATCTAAATTGAAAGAAGAGAAGAGAGAAAGGAGAGAGGCAGAGTCAAAGACAGAAAAGAAGACAGAGAAAGAGGCAGAGAAGAAAGGAGGAAAAGGGATAGAGGAGAGACAGAGAGAGAAGGGAGAAAGATAGAGGGGGAGAGAGAGGCAGAATGAGGGGGGAGAAACTGGAAAGAGAGAGGCAGGGATCTGGGGAGGAGGGAAAGGAACTATCAGGAAGATCAACCAGAGAAAAAGAGCTGAAGTACTGAGTCCACCCACCCAAACACACCCCAGCTATTGATGACCCTGCAGTTCTCTCTACACTTCCTCCCATGACCATGCAGATGCCCAGCATCCCTCTGTTTTTACATTAGTCATTGTTAGAGTTGAGATATTAAGTGCATTAAGAGACAATCTGGTATAATGGACAGAGCACTTCATCAGGTTCAAATGCTGCTTTTGAGGTGTATTAACTGTGGGACCTTGAGCAATTCACTCCTCACCTGGAGTAAGGATAATACCACCTAATAGTGCCCATCTTTGGGGTTTCTATGAGGCTAAAAGGAAATGATGTACATCATGTGCTTTACAAAATATGCATTAGCTATATCAGTTGGCTTGGAGTCCAATGGCCTCCAAACAGTCTCAGCTCAGAGATCTGTGGGAGTGGGTGAATCACTTAAGCTCTCCGAATCTCAGTTTGCCCACCTGTAAAAAGAAGACCGTAATATCCCCCTTACTGGATTGTGATGAGAATCAGAGGCAACAGCCAAAGTGCTCAGCCACAGAAGCTTCAGTTATCATTATTTTTATCAGAGGTCCCTGGGAGAGCTGGGTATTGAACAGAGTGCCCAGAGACCTCAGATCTGACCTATTAGCTGGGAGACCCTGTCCTCCTTAGTTTCCCCCATATGTAAAATGAAGATAGCAGCACTTATCTCACAGACTTTCTGGGAGGAACAAATGCAGCATTTGGAAAGTTTTCAAATTTTAAAACACTACTTAAATGTTGCTATGATTATTTATGTCTTTACTAAGTGCCCCCATATTGGATATTAAAAGAAATCAAATCTCTGGTGACTAGAAAGGACTTTGTTTCTATTTTTCCATGTCCAAGTTGCTTCCTTTTGTAGAATGGAAGCTCCTGGAGGTATTTCACTGAAGTCTTTGCATTACTGCATCTCACTCAGTTCCTTGAATGGAATGGGTCCTTAAATGTTTGTTAATTGACTGGTTAGTCTTTGGAGCCTCAGTACCTTGGAGAGTTCTTGACATGCGGTTCCTTTAGATCTTACATCTTGAGCTGGAAGGAACTTTCTGGAAATGGAAGACCATCTTATCCCACCCTCTCCTTTTACAGAGTGATGCTAAGACCCAGGAAAATGAAATGCTTCAAAGGATCCTAGATCAAGAGCTGAGGCTCAAACAACCAGCCTTGAAGCCTCTAAGATCACATTGTGCCTCAGAGATTGACAAAAGGCAAAAATCAGCACTTATTTTAGGAGAGGTTGTTAATAAAATGGATTAAATTTATAAGTGTGTCAGGCATACATTTTCCCCTTGGAGTCAGTTGTTAAACATTTACTAGTATATCCCTGCTTAGAGGACATCTGGTTGAAACCCTTCATTTTTCTGATCAGGAAACTGAGGACCTGACCATTTAAATTACTTGCCCAAGGTCACATAGGCAGTATCAAAAGTAGGATTTGAACTCAAACTCTTTGGTTCCAAAACAAGTGCTCACTGGGTTGAATTGGATTTTATGTGCTTGAAATTCGACTTCAGCTTACAATCCTTGCTGCAATTAGGAGTTCAGGATATTTGGGAAGCGGCGTGGCCCCCTGGAAAGTATGGTAGGACATAGGAAGATCCAGTAAGAGCTTCTCTCTTGGAGGTGCCTCTGACTTGGCAAAAGACTTCCCCAAGGGAAATCAGCTCAGGGAAGCCCTCGAAGAGGCTCCAAAGCAAGTTCAGTTAGAAGCACGATTCTTCAGGACAATGGAAAGAACCTTCTGGTTCTGGAGGCCAGAACCTTGCTTAAGGGAGCAGAGGCTCAGCACAAGGCTGGCTGCAGGGAGATGAAGGTTCTTGGCCACAGGAACTTTAAAAATGCAAAAAAAAAAACCTCTCACAAAACTGTCTGCTAAAGCAGAGAAGGTCTGTGCCCAGCCTGGGAGAGATCCTTGGCCTTGTAGCATTTCAATTCTTCAGTGATGCCATACAACGAAATGCCCACTAGAGGACGACATCAGCTGCACAAAGCAGAAGCTAACCCAAAGGGAAAGGGCTCTTAGGAAGTGGATGAGTAACACTGGCTAGCATGTCTATGGTCTTTGAAAATCCGAAAGGTGTTTTGGATAGATTATCTCATTGGATCCCCAGTCCTGTCAGGTAGGTTCTATTATTCCCATCCCTGAGAGACAGGCCAGCAGAAGGTGAGTCACACAATTAGGAAGGGTCTGAGTCAGAATTATAAATCAGGACTTCTTGATTCCAAGCCCATTGTTCTATTCACTGTGATACCTGGCCACCTCTACATGGGAGAGACCAAGGGGGTAGTCAGACAAGGTGTCCTGGCTCTTTTTTTTCTGATTGAAAAATTCAATCTAATAAATAGTTATTATATCTCTGCCTTATGCAAGTCACAGTACTAGGTGCAAAGGATACAGAAAATATAAAAACAGACCCTGCACTCAAAGAGCCCCCATTCTGTTGCAGAATCTGATATGTTCAAGAGAAAAATGAAAAAAAAAATAAGATTCATCAATGTTCTCCTAGATGCCCCAGGTTATGGGAGCCCTCCCTCTGCTCAGATTATCTTGTATCTGCTTATCTTGGAACCTGTTGTATCTCCCAAGAGAATATACACTTCAAAGAGGCAGAGATGTTTGTTTGTCTTTTCAATCACAGTCTAGTTCCGGCACATCATAAGCCCTTAGTAAATGTGAAAGGAATGAATGAGAAAGAAGATAGTCTTGTATATCCCATTTTGGCAATGAGGGAAGTGAGCACACAAACCATTTCCCCAAAGGAAAGCTTAATCTTGGCTTTGGGTTGGGATAATGCAGAAAAGTATTTTGAAAATGTGGTCCACAGAGATGATGATGTGAAGAGAAGCTTCTCTCCCTCAAAGAATGTCCTGGAGGAATTATTTTTACTATGGCATCTGGGACGTGCTATGAAATGGTAGAAAGAGAGATGATTGATCATTGGCAGTTGTGTGGCTCTAAGCCAGCTGCTTAACCTCTCCATTTGTCCTCTGTCTTTAAAATCGAAGCAAACTACAACTATGTTCACTGTCTTGGAAAGACAATACAAGATGTGAGAAGAGCATTGGTCGAAACAGGGTGGCGTGGGAAGAACATGTCTCATTTGAAGTCAGGACCCAGTCCAGGTTTGGAGCCTACCTTTATGGCTTAGCAATTGAGTGACCTTAGCACTTCACCCTTCTAGATCTTGGTTTCCTCATTTAGAAAATGGCTTCACAAACCTTGCATCAGCAACCCTGCTTTGTGAGAAGAGTCTTTTGAAAAACTTCAAGTGTCCTCAAAATGTGAATTATTATTGCAAAGAGATGGTTAGTAAAAAAAGTGCCTTAGAAAGCACTGTAGGACCCAAGGGAGGCTAGGCATCCTAATATACTATAGGTAGAGCCGGGAAGTCATCCAGACATCTGTGAAAGCAATTCCACATTCAACTCCAAAACTACTAAACTTTGAACCCTATAATATCACTACTAGGGAAGGACCAAGTAGTTCTAGGTTGGAGGGAGAGGACCTATATGGATACAAATATGCAGATATCTGTATTCAATGATGCCATACAACAAATGGCTGGTAAGAAAGAACCAGAAACAGCGTGGTAGCCATCAACTGGAGGAGTGCTAAATAAATTATGGGAAGGAATCTTATTGAACTGGAAGATGTCCCCATTAGAGAAGCCTGGGCCCACCTGTCTGACCACTAAAGTGATGTTAAGAAAAACTTTGAGAGACTTTAGACCTTTGATCCATGCAAGGACCAATTATGACTTCAGAAGACTAAAGATGAAGAATTCTCCCCACTTCTTGACACAGAGGTTGTGGACTGAAAGAGACATATTTTCAGACATGATGCCCGTGCCACTTTGTTTTGTGTGAAACAAAAACACTGCTTTTTACAAGGGAAGGTTTGGAAGGAGTGGGGAGGGAGGGGATGGGAAGAGTTGGTGGATGATGAGTAGAAAAGAAAAAAATCTGTGAAACATTTAACAAAGAGAGGAAAAAGGAATTAAGAAGAAACAGACAAGCAAGGTAAGGTACTACTTTGTTGCCACTATGTAAAATTGAATAACAAAGTGTGGTCTGAAAATCCTTTTCCTGGGTTTGAGATGTTAAAAGGTTCATTCTTGCTGATGTTTGTGAAGTTCATAATAAAAAAGAAAATTAAAATTTTCTGAAAAACAGTAGATGGTGGGGGAGGAGCAGGGAGTAAGTCTGAACTGCTCTCGTGTGACATGAAATGGTCAATCCTGGGCAAAATAGAAGATGAAGCTCATTTTATTCTTCTCAGGAAAAAGCTAGAAGGCTATGTAGGTGTATTGTTGCCAGGTTTGCTGGAGGAGGGGGGGTGCTTAACTATTTTTTTATTAACAAGAGTGGGTCATGTTGGGGAGGTCAGTATATTTGAAAATGATTTATAGCTCTATATGTTTCCATATATGCATATATGTGTTCATATACATACTATCATCAATCACATTTATATATTGTTCGATCATTTCAATTGTTTCTAATACTTATAACTCCATCTGTGGTTTTCTTGGTAAAGATCCTAGAGTGATTTGCTATTTCCTTCTCCACCTTTTTCAGATGAGGAAACTGAGGCATACAGGGCTGAGTGACTTGACCAAAGACACACAGCTGGTAGGAGTTTGAGGATTTGAACTTCAACCAAAGATGAGAATTCCTTATCCTAGGTCTAACCCTCTAGCCAACCAGCAGCTGAAATATTCATATACAGACACATGTGTAGATGTAGACACACAGATCTGCATCTAGGGCATCAATCACACTTTTTAAACAATTTTTATAATGCAGTTGCCTTGGCCTTGAGGCTTTGGGTTGTGATTAAGCCCTGGGCTTCAGCTGAACTGGCTGGTTGGCAGCAGGGAGTCTCCTGTACACAGCCAGCGTGGGGGGCGATGCTTAGCAACAGGGCAAACAAGCAGTGGAGAGTGGGAAGGAAAAATGAGCCTCACCAGGGGTGAGTGGGAGGGTGGGAGGAAGCTGGGGAAGGGCAGCCAGTCCTGGTTTCTGCCAGAAATGGGGAGCATGAGAGCGGTCATTGCCCTGGAAGAAAGTAGGAAGGGTCTCTGGGGAGAGTCAGGCAAAGGAAAGTAGTAGCAAGAGAGGCTTGCACTGGGGTGGGGTGTTTGGGGGGGGGTATGTCAGCCTCCCAGGGAGGAAGTCCCCAGAAAGCCAGGCTGGACACCAAAATGAGCCGCCAGTCTGGAAGCCTGGTCCTTGGCACTAGGTTTGTTCAAGGGGATGAATGGATTTTCCAAGTTTACCTTAAATATACGGTATCCTGAAAACAGTTCCTAACTTAGCAACAAAAGGTTGGGATTCTAATCCTGGGTGACATTGAGTAAGTAACTTGCCTCTCTGGTCTGTAGATACCTCATCTGTAAAATAAGGGGATTAGACTGAGCTTTCTGATTCTTAAAAGGCTGACAAGTCTTTGGTTGATGAATCTGACCCATTAAATATAGTACATATGTAGACCAGTTCTTGGCTTTCCTCCAGAGACAGGGCTTAGGTGGAAGAGAACTGAGCAGTTTTCACAAATAGAAACCCTGGTTAATTCTGTCTAACTATACCCATTCAATTTCATTGATTTATTATATGAATAAAACCTCAATTCCCTTGTCCTCAGGAAAATCACCAAATCTCCAAGCTGGGAGGCATTTCAGGAAACATCGAGTCCAACCATTTCTCAACAGTGGCTGCCTTCTCCCATCCTTAATAAGGAAAGTGTTGTGTACTTGGAAACAGAAAGGTTTATCCATCACTTGGGACATTGTTGACTCTAGGGAGCCTTGGCCCTCTATCAAGCTCCTGTCCCTGGCCACCTGCCTCACAGATACCTGCCCAAGACACAGCAGTTGGGATCAAAGTTGCCAGTCAACTCTCTCCATAGTACCAGTCATCCTGCAAAAAAGGCTAACCTAGTTTATCTATTTCATAGAATCTAAGGTCTGAAGGGATCTCATTTTACAGTTAAAGTAACAGAAGCCTGGAGAGAGAAATGATTTGGTCAGGGTCATACAGAGAGCATCTAGGGTTCAAACCCATTTCAAAGTCAGTGCTTTTACCAGCAAACTAGACTACTTTCACTTCCTGGACCAAATGGCTTCAAAGGTCTCTTCCAGCTCTAATGCAATAATGTTAGGCTTTCTCATAGTAAACATGTTTTTGCCAATGGGAGCACAACAGTGGTTAGGTAGAAAGAGACTTGCAATTGGACGATCGATGTTCAAATCCTGGCTCTTCTATTTACTAGTTGTGATCTTGGTCCTCAGGTTTCCTTCTCTGTAAAATGAGGGTGTGTTGGGACCAAAGAAATTTCCTTCCAGCTTGAGATCTGTGACCCCCTGATCCTAGATTAGAAATGGCAACCCTGCCATTTTTTTATCAGGGTGACTTTGTGTTAGGTTCCTTAACCTCTCTGGGACTCTGTTTCTTTATCTGTAAAATGAGAAGGCTTAACTAAGTGTCCTAGAAAGTCCCTTTCAACTCTAGATCTGACACCCTTTGAATATTTCCACAAACAAGAATAAAGCCGGAACCAGGAGACCAGCCTTTCTTGTTCTTAAAGAGTAATCGTTCTTCTCAATGGACATCAAAGAGTGGCCATGTGGATGATGTAGGACCTCCCTGTGTGAACATTTCCCTCCACATAGGCAGGTCACAACCTACCAATAATTTACAGTCTTTTAGCATTGCCCTATGTTTATAGAGATTAGGGAACTCACCCAGGGTTGCATACATTTTCCATCATGTTCAACTCTTCATGACCCCATTTCTTGGCAAAGATACTGGAGTGGTTTTTCATTTTTTTCTCTGGTTCATTTTATGGTTGAGAAAACTGAGGCAAAAACGGGTTAAGTGACTTGCCAAGATTTATATAGCTAGTTAAGTATTAAATGCAGGATTTGAATCCAAGTCATCCTGTTCCAAGTCTACAATATGAGTTCTCATTAACAGAGATGAGCTAGAGGAAATTATAAATCTAGAGAAAATATGCTGCTTTCTGGTATAATTGCTCACATAGCTAATGACAGTCATATTTTTGACCATGTAAGTAACTATTTGAGCTTGGATTTAGTTCTCTTTTGTTCCACTCCATTAGGCTTAATTTCTTTCCAGGGAGAAATTAGAACCATAGCCTCTGTTGCATGATATTATCTTGTCAAAAACATGTCCCAATTAACACTAGACGATTCAATAAATAACATACGTGCCAGGTTGTAAAAGAATAGTAAATGGCAAACAGAAAAACTGAATTTTAGTCTAGAAGAAATGGGGGGGGTTCAGTAGAGATTCTTGAACATGGGGGTGACATGGCTCGACTTGTTTCAAGATGGTGGTATCTCTACAGAGAAAGGATTAGAGAAGGGAGAGAGGAAATAGGGAGACCTTAAACTGTTGCAATAATCCAGGTAAGAGGTGGTCAATTCATAAGTTAGGCTGTGATTGCATGAGTAGAAAAATGCAAAAACATTGTGAACGCAAAGTTGACAGGATGTCAATGTTATTAAGGGATGGAATTAAAAGGTTGTGGCATACTATTAACATTTTCCAAAAATCAATTGAAAGAGACATAAAAAAAATAAGCAGAAATACAGGGGAAACATCTCTAATTTTCCAGGACTCTTACATCTCCCAGTGGTTAGTGTTTCTTCCTTCCTTAAATTACCTGGTTTTAGGTCAGGTAATATTTTGATGTAATGCTCTTGCTCAACAGTAGATCCCCCCAAGGATGCTGATTTCAATTGTACATACTGAAGTTATACAGGGACAATGAAGTAGGGAAATAGAAGACAACACAGCCATACTTTATATCCTCAAATCTCAAATGTATTAACTGCTTTTATAAATGTTGTATTGATGCTTTTTTTCTCTTATACCACATAGTTCAGCATACCTCTCTTCCTCAATTAACCCTTCTTTTTAAGGAAGACAGAGTCTGATGGTCTATGCATCATTCCTCATCCCTGGAGCCTGTCTCCAGAGCCATTCATTCAAGGAAAGAATTTGTTTAGTGCCTACTATTTGCCAGATAGTATATTACACCCTAGGGATAGAAAGAAAGGCCAAAGCAGTTCCTACCCTCAGAGAGCTTAAATTCCAACGGCAGAAACAACAAGGAAATAACTCAGTATATACAAGCTATATTTAGTGCAGATTGGAGATAATCGCACAAAGGGAAAGCATAGACATTAAAGGAAATTGTTCAAGACATTTTGCAAAAAAGATGAGATTTAAATGAAGGGAAATCAAGGTGAAGAGATGGGGGAGAGATCCTGGACTGGGCGTAGGGGAGGGGACAGCCAGGAAAGATGAATGAGAAAAAATATTTTTTTAATCTGGGATAATATGAAAGCAGTCTGGCAGAAATTAGCTTAAACCACCATCACTGTACAGTATAACCCGTGATACATTATAAAGGGCATGTGACTTTAATGCTAAAGATCAAATCATAAAAAAATTAAAAGAGAAACAGATTATAAACCACTCACAGCTATGGGTGGGAGATGTCTTCTCAACCAAACAAGAGATAGAAGCAATTAAAAAAGAAAAATAATCACTTTGATTACATAAAGCTGAAAAGCTTCTGCACAAACAAAAGTAATGCATTAAGGATAAGAAAAGAAGTCAAAGGGGGGAAAGGTCTTTGTTTCGAATTTCTCTAATAAGCATTTGGTATCTCTGACATGTTAAAAGTAATAAATGTATGTAAAAACAAAAACCTAGACACCAAGATTTGAGGTCAAATAGCACGAACAAATAATTCTCAAAAGTCTTTCAAATGAATAACAACCACATGAAAGAATTCTCCAAAAAAAAACTAAGAGAAATGAAACTCAAAACAACCCTGAGTTTTACCTCATATTCTATAAATTAACAAAGATGACAAATAATAGTTAATTGAAGAGGTTAGGGACTCCAGTTTATGGCTGGGGTAGCTGTGAATTGGTACATTTTAGAAAGCACAATGGAATTACGTCCATAAAGTCACTAAACTATCCCTATCCTTTGAGCCAGAGATTCCACCACCAGGCTTATACTTCAAGGAGGTGATTGATAAGAAGAAATTCCCTTTATAAATAAAAATATTTATAGCAGGACCTTTTGTGACAGCAAAGAATTGGAAATAAAATAGGTGCCGATCAATTGGGGAATGACTAAATATATTGTGGTACTTAAATATGAGGGGATATTGTTGTGCTATGAGAAATAAAAAAATTGAGAACAGAGAAGCATAAAATAATTTGCATTTTCTGCTATGTTATCCAGTCTGATGGGTGAGATGGTACCCCAGAACTGTTTTAATTTCCTTTTCTTTAATCAGTAGTGATTTTTTCATGTGATCCTTGATGACTTTTATGCAGTTCACTGTTGCCCAGAAATTCCTTAATTGGGCATTTTAAAATCTTTACATTTTACCTCTTGCCTTCCAATCCGAGCTCAATGCCTATTGTTTGCCTTCAAGTCCTCTGCCTTTCAGACAAATTGTCAAACTCATTATCCCCTATGCTTCAGTTTCCATCTCCTTCCTCCATATCTTTGTATATTGTCCTTTGCATCTGACATGCCCTCTCTCCTTACCTCCCCTGTAAAGATCTTCTTTCTTTTAAGGTTCAAATCAGGATTTACATCCTATGTTGTTCAAATGCCAAATAAGCATGCTTACCTAAAATACTATTTTACAGGGAAGTTGTAAAAGACAAACTTTTGATCTGTCTTTTACAACATAATATGGAAATACATTTAACATGATTTTACATGTATAACCTGCATGGGAAAGTTCCTGGTGAAGTCATTTAAGGGTTAAAAAGAAGTGTTTATGCTAAGAAAAACCTTGCATTCCAAGGGACCCGTAACATCCTGCTTTTGCAATAAGACAGTTTTGCTAACTGAGGCTCTGACTATGAGAATCCTACTTTTTCTAGTGAAAACATCATGAAGTCCATCAGGATCTCTAAACTAAGAGGGTCCCATAATGGGTCACCTACCATCTGGTGAGATACATATTTTGAAAATAATACATTCCTTTCTTTGCTAGCGTTCCTGGGATAGATTTCTGTGAATAGACTCTACCCCCTGAAAGCCAACCAGTGAACTACAGATTGAACTGGGGGTTAGGGGTGAATCTTTAAAAACCAAAGACTGTGCTTGCAGCATGGCTCTCTGATTTGAATATGTACTCTCAAGAGAGAGAGAGTAAATAAAAACTTTCTTCTTTTGCTCAAATTCAGTCTCTGAAAATTTTCTTTAGTGTATTTTCATGACACACAAACCTATATCAAATTTTTGCTGTCTTAGAAAGGAAGAGAAAAGGAGGAAGGGAGAAAAATTTGAAATTCAAAATGTTACGGAAATGAATTGTAAAAATTATCTTTACATCTAATTATAAAAAATAAAATAATAACTTGGGGGAAGGCAACCTTTCACAAGGAGGTCTGAAAGAAGCAGTACAAGGACACTCTCAAAGTCTCTCTGAAGAACCTTGGAATCAGTTGTGAGACAAAGGAGACACTAGCACAGGAACACCTAACAGGGTATGTCTGCTGTTTTCTATGAACAAAACAGAATTGTAATAGCCCCGAAGAAATGTTAGATGTCCAAATATAGAGACATTTCCATCCCATATGTTCAGAACAAACAGCCTATTTGTGCCCAATATATGGTACAACCTTCCAAGCTCACATTGAAATGGTCAGCCACAGTCAAAAAAAAAAAAACTGCATGGGTTCTAACGTCATGATGTGATTTGTCCTCTTTGAGAATGAAGGACAAACAATATTTGGGCATGAACTAGATGACCTTTGCAGTTCCTTGGAGCTCTGAAGTTATATCTCTAAATGAATTTCGAACTCTTTCAAACATCTAGAAAACCCTCTACATCCTTGACTAGCATTATACAAACATTTTTCGTGATTATTGTTATTTTTGTCTTCTAGGAAGTAGGGTCTTATACAAATTCTCCATGAATAGTACCGTGTGAATAGTACAGACGGTTAGATAGGGCAAAATCTGTACCCATAGAGGGAATGCTCACATCACAGAGAGAGAGATGATTCAAAAAACTATGGAGATATTAAGACAACAACAAAACTCTCCAGAAACCATTCTTGGGACCCTAGAAATGTTGAGGAGGCTATTTACTTGTTGAAAATGTACTGGTCAGGCTATTACTTTGGACTTAGTACACATTTTGGATTTGCTAATACATAAATGCATTGTTTCCTCCAAGAAAGGTCATTTTTGTCTTTGTTTTATTCCTATCATACAGTCCAGTAATGATATAGGATGGGAGCTTAATAAATGTTTGTTGATTAATTGATTGACTAACACATGACTAGCTAGACTATGTTACTCCCTTACTCCATAGGCCATGATGGTTCCCCTTGACTCTAAGGGCAAATCCAAAATCTTCCCTTTGGAATTTAAAGTTTACAACCCAGCTCCAGTTTATTTCCAGGCTCAAGTTGCATAACTTTTGCATTTATTCTCTATTCCAACTGGAAATGCACTGATAAATGTTTTGACAACTGGCTCTCCAGAAAAAAAAAGAAGAAAAAAGACTATATAACATGCTTTCAAGTTTAATCTCCATTATTTCAATCCATCACTTTCTTAAGACAATCACCAAAACAACTAAAGCCTTAACTTTTAGCCTCTGTGATTTCCCAGATGTAACTGCTCACATTGAAAACACTCTTATTAGTCAGTATGACTTGGCTTCAACATACCATTGATTTTAACCCAACTGGCTTTCATGAAGTCTCTCAATCATGGTAATTCATCTTCTGCCTTAAGACCTTTGCACAGACTAACCCTCATTCCTGGTATATCCCCCTCCTCACAGCAACCTCTAAGAAACCCATTTCCTTCAAAATTCAGCTTCAAAACTGACTTCCACATGTGACCTTTCTTGATTCCCCTAGCCTACCAGTTGTTCCCCCATTATACACAAACACATACACACAATTATTTTGTCTTCACTTGCGTGTGTGTGTAGAGGGATGTGATATTGTCCCTGTTGGAATGTAAGCCTCTGGAGGACAGGCATGGTTTCATTTATGTCTTTGTCTCCCTGGTTCCTAGCATAAATTTATCATGTTGTATGTCTGTTGTCTCTTCCAGTAAAGTGCAACTCAAAGGAGGGCAAGATGGTTTTTGTTTTTATATCCCCAGACCTAGCATAATGCCTGGCCCTCATGAAGGCTTTAATATAGGGAAGACTATGCCCCCGAGCTGTTGAAAAGAAATGTTTGTACTCATGTTCATGTTATATGTTAGAAGTAAATATTGATTTATTAAAAAATAACTGATATTAAATGGCTAAATGGAATGGAATGTCAGTCAATTACTGGCATCTAACAGAAGAAGGAAATAAGACTGGTGGAAGCTTAAGCAATGGAGGCACCAAACCTCTCAGGGTTCTCCTTGAATCCTGAAGGGCAGAGCATTAACTAAAACCTTACTTTGAGAAAGTGAGGCTAGAGAGAGCATACTGGCCCCTTTAAGAAATGTTTATAGGGGCAGCTAGGTGGTGCAGTGGATAGAGCACCAGTCCTGGAGTAAGGAGTACTTGGGTTCAAATCTGGCCTCAGACACTTAATAATTACCCAGCTGTGTGGCCTTGGGCAAGCCACTTAACCCCATTTGCCTTGCAAAAACCTAAAAAAAATGCTTATAGCTGAATGAAGAGGAGTGAGTCACTCTCTTCAGAAGCTGAGGTACCCATGATGTTTGCATGTCCAGGAAAGAAGGGATTCACCCAAGACCCATTTTGAAGTGGTGGTAGTAGAGGTGGTTATAAGATCCAGACTTTGCAAAATGGTATTTGGTTCCTTAGAGTTCACACTTTAAAGTTTTGGTGGCTTTCCAAAGTTTTTGTGAACATGAGGTTTTTCTGATGAAAGGTTTGAGGATCCCTATTTCAACCAGTCACCCTTGAAGGAGGATTCTGGCCAATAAAAGCATTGAGATTCAGTCAAATTCCTCCCAGAGATGCCTCTTCTGATGGCCTCTGAGAAAATGACTTGGTGGTAATCATATCATTCCTCCCTACAGCATTTTTCTTTTTCTAAGATCCTCATTCTATTCCAAGAGAAATCAACCATTCCATCTGCCATCAAAAAAGCTCCTGCTTGATTTAATTTAATTAATAAGCAAGATAAAACTTTTCCAGCTGAGTCAACCATTTTTGTCTTGACTGACTGACTACTGTCTCTTGGTCCAGAGAGAGCTGTTCTTTATTTTGCAACTCCATTCCAAAACTCTTTTTCTTGATTTTAAGCAGGAAAATAATGACCTCCTACTTCCCACCTGTCTTTTCTGCACACGTATTCCCACACTACCCAGGTTGGTGTGGCCACCTTTGACCTTGGCACTCTCCATGACCCACAGAACCAAGGATGTCTTTGGAATTCTAAACCAGAGAGCAAGAAGCTGGGCCAAACAGCTCAGCATTATCCAAGTTTGCATTCATTCCCCCACCCCCATCAAGTCAAGCATCCAGTGATGTAGGAGAGATAATCAGTCAGATTCCTTCTTTTTCTCAGCCATGATTGACTCCCTTATAAGGACAAACTATGCCACTTGAAGCTTTTTCCTCTGGGGTCCACTGAGAATCAGAGTTCTCACATGGAGGACCAGGCCGCATGAAGGAAACCTCCCCAAGTGGGGTTTGAAAGAATCAAAGGAAATGCACAGGAGGACAAGAGTATGTCCTGTGAAGTGTGAGTCTGTTGCTTTTCCTAACCGTGTATTCCCAAGGGCAGACATATCGATCTCTGTCTCCCATGGTAATGATGATAAATCTGCCCAGGCCAATATCCCCAATATCCATGGAGGCCCCTCACACTGGAGATTGAGATAACCCCTTACTTGATGACATTAGTAATTTGTTAGCTTCAACTCAAACCACACAGTGGGGAGTTCAATGTCTCTTATCTCATGCACACACTTGCCTTATTATGCCTTTCCAGACTTGGGAAAATTATGAAAAGGAATCTTTACTGTATCAAGTGTTTTGTTGAAATTTCTGATAACAGTTTTGTTAGTGAGGGTGCTAATGGCATGAGAAGGGTGAAAGATTAGGGAGACACAAAAGTACAGATTGGAGTTGGAAAGAGATTTGTACTCAGGTATAGCAGTCATTCAATTTAATTAACAAGCAATGATTGAGTAAGCCCCTCCTATATATTAGGACTGGGTTAGCTGCTGGGATTAGAAAGTAAAAAGAAAAAAGTCTTTACTTCTAAGGAATTGATCATTTGCAATCTGTTTATCTAATTTACCTCTACTGATAATTTTCTTTCAATGGTGGACTATCTTATTGTGGAAAATCTTACAAATGGATTTGAATCAATCACTCATAAATATTTATTAAGATCCTATTGTGTAGGGGCAGCTAGATGTCGCAGTGGATAGAGTACCAGCCCTGGAGTCAGGAGTACCTGAGTTCAAATCCAGAATCAGACGCTTAATAATTACCTTAATAATTACCTAATTACCTAATGACCTTGGGCAAGCCACTTAATCCCACTGCCTTGCAAAAACTAAAAAAAAAAAAGATCCTACTGTGCACTAGTCATCATTTTAAGTGATGGGGATACAGAATACAAAGAATAATTAAATCATCCTTGGATGATAGCTCAACCTAACATCTTCCACTCATCCTTCCCTTGGTCTCATATAGGGGGCTGAACCCTCTTCTAGCACTACCTAACCGTATAGAGCACAAAGGAAAAGAGAGAGAGAGAGAGAGAGAGAGAGAGAGAGAGAGAGAGAAGACAGACAGAGACAGAGAGAGAAAGATTGAGGTATTGAAAGACTATCAAATCTCTCACATTTCTTCCTTTTTTGAAAATATTCATCCATTTCCAAAAGGATAAGAAGAGTCAGGTTGCAGAGAGAGAGAGAGAGAGAGAGAGAGAGAGAGAGAGAGAGAGAGAAAAGACAGAGACAGAGAGAGTGAGACAGAGACAGAGAGAGAAAGATTGAGGTATTGAAAGACTATCAAATCTCTCACATTTCTTCCTTTTTGAAAATATTCATTTCCAAAAGGATAAGAAGAGTCAGGTTGCATCTGCATTCCCTTGGTGCTATCCTTTCAGGCAACAACATGGTAGCCGGCTTTAAAGTCTAAGGTTTTAGGTTCAAATTCCAGCTATGCTACTTAACTCCATGTCTGACCTCAGATAAATCATTCCACTTCTCTTTGCCTCAGTTTATTCATCTGTAAAATAAGAATGATTAAGACTAGATTCACTCTGAGATCTCCACCAGTTCTAAGCTGGAGCTACTCATTATTCACAGAATGTACCACATTTCCCCATGTAGAAGATGCACCCTTTCCCAAAACATTTGGAGCCTAAAAACTGGGAGTATCTTATACAGAGGTTGTAGATTGTTTTACTTGCATTTCCTGCTTTTTCACACTTGTCTTTGCTCTCATTGTTTTGCATTTGTTTCTGATATATTAGGTGATGTTCTGCGCAGAAATGGCTCAGAAAAGATTTTCATATAGTGCTGAATTCAAGGTCAAAGTAATCCAGTTTGCAAAGGGAATGGAAATTGTAAGTTTGGTCCTCCTCCAACTGAGGAAGCAATCTGAGCCTGGCACTGGGTAGAAGAAACCAGGCTGAAAAGACCCCAGCAGAAGAAAGTCATAAGAGAGAGGCAAGGCAGCCAAAAGGCCTGAGTTCGAGAGGGAATTGAAGAGATGGAGAAAAGAGCAAAGAGCCATTGGAATTCCTGTGTCCACCAAGATGGTTTAGCAGGAGGCAAGAAGAATGGCTGATGGAAAAGAAGTGACTGGTTTCCAATGGGTACTTCAGGTTCAAGTAACAGAATGGACTAAGCATGCACCCCCCCACTCCCCAGACTTGCCAGGGAGAGCTTGTGGCCAACCCTAGACCAGAGCCCAGGCAGGAGAGCAGGGAGAGCCTCTCCTAAGTCAGTGATTTGTCAACAAACAAAGAGGAGAATAAGCTAATGGATTTGTTTGAATTTTATGATGAATAAAACTTGAGTTCAATAATTTTATGGAATACATTTTTTTTCAAAATTCAGGCCCCAAATTAAGGTGCATCTTATACCTGGGGAAATCTGGTACTATTGGTCTTGCATCTTGACTGGATGCTCTCAAAGATTAGAATGGGACCTTTCCTTCAAAGGAAGCACTGAGGACATAATTGACAGCAGGGAGGAGTGACTGAAGCTAATTATTGGGCACATGTGAGACAGTTTCAAAAGGTCTAAGTCTCACAGGAAATCTTGCAAGACCAATCATCCAGATTTCATTCACTGGAAGAAGTAAGACAATAGAAAGAGCAAAAAACCCCTGAGCACAACAAGGGAAAGGAAAGGGAGCCTCTGATACCCTCCCTGATGGAGAGAAGCAGGCACATCTCTGAGAAGGGAGCCACAGGAGGAGTTAGATGCTATGTATACCACCAGGGCTGTGGTCTCATGTCCACAAGGACCACATCTTCTCATTCTTGGTGACTCTCATCCATGCTCACCCAACCTGTTGAAGGTCATCCGTGGCTCTCTGAACACTGTCTGGGTATTGGTAGAGAACCCAGGACTTTCTATTGATTATCATTAGAGGTGAGAGCATGCAGGAAGTGGAGGGTTGGAATCCTGCCTCTGACATAGTTGACTGGATGACTTTGGGCAGGTCCCTTGGTTTCCTCATCTGTAGAAATAGAAGTTAGGCTTCTAAGATCCCTCCTAGCTCAAAATCTCTGACCTTAGGAGTTTGGGGCTATAGATCTCCCGAATAACATTCCTTACATCCCTTTTTGGAGCATAGTTCTTCCCTGGTAATGTGTTACAGCCTGCTCCCACCTACCACATGCCTCCTCACTGCCCTGAGGGTGACTTCTAACTTAAATTCTTTAGAGACTAGAGTACTTCATGACTCACAGCTCTATAGTAGCAATGGAAGACTATAGATGTAAAAATGGGTCTGAATTCCAAAGCGGGCATGGGCGTAGATAGCCCTTCATATGTTTTACAAAGCGAAGGATAAAGCCAAACAGAAAGTAGAACCAAACCTCTCAAATCATGTCCTATGACAAAATGAAAACACATACACACAGAGCATGAGGAGAGGCCAAGAAGACCTCCTGAACTCTGACTCTTATCTCCTAAAATGCCCACGTGCCCCTCTCTGGGTCTGAAGCCAACAAACAAGAGTGCTGTGGGCAGTGTCTCTATGGCCCAATCCCTCTTTCAAACTAAGGCAAACACTCTCTACCACATAAGTACTGGGAGGTAACCTGAGGTTCCACCTGGGATCTCCTCTCTTTCTGCTAAGAGAGCCTTAGGGCAGATTCTTTCTTGGGGGCTGTGAAATAGAGGAAAAGGAGGAGGAGCAACAAGAAAAGAAGTCCTAAGGGTAGCAAGAAAGAAAAATAAAACCCAAATTATCTATCAGGGAAGATTTTGTTTTTTTACTGATAAGGTAAATAACCACAAAAGCAGCTTCATTAACAACCCAATAATGAGGAACTGGGTTCAAATACTACACTAGCTACCTACTGACTTGAACAACTTCCTCTTTGGGGGGCTCAGTTTCCTCCAATGTAAAATGAGGATGTCAGAATCAAGAAAGTCCAAAGTCCCTTCTTGCTCTAATTCTTTAATCATAGATAGTCAGGTGGCTACAGACAAGTCACTTTTCTTCTCTAAGCCTCCGTTTCCTTTTGCTTTATAAAAGAAGGTTGGACTTGGTCACTTCTGGTTCAGCCCCATAAGATGACTTCTCTGAACTGCAAAGTTGACATGATCCCAAAGAAGTGACAGAAGGAAGAAGAGCCCCCCAGGGACCCATGGAGGTCAGGAGGAGGTGAGGGAAGGAAGCAAACAATAAGAGACATGGCATAGTGACAAGGCTGATGGACTGGAAGTCAGGACACCTGGGACCAAATCCTAAGCTGTGGGAGCCTGGACAAGCCTTGGAAAAATAACCACCTAAGAAGAAAGAACCTTAGAAATTCCCTAGTCCAATCTCCTTCTTTTGCAGCTAAAGAAACCAAAGTCCAGGGACGTTAAGTAACTTGCTTAACATTGCATAGGTAATAAGGTGCAAGGCTGAGATTTGAACTCAGTTTTCTTGACTAGCAGCAATGTAATTCAACGAAAAGAACCAGCATTATGGAGTAAGTGGACCAGGGTTCAAATCCTCATCTCATCTTTAATGTGATCCTAGGCAAATCACCTGATTGTCTTCATCTGTAAAATGGGAAAACGGCCAGATGGTCCCTGATGTTTCTCCTGGTCCTAACCTAGAATTCCATGACTCTGATGTCAATGATCTTTCCATTTCCAATCTCATTTTACTTCTCAAATCTTCCATTGCCCTATCTGAAAAATAGGGTTAAGACTACAAGAATGCCTCATCAACATACTTTAGAAATATGAATTATTAGTATCATTATGAGTGCAGAACAAGAAAAGGGAAATTAAATATGATTAAATTGGGGACAATTGGAGGGGGAGGGGAAGGGCAGGGCTAAATGGAGAAGAAAGAAAACATCATGAAGGACAAAACAGAGCATACAGGTGGGATACAGTTCAGTGTAGATACTTTCACTGAATACAACAAAGATAAATTTAAAAAATGACTGCACAATACTTATCCCCCCCCCCCAACCCTAGCCACTCACCAAGATCTCTGTCATTGCTTCTGACTGATTCATCCAGGGCCCCTGAGACCTCACAACTAAACCAGAGTTCTCTCTTAGTGCTATTTGATCTTCTAGAAAACACAACTGGAAGTATCTGAGAGGCCAGGGCAGCTGAAATAGATTGAGAGAAGAGAGAAGTGGCACCTCAGAGCCCACCTCCAAAAGTACTAACTATAATGCTGCCTGTCTTACCACCATGAAGCACAGATTGCCAGCTGAAGCCTCAAAGAAACTGGCTTCAAGTCCAGGCTCTGGCATTAATTTCCTGAGATCCTGAGTGGGTCACTAAGCTTATTAATGCCTTGGTTTCCCCATCTGTAGAATGAGACATTTCAAACAGATGTGTATCATGAGCTAGCTAGGATTCTGCCCTCCCCAAAGGAAGCCCAATCCAATCAAGCATTGGCAGTCCTGACTTTCATTTCCAATCTGATCAGCAATTCAAATCACTCAGAACAAGCCACTAATAATAATGGATGATTTTATCAGCTTGGGGAACTCTCCCTCTCCATCCAAACTGTAGCCCATCTGTGAAACAGACTGGTTCCTTTAGAGTCAATGTAGACCTTAGGGACTGTCTAGAGAAAGAGAAAGTGATTGTACAAGATCACACAGTGTCAGAGACAGGAAGGAATTTCTGTCTGGAGCACCCCAAACCCAACACTTGAGCCAATTATCCCTACTCCTTCCCAGGCTACAGGCATAGGATGAAGGGAACCTGGCATTCCATTAACACAGGAGGAAATTCCCCCCCTCCAAAGAATGCTGGAGTCGTGAGTCACCTAATCTCAGAAATGAGATGTTGAGTGACTTTTCCAAGGTCATAAAGCTCATGCAGATCAGAGTAAGAACTTGAATCCATGTCTTACCGGGTCCAAGGCTAGCTGTCTGTTTGTTCTGCAGGCCTATGCCTCCCCCAACTCATAGAATCCCTAAGTGTTTCATTTTTCTTATATAAAATGAAAAACCAACAATGAGCCCTTGCCTCGACATCATCACAGGGATTATTGAGAAATCTAATGAGGTAAAGTTTTTTTGAAACACTCGCTGGTCCTTCAACAAATGGTATTTGTAAATGCAAAGAATAAGCTTTTAATAGAGTAATAACAAAGGACAGTTTCTTGGCATTGCCAAGACTGGGGGAGGGGCAGAAATGTGCACATGCATGTCCTAATCCTTAGGTCTGGGCTAAAACAGAAAACAGGCCAGAACTAGATGTTAGCAGGCTAGCTTGACACTGAAGGAACTGACTTTCAGTGATACATAAACAGAGAACAGCTAACTGAGTTTCTAAGTCTAGTTTTTGGGTTCACACTACCAAAAATATATTTTTGAGAGACTATGTAGAAATGACAGAGATTGGGGTTGTTCAAACTGGAAAAAGAGGAAGCATGGAGCCAAGAGGAAAAGAAGGAAGCAGAATGTCTGTCTCCAAAGACTTGAAGAGCTTTCATGTGAAAGAAAAACAAACAGATACAGAGATAGATTCATATATGTGTGCATATATTTCTAGCAATGATATCTAGAAATATATACATGTGTGTAGATATCATATATATTATATGTAGGATAGTTTGGGTCTCAAGGATATATTCTTGATATCCAGAGTGTTGCAAAAATATGTACATGTGTATATAATTTCTTGATATTAGTGCTATCCTTATATAGCTATATAGAGATATGGATAGCATGTATGTATGCATATAAACACAGATGTAAAGATACACATATGTATCTCTATATTTCTATCACTGATGTCAAGAAATACATAAATATATACAGTTCTGGAACACTGGATAGCGTGTGTGTGTGTGTTTTCTATATCACTGATAGAACTAGGAGCAAAGGAGAGAAGTTTTGGAGATGAAAATTTCAACTTGATGTAATCACTTACGCTGTCAACAAATGAAAGAAGTAATCTGGGCAAGCATCATAGAATCTGAGAGGAGGAAGGCATTTCTTCAGCCATTAGGAAAAGCCAGAGTGAAAACCAATTCCTACTGTAACGGTCCTGACAAGTGAATATCCATCCAGTTTCTATTTGAAAACTTGCAAGAATGGGGAACCCACTACATCTTGAAGCTATATCTCAGAAGCAAAGAGAGTTGGAACAGGCCTGAGATCTGCTAAATTCAATCCAGATCTTCAAAAGACTGTAAATATTCTGTACATTGGACAAGTGAACAGCCAATATCTAGGTGTTTGGGAGGAGGGTGACTGTTCAGAACTGACTTGGATTAGATAGTCATGAGGTGCCCTCCAATTCTAAGGAAGGGCAATGCTAAAAGTCATAAAAACATACAGAGAAATGCACTGGGTCAATGACAGCAGAGCTTCCTCATCCTGTTTAACTTCATTTTCTGATTAATGAGGGACAAGCCAGATGCTGTTCTTTGTTCAAGCCCCTTGCTGTTGGAAATTCTTCTCAAAATGCACTTATCCACTTGCCTGTGTTAGAACAGAAAAGGAGGATCATTTTTCTCTGATGATTTCAGCATCTCAGGGTCAGCATTCTGAAGACTGTGTACAGTGTCTCATTGTGCAACCCTATTGATGCGGAAAGTTTGGGGAGATAGGGATGGAATTGTAATGAACCAAGGATATACCCTGAAATTGGACATTCTGAAAAATAACTCTGATTTCATCTTTTTTTTATGGACCTTTAGTCCTAGACTTGGAATGCCTGGGATTGGGGAGGTTGGGGGAAGAAAGGGAAGCAGGTTAACTAAATGTTCCATTTAATTGGATTCTGTTTAAGTGAGGTTTTGCTTAGCTATTTCTTCAAAGTGCAGCAACTGCTGATGTCAATGTTTCCATGAGGCAGCTTTAAATGGTGGCTAAAAGGGCAGAACTCGGAGTTGAGGGTCCAAAGATTGAATTCTGATTCAGATACTTTCTACCTGTAGGATTGTGGGCAGATCACTTAGCTGCTCCCAGATTCAGATTTTTCATCTGTGCAGTAGGCAGAATCATTCCTGTAGAATTTGCCTTGCAATGAGTGTGAGAGTCAAAAGAGAATGTGTGTCAGATACTTTACAAATTTGAGTAAAGATGCATGTATATGGATGTGGCCATCACTACTATTTATTTAAAACCACAACCAATTTCTCTTCCCCATCTCTAACCCCTGCCAGCCACTTTTTGAGTACACCAATTAAGAAAAGAGATTAAATTCAGCAGCAATCTAAATTGCTAAATAATAATAATAATAATTTAAAAAATTTTCCCAGAGGTCATTTTTCCCTCTTATGCTTTTTTTTATGGGTTTGCTGCTTTAAGAGCCTCTGCAGCAGTAATGACCTTCAGTTCAAGCTACTTCCTGCCTGTTAATGACCATCTGGGTGAAAGGCCCCAGACTTGAATCCAGTTTCCTTCCAGCAGGCCATGGTGGCTGGGAACCCATCACCTTGTTACCATTACTACTCAAATCATGTTATTTCCACATTACTGTCAAATTAACTCCTTTTCTCTGAGCAATTTCAACATACTTTAGGCTGCTTCAAGTCACCAAAGAATTTTTTCTCTGTCTTTTTTTTTTAAGGGTAAGTAAGACAATGTCAACACTCACTGTGAAACTGGAAAAGTATGTTGGGCAGTTGTTGAAAGAAGGCAGTCAAAGCCCCGTGTGGTCTGAGTTAACAGGACAGCTAGATGCCCCAAATCCATTGCATTGTTACGGAATCGGGTGGGAAGAAGTTGTTCCAGCCTTTAAACAGTTCTCTTAGGAAATGGGTTTATTGACATAGCTAACCATGAACACATACAGCATGGGTGCATTCCCTATTGCAAGATGAGCCAGGGTGAGGTTTTGAATGGGTGCATGCCTAGCTAATCCAGGAATGGTCTCCCATGGAATTCTGGAGTGGTCTTCTCTGTCATTCTTCCTTTGAGATTCATAATGAATCATAAGCAAAAGAAATGGATGAGAGTCCAAAGGGCTCATGGGAAGGAAAAAAGAGAAAAAAAAAAACCCTGAAAGATGTTGTACTGAAAGGACCTACAATAAGTTTCCCATGTAGGATGAAAAGGGAGGCCTGCTACATGCTCTCCTGGGCTCTCTGGGAAAGCAGCTCATAGGGCAATGAATGAGTCTGGGATGAAGGTGAAAACAAATAGCCTGTGAGCTTCATGGTCCTTAGACAACCATTAGAGAGCAGTGTGGGTGGTCCAGTCCTATTTGGACCTCATGTAATCACCTGGAGGTGATTCCCCAAGTCATTTAGACTCCCAGGAAGTTTCAAAGGCACTCAACAAAAAGACCAAAAAAAGGAGACAGCACCAACTAGTCTACTGGTCTCCACAGCATCCTCTCTTGAAACTGACCCATTGTACCCCTAAAGGACATTATTCCCAGACCACATACACACACAGATACACACACACACACACACACACACACACACACACACACAATTATTCATGCAAACCAAAGCTGACTATATTTAGTATCAGATGTAGACTTCGGTAAATACAAAAGAAGGAATAACAGTCCCATAAAATTAAGGACCTCAGAGGTTAAAGAGTCTTACTCTAAGATCCGGAAACAAAAACAGATTTAAAAACCCAACAACACTACGAGTATTTTCTACAAATTGGGATGTAACTTTATCCATGTTTGATAGCAGAGTCAAAAACTGGGCACTTGGTGTATGAGTTAATTTTAAAAAAATAATACTTTTTTTTCACAGTGAGTTCTAAACCCTTCTAAGATTCTGCTAGTTTTAATAGAAAGCCACTCATTGGCACAGGGTTACATCATATGGTGTGCCCAGCTTGCCCTCTTCCATATGGAGGAAAGCATGGAAGGGCTCAGCCATGACTCCTCACCCACTTCTACCATTATGAAATTAGGATTTTCTTCTAACTAGACACTAATGGAACCAGAGCACATGGATGATTTCTGTGGCATCCTTGATCAAGCATCCCTTGCTGTTTATCTCAATGCCACTGGTTGGAGAAGCAGCGGCCTGGAGGAGATGCTTCCTAGTGCCCATCCGATCAGCTGCTGGCATTGCCACTGCATTTGCCTTTGCCTCAGAAAGGTAAGAGATGGGCAAAGCCATCTGAGAAGTCTGGTCTCCAAACCACAAGTAACAGCCATTGCCCCTTGAACTTGTTCCAAGGAAAGTATGCAGCTTTAAGTCCCATTCCCAAAGTTTAGCTACTTTGCTATTCATTTTGGAACTTGAAACTGTTTCATGTCAAACATGGCTAGAAAACCCCTGGTGCTCATTAGCGGGCTGTTGGAATCGGTTCCCTGTCAGGACCGGCACAGTCTTCTTCACAGTTTAAAAGAATTCATGTGTCTTTGTCTCAGCAGATAAAATCCCCAAAGCACCTGAATATGCCTCAGCAAAGACGAGGGTGATACCCGAGGGCTCCAGAAGCTTCCCCACCTCTTCTGAGCATCCCCAGGGAGGGATTCCAGGGCCAGAAAGGGCTGCTGCCTTGACTTCCCAGTGAGGCTCCGAAGTTTCTCCTGTTTATAAAGTGAAATCAAAGGTGGGCAGTGATTAAATACAATGGCTTGGCCAAAGGCCTCTTGCCTGACCTGGGGCCACGAGGAGAAGAGATCCCGCTGGCGCGGAAGCTGATTCAAACAGAACCAAGCTGACGGATAGCAAAGGAAGCCGGCCCGGTCCATTCCCCCAGATGTCACCCCGCCTGACGTGTCCGCAGGTCTCTCCATCAGCTTGGAGAACTTCCCCTCCCGGGGGGGGGGGGAGGCTGGAGGCCTAAGGCAAAAGTGGGGGGGGCAAAGGGAGAGTTGGAGGACAGGGAAATCCCCAGCGGGGAGACTTCGAGGAGAGAACTTGCCCCATGGAGCTCACAACCTTCCCTGGCCTCACCCCCATCCCATGGCACCTGGGTCTCAGTCGGCAAAGCGCTGCATGAGGTGGTCGTCCCGCCTGCTCCCTCCACTGCCTCCCCCGCTGTCCATGAAACGGTCACAGGGGAATTCGATGAGGTCGGCCTCGCTCAGGGCGCACACCGCCGTGCGGGGCCGGTGGGACTGGAAGCCCGAAAAGTCCGCCGACACCCCGGTGCCCATGGAGCGGAGAGGCCGTCGGGTGGAATACATCTGCCGCACGTGGACTGGGGCGCCCCCTTTCCGGCGGCCCCGCAGCTTCCTCCGCAGCCAGCGGGATGCCCAGGCCGCCAGTGCCAGGAAGACCAGCAGCGCGTTGACGGCCAGGAGCACCAGGGTCAGCAGCTGGTAGTCCACGCCCCCGGGCCGGCCCCCGACGTGGCCGGCCTCTGGCAGGGTGACCAGGCCGGCGCAGTGGTCGCGGGGGGCCACGGGGCAGACCCGGCCCCCGAGGACGGCCTCCACGCACACCAGGTAGGGAGTGTCGCCTCTCAGCTCGCGCAGCGTGGCCGTGTCGCTTCGTTCGGGCAGGTAGATGAAGCGGTGGAATTTGGGCTGCTGGCCGAAGCGGTCGAAGAGCAGGCGGAAGCGGGCGCCGTCGGGCGGCCGGGGGCTGCGGTGGTCGCGGACCGCCCAGCGCACGGTAGCGGTGTCCGTGCCCACCGCCTCCACCGTCAGGTTGCAAAGGATCCATTTGTTGAACTCGCAGGGGTCGGCCACCAGCGGGGGCAGCGCGTCCGGGCCCGCGGCCGGGGAGGCCCTCTCCTGATGCTTCGCGGCCAGCCGCTGCATCTCCGCCCTCTGCCAGGGGTCGCCGGCGGGCGTCGGCGCAGAGCCAGAAGGGGCGGTCCTCGGGAGGCTCGGGCTAGCTCCGGGGCGACCGCTAGCTTGCCAGCTGGGGCGCGTCCCGTCGGCGAGCCACGGTTGGACCGTAGTGGCCGCGGGAGGGGGTGGATGCTGGGAGCCGGGCCCGCGCCGCCCGAGCCTCAGGCCGCTCCGGTTGCCGCCGTGCGCCCCCGCCCCCTCGGCCCAGGCCACCCCGGGCGGGGCGCTCCCGCGCTGCGGCTGCGGCTGGGGCTCCCCAAGATCATCAAGAGGAGGCGCCCCTGGCTCGGTCCCGGAGAGCGCGGGCAGGGCCGAGGGCGGCGGGGAGGAGGCGTCCGGCTGGAGGCAGGAGCCGTTCTGCAGCTGCACGTCGTCCAGGTAGTCGAGGTACTTCCCTCGCAGGGCGGGCGGGTGGCGGCACTGCACGAACACAGTCAGCAGGCGGCCCTGCGAGTGCCAGTGGCCCATCCAGCGCTTGAGGCCGCGCAGGCGGCAGTCGCAGGTCCAGCCGTTGCCGTCCAGGTCCAGCCGGTAGAGGGCCGGGCTGGCGCCGAAGATGTCCCCCGCCAGCCAGCCCAGCTGGTTGTCCCGCAGGTTGAGCTCGCGCAGGCGGCCCAGGCCGCGGAAGGCGGCGGGGGGCAGCGCCGAGAGGCGGTTGCGGCTCAGGTCCAGCGTCTCCAGGCCGCCCAGGGGGTCGAGCAGCGCGGCGGGCAGCTCCCGTAGCCGGTTGCCGTCGAGGCGCAGCTCCCGCAGGGCGCCCAGCCCCACGAAGGCCTCGGGCGCCAGGTGCGCCAGCTGGTTCCCGCTCAGGGCGAGCAGGCCGAGCCGGGGCAGGTGCTGGAAGACGCGGCCGCCCAGCTGCTGCAGGCTGTTGGCCGACAGGATGAGGCTGCTGAGGGAGCGCAGCGGCCCGAAGGTGGCGGGGTGGCGCAGCGACGGCTGCAGCTCGTTCCCGGACAAGTTGAGGAAGCGCAGCTTCCCCAGGTGGGCGAAGGCGTTCTTGCCCAGGAAGCGGATGCGGTTGGCCTCCAGGTGCAGGTAGAGGAGGTTGCCCAAGGGGGCGAAGGCCGAGTCGGGCAGGGAGCCGAGCGCGTTGCCGTCCAACCTCAGCTTCACCAGGCTCTCCAAGCCGTCGAAGGCACCCCGGCTCAGCCGGCCGATTTCGTTGCCGTTGACGTAGAGGATGCGCAGCTTGGCCAGGGGGGCCAGCGTGCCCGGGGCCAGCCCCTCCAGCAGGTTGTTGCCCAGGTAGAGCTCCTCCAGCCGCGAGAGCTTCTCGAAGGTCTTGGGGTGCAGGGAGCGGATCTGGTTGAACTGCAGGTCGAGGCGCCGCAGCTGCGCCAGGCGGTGGAAGTCGAAGGCCGTGACGTTGGCTATGAAGTTGCCCCCGAGGCTGTAGGTGAGCACCTCCTGCGGGCTGGGCAGGGTGCTGGTCTTGGGCACGGCGCGGAGCCCCCGGTTGGTGCACAGCAGATGCTGCTGGTGCTGGCAGTCGCAGCGCTCGGGGCAGATGGGCTCCGGGGGCGGCGGCGGCGGCAGCGACAGGCAGCTGCCCAGCAGCAGCAGGAAGCCCACCGTCCGGGCGACCTCCATGCCCGACCCCCCGACGGCGTGGCGAGGCGTGCGCGCTGCTGGCTCCCTCGGCTTGGCCTCCAGCCTCGGGCTCTCTGCCTCATGCCCCCCTCCCCGCCCGCAGCCTCCGCCGGGGCTCGGCGAGCCCCCCGGACGGGCTCCGCGACGGCTGGGACGCGCCCGGAGAAGCGAGTGTGGCCGGGGCCCCGGCGCGCCGGTACCATCCGCGCCCCGGCGGCCGCCTGCCCTCCTGCCAGCCTGCGGCCCGAGCGCGGCGGGGCGGGGAGCAGGGAAGCCGGCCCCCTTCTCCTGGCGGGCGGCTGCGGGGCCTGGGGCGAGAACCGGTTCGTGGCCGGCCCGGACTGGCCGGGCTGCGCCTAGCGCCCCGCGGAGCTCCCGGCCCGGCCGCGTTCCGCCCAGCCCGAGCCGCGCTGGCCGAGCAGCTTCATGGCTCCGCTCTCTCCTCCCCCTGCCGCTCCTCCTCCTCCTCCTGCTCCTGCTCCTGCTCCTGCTCCTGCTCCTGCTCCTCCTCCTCCTCCTCCTCCTCCTCCTCCTCCTCCTCCTCCTCCTCCGCGGCCGCCGCCGGGCTCCAGGGGGACCAGGGCTGTTCGGGCCCCCCCACGGCCCTGCCAGGGAGGGATGAGAGAGTAGAGTCCGGGGCTGCCCGGCCGGAGCCCGAACTCCCCAAAGTGCGGAGGGAAAGAACAAAAACAAACCCAAACCAGAGCCGGGGCCGGAAATTCGTACTTCCCACACTGGGTCCCCCCTTGGGACCCCAGGCGGGAAAGAGGATCCGGCGGGGCTTGGAGCGAGCCCCCCGCGAGGGGGAGCAGGAAAGCTTGGAGCCGCCCGGGCCGCCGCCGCGCCGCTTCTGGCCAGCTCCGGGGACAGCGGCCCCCGAATGGGAAAGGACGGATTGGAACCAGCTGCGGGGCCGGGGACGGACGGGCGGGGGCCGGGGGAGGAGGGGAGCAGGGGGAGGGGCGGCCCGGCAGAGTGGGGGGCTGAGGGCGGGGGCGAGGAGGGACTCAGCCAGGCGGCCGAGGACATCTGCAGGCGCACAGAGCCGTTTTTATTTGCCAAGAGTGACCCGGCCCCTTCCCGAGAGTGGCAGGAGCGAGCGAGCGTCCCTCGGAGCAAGCCGCTGGAAGGCCAGTGCCCGGAGACAACCGGCCTCCCGGAGCCGGGGCAGGAAGCTTTCCCCAGCTCTTGGCCCGGGGCCATCAGCGTTATATAGGAAGCTTTTGGCAGCCACATCAAGGCTGTCTGGAGAGGGTTGGTGAGCGGCCGCTGGCCCTATTCTCCTGCGAGAAGAGGCGGGCCCATGCACAGATGGCCCTGTGTTCTGGCCTCTAGCATCTGGGGAATGAGGCCGCTGTGGGCGAGCGTGGCATCAGCCCCCTGAGAGGGAGCTCTTGTTCCCAGAGAGCTTCCCTGGGCACGGGCAGCTTAGGCAGGGACCTGGCGGGCCACCGCCAGGCCGTTCTCCTCGGCAAGTCCTGAGAATTCTTCTAAGCCCTCCGCGTCATCTAGAGTGAGTCTCTGGCACTGCCTGCTGAAGGCGTCGGTCGGGCTCGCTGGGCCTCGGGTGCTAGCTTGGCTTTGGAGGGGGCGACTTGCTGTGATAGGAGGAGTACTGGAGACTTACAAAGCCGGAGCACTGGGTGGGGAGTCCAAGCTCAAGTCAAGCCCCTCCTCTTAGTGGTGAGATCCTGGATCGGTCACTTAACCGGGAACAGAACCTCAACTTCCTCAGTTCCCTATATGGGAACCATGAGACCAGTGGTCCTCCTCTCTATGATAACTGTGCAGTTCAAATGAGATGAGCGAATGAATGCCACACGGGGAGGCCCTTTATGAAAGTCCTAACTGTGGGCTAAGTCCCGGCTTTGGAGGTTGCTGACACCCCCGAACTACTCCGGGCACCCTCGTCGAGGAACCCAAGAAGAGCAACACACGTGTCTCTCCAGCGCAACCTGACAAACAGTATTAAACACTCCGCGTTGCAAACCCTGAGTTCAGTGGAGGTTCTGTAAATGCTCCTACCTGGAGAAGCCACTGGTCCAGACTCTCCAAGCGACCTTGGAAGATACTAGTCCAGATGAGGGGATCCAGAGAAGGGACCAAGAGGAAAACAGGCCAAACCCGGGCCTTGTAACTCCCAGTTCTGTGTCCTTATGAACGATGGAGCAAGACAGCAGGAATATACGAGATTAGACCCTGCTCCACCAGTCTTAGACCTTTTCTACCTGGAAATCCCCAATACAAATCTCACCAATGAGTGATCAGGTAGCTAGATGGCACAATGGAAAAGTGCTGGGTCTGAAGTCAGGAAGTCTCATCTTCCTGAATTCAAATCCAGCCTCAGCCATGTACTGCCTGTGTGACCCTGGGCAAGGTAGTTGGACCTATTTGCTTCAGGGGCAGCTAAGGTGGTGCAGTGGATAAAGCACCCGCCTTGGAGTCAGGAGGACCTGGGTTCAAATCCGGTCTCAGACACTTAATAATGACCTAGCTGTGTGGCCTTGGGCAAGCCTCTTAACCCCGTTTGCCTTGCAAAAACCTAAAAACAAAAAATAGACCTATTTGCTTCAGTTCCTTGTCTGTAAAATGAGCTATAGAAGAAAAACTGGTAACCACTCCAGTATCTTTGCCAAGAAAGCCCCCAAAGGAGTCCGAAATGACTAAACCACTTGCTGACTCTGAGCTCAGCATTCTATCCACTGCACTTTGCTTCCCCTCCACGAGTGGCTTGGGGTACAATGGAAGAAAGCATGAGTTCAGGTCATCACATTCTTCTGGCTCTTTTACAAGAATCTGACCAAGTCCCCTGTGGCCCAGAGCTAGCCATCAAAAGTCATAGGTAAAGATGGCGCCACCTGGGAGATCAGATCAGTTACTCATCTCCTCTCTCAGGGTAGCCTTGTCACCCTGCCTGACTTTTCTTCAAAGCAGCCTGGTCAGACCTGGTGTGACTGGCATGAGCTTTAGTAATTGTGAGGCTGAGACTGAAGAAGGTGAAGAAAAAGAACCTTATTTACCTTCCCAAGTTTCAAGATCACAGATAATCAGCACATGCTTTTTGAATGGCCGCTGCTCTCTTTACCTATGGAATTTGCTTTTTATTAGTTCTGCTAGAAATATCGAGGCTATAAAACACCTTCCTGGATTTTTGATGTCAGAAGATGATGGCTTCTCCATAACATTTCATTTTCTTGAAAACAACCCAGCTGCCATAGGCTGTTAGTGCTATTTGAAGATAATACCATCTGACCTATTTCAAAGATGTATAGGCAGCTCTTCCTGTGGCCCCAGTTTACTCCCATTTACAAAGAGGTGTCACTTAAACTCCTCAACTCTTTGGCTGAATGAGAGCAGGACTCCCTGATCCACAGCTGAAAACCATATAGTTTGTCTCCTTCCGGAAGAGAAGTGGGGAGGAGTGACTTCCAGATGTCTCATCAATACTGGTTTTCCTCAGGGAATTCATTTTTTTTTTATAAAGTGCAGCCTTCTGGATTTGAAAAGCTTTGAAATTGCCCATTCCTCCCCTCCTCCCCAAAGTAGTATATAATATATATATATATACATATATATATATGGAGAGAGAGAGAGGGATAAAACACATATATGTCTGAATGTCTATGTCTATGTATGTATAGACACATATGTGTGTGTGCATGCAAAGGAGTATATACCCACACCCATTATATATAAAAAACACACACATGTATAATGTCTGAATATATCATGTCTATATAAGTTTCCACACCCATATATGTGTGCCTGTAGATATGTATCTATCTATGTGTGTATATAGATAGAGAGATCAATGATAAATTAATAGAGGAGTAGATAAAGACAAATAGAGAAATAGATAGATGATAAAAAATAAATAGAGAAGTAGATAAATAGATAGACAAATAGAGGAGTAGACAGACAGATGATAGATAGATAGATAGATAGATAGATAGATAGATAGATAGATAGATGATAGATAGATGATAGATAGATAGATAGATAGATAGATAGATAGATGATAGATAGATGATAGATAGATAGATAGATAGATAGATAGATAGATGATAGATAGATAGATAGATAGATAGATAGATAGATAGATAGATGATAGATAGATTATAGATAGATAGATAGATGATAGATAGATGATTGATAGATAGATAGATGATAGATAGATGATTGATAGATAGATAGATGATAGATAGATAGATAGATAGATAGATAGATAGATAGATAGATAGATAGATAGGTAGGTAGGTAGGTAGGTAGATAGGTAGACAGATACACACACATAAAGAAAAAGGATTTTTTCATCTGGAGCTGTTCCAAGAATTTCTGGGCCTGGATGAGTGTCACAAAATGTGCTTAGGGTAAATAGACTAAAACAGCTAGAGAGACAGTTGAATCATTGCAAGGGGGTAACAGCTGAATGGGCCAGGGCAGAGTCCAGTTGGGTGTGGGTCAGCAGGGGCTGGAAGCATCTGGTAGCTTCCTCATTTCATTATTGCTTCTTGCTAACTGGATGTTAAAGTCACTCGTTTAAGTGCAATAGAACTTTCAGGGCTACCAGTGCTCTCTAAATTCCAATGCCTTGTGGCAAAGCCCAGTTTACCTCCTCCCTAGTTACAGGGCTGGTGCTTTGTCTATCTGTCCTCAGTGACCTGGGCAGTTAAGCAAAAGAAGTGATAGATCACTAGTCTTGGAGTCAGGAACACTCATCTTTATGAGTTCAAACCCAGTCTCAGATACTTAACTAGACCAGTGACCCTGGGCAATGTCACTTTTATCCTGCTTGTCTCAGTTTCTTCATTTGTAAGATGAGCTGGAGAAGGAAATTGTAAACCTTTCCACTCTCTTTGCTAAGAAAACTCCAAAACAGAGTTAGGAAGAGTCACACACGATTGAATAACAACTTCAGTGACCTACTTTGGCATTAACTTACTAGATTCATTTCTAAACTATACACCTCTTTAGGGAGCAAAAAGTATTTTTCATGAATTGAATATGATAAAAAAAACCCCAATAATTGAAGGAAATCACATAAAAGCTGAAACAGGTACTCTAATAATCTCCATTACAGCTGATGGTACCAACGATTCATTCTTAACCATCATAAAATAATTAGCTTAATAATAATAATGTGGGCTGGCATATAGGATATATATTATCTCCTTTGACCTCCAGAACACTCTGGAGAACTGGATGCCACCATTATTATTGTTCCTGTTTTGCAGATGAGAAAAACTGTCATTTGCCCTTGGTTACACACAAAGGGTCCATCAGGTTTTGACTTCAGTTTGAAAGTGACCCCAAGTCCATTTCTTTAATCATACCTACCCTTTGTCCCCTAGCAAGCCAAAATACTATTGATTGATTTCATATGGATGACAATAGAATGCAGATAGTAGATGAATCCTAAATGTCTAAAGTTTTCCATTATATATGAACCAAAGGCAAGAGCATTTCAGAGGGAAAAGCAAAGAAAGTACATATTTGAACCAGACATCAATGACAATAGGCACGTTTAATAGGACCTCTGCTAATCCTGCATTTATTTGGTTCTTTCTTCTTTTTCAGGCTGTTCAAACTCCAGATTTTCTCTAACATGCCACAGGAACCTCTTTTAGAGGTCAATTTTTAGGTCAATTCACTCCATTCCTGAAGCTCTCTCTCTCTCTCTCTCTCTCTCTCTCTCTCTCTCTCTCTCTCTCTCTCTCTCTCTCTCTCTCTCTCACACACACACACACACACACACACAAACTTCATACTCCAACCCTTCAACTTTCTTCTGCAGATTGGTTCCTTTCAGAACCAACTTAAAGAATCTGCACAGCTATTGAAGTCTTCCTCCTTCTCCAGATTGTCCTCCTTCCTCACTTTCCAGACTTTCTCTACCATGCACTAGGGCTGGTTTCCCCTCCCCTTTTCAGCTACCTTTTATGTGTGATTTTTCTCCATTAAAATGTGACCTTCTTGAAGGCAGAGACTATTTTTCTGCTTAAATTTATATCCTCGACTCTTAGCACACTGTCTGGCTATTGTATTTCTTACTGATGATGATGATGATGATGATATTTGTCCTTCATTCTTGAAGAAGACCATGGCATCATGTCATGACTTGTACATGCCTGGCCATAGTAGGGACTTAATAAATGATTGAAAACTTGACCTGGTTCATTTTACAAGTTCAGGGTGCCCCAGCACATAAGCACAGAGACTATGAATCAATATTAATATTAATTAATTTATGATATGTCCCTTAAAGTCTGAAGATTAGATTAGGAGAGTTAAGGAGTGAAATGAAGAGATTCAGACCATGAACGAGCTGTCACCTTTGATATTTATTTTGCCATGACCCCTGTCCTAAGCCAACAGCCAGCTGTGTGAGAGTTGGACTCTTGGGAAGTTTCTCAGAAGCAGCCAAAGTCAGGGAGGAAGAACAAGCCCCAGTCTCCATGAGCACAGGCTCGAGTCAGCTCTGGAATGAATCAGTCTCCCTTCTCTTTCCTTTGTCAGTAAGGAGCCAAAAGGTTCTCAGAGAGCAACTCGGAGAGTGGGGACAAAAAAAATCAGGCTTATTTCCCCCCACCATTCACTGTCTCAGAGTCCTTAGGAAGCAAGGAAAACTGAGTGATATGTCAGGGAGCAAATCTTTCCTGTACAAAGGGGAAGAGCTAAAATATCATCTTTGGTAGCAGCTACCTTTCCTTCCCTTGAGATTTGTGCTGTTCTCAGCCTCAGAGATATTTAGCAGCCCCATCACTAGCCCTGGATAAGAATCTCCTTCAGTAACTATCAATTGGATGTCACAGCATTAAGTATGAGAAATTTTTTTTTCTTCTTTTTCTAATTTAGATGCTAATTTGCAAGTTCATGTAATAGAAACTACATTTTTCTCTGCAGGTTACTTTGAATGTGGAATAACTGGAGTTTAGATACTATCTTTACCACTTTCTATGTGATCATGATCAAGTCACTTAGGCCTCTTGGCCTCAGTTTCCTCATCTGTAAAATGAGGGGGTAGAATCAGATGATCTCAAAGATTTTGGATCTAAGATCTCATCTGGAGAGACATTTGCCATCCAAGTTGTCTATTCAAAATGATAGAAAAAATTGAAAATAAAACTTTTCATTTTAAGAAAAAGATCACAAACTCAGAAAAAATAGCAACAATTCCAGCTGGGAAGTGATTGGGGCCAAATCACCATAGGAGACACAGGTTTGGGTAGGTCAAGAGGAATTGATGGAGGCTGTTGGGAAAGGACAGCCTAGTATGTATATTTGCGGAGAAGGACTGACCGTAGGAGTGGTTTGTGTAGGCAATGAAGGCTTTTGGGGAGGGAAGCCTGAAGTCAGCACGTAGGAGGATGAAGAAAGCCTTGGTTATTTCAGAATCCACAATGACTTTTTTTTTTTCACCTGGAAATCTCCAATACAAATCTCACCAATAAGTGATCAGGCAACTAGATGGCACAGTGGAAGAGTGCTGGGTCTGAAGTCGAGAAGTCTCGTCTTCCTGAGTTCAAATCCAGCCTCAGCCATGCACTGCCTGTGTGACCCTGGGCAAGGTAGTTGGACCTATTTGCTTCAGTTCCTTGTCTGTAAAGTGAGCTATAGAAGGAAAAACAATAACCATTCCGGTGTCTTTGCCAAGAAAGCCTCAAACTGAGTCACAAAGAGTTGGGCATAACCGAACAGCTGAAGTGGGCACCCAGGTTAACCTGAAAGATCTTTGTTCAAAGGACAAAATCACTCTCAAGTCAACCCAGTTTGGCCTTTGGCAATCTCTTCCTTTTAGGAACTATGTTTCACACACTTACTCTAAAGTCCCCTCACCAAGTTCTACTCCAGGTTCTGCCCTCAAGAAAGCATCTGGAAAGGAGGGGCTTGAACTCAATTTGTTAAATAGTGAGAACTCCCCCTCCCCAACAAAAGAGGAGAAAGAAGAGACTGCTGACAGAGTGTTGAGGTTGTAGGCAGCAGCCCTGGTTCCGATCCTGGCTCTGCCATTTTCTATTTATGCCATCTTAGGCAAAGCTTGAATTTCTTAGAGGCCAAATTTCTTTGTCTGGAGAATCAAGGAGCTGGACAAGATGGCCTCCAAGGCCCCTGGATGGTCTAAATGTAGAATCCTATGATATTCTATGTTCTTTGCTTATAAAAAAATCTCAAGAGACTAGCAAACTGGACCTCCAACAAAGATAGCTTGGGGGGGGGGGGTGCTTCTCATGTACAATGCAATCTCCTATCTCTAGTCTATTTTATCCGATCCTATTTTTCTCTTAGTGAACATTTATTATACAACTTAACCGACAGGAGACATTATTTGGTAATGTTGCCCTGGCAAGAAGAAAGCCCAGGGGGTGGCTAGATGGCGCAGTGGATAGAGCACCAGCCCTGGAGTCAGGAGGACCCGAGTTCAATAACCTCAGACACTTAATAATAACCTAACTATGTGGCCTTGGGCAAGCCACTTAACCCCATTGCCTTGCAAAAACCTAAAAAAAAGTTAAATAAAAA
Organism: Macrotis lagotis; assembly: GCF_037893015.1. NCBI lineage: Eukaryota > Metazoa > Chordata > Mammalia > Peramelemorphia > Peramelidae > Macrotis > Macrotis lagotis. The sequence continues at coordinate 18,516,898 of NC_133664.1, forward strand.
CAGAGGAAAGCCCAGCAGGGAGTGAAAGTTTTCCTCTATTGTCTCTGAAGCTCTCAGGAGCAGCTGACTTATTCAGAAAAGGTGAATGACATCTACTAATGTAATAAGGCACTGCATGCAGTTAATCAACAGACATTAAGCCCTTTCACTGTGCAAAGCACTGGAAATATGAAAGGAGGCAAAGGACAGTTCCTAACCACAAAGAGATTGCAATCTCATGCTAATTCTGGACAGCTAAGCATGTCCAGGAGAAAATGGGAGATAATCATTAGACTTGATCATCAAGGTTGCCTTCTTGAAAGGCAAGGGAGCAGAGTAGAAAGAACCCTAGAATTGGAGTCAGACATTTTTGGACTGAACCTTGACTTCATCAGTCCCATCTTTTAGTGCCCACCAGACTATGGCTTCAGGCAGCAACTTACCATGCCATCTCCCACCTCTACACCTTTACTCAAACTGCTCCCCTGACCACACACACATACACACCTGGAAGGTACCCAGTACTCCACTTGTCGTCTTAGAGCCTGAGCTATTGTCTTGGCTCAGTATAGCTTCGGTCTCCTTCATAAGACCTTGCCAAAGTCTTTCCATTTCTTCCCAGTTTTTTCTTTTCTCTGCCCAAATGATCTCTTCCCATGAGAAAGTCAGTTTTTTGAAAGGCCTTATTATCTGTATGGTCCACATCTAGTGATTCCTATTGGACAAGAAGTTATTGCCTGTTGGTTGAATTGAATTGAATTCCCTAATCTATTCATCTGAAATATTTGTGCTTCTCCTCCCTCAGGGCAAGATGACATGGGACTTCTTCCAGGTCCTTCAATACTTTAAATGATGTGAAATGTGAAAGGGATAGAAATTGGAAAGGATTAAAGAATTAGGTGGCGAAAGGTGAGGTCTTGGGACTGTGGATCTGTATCCTCAGTATCTAGCACAGGCAGGAACATGGGTGATTCTTATCTTTAATCTTCGAAGAAGGTCAGAATGCCATCACTATGTTAGAGACAAGCTAGAGACAAGTTTTCCATGTGAGCACCTGGGGTGGCTACTCTAAACTTAGTATGTCCTGTTGGCTCTAATTCTTCTCCATTAGGAATTATCTAATAAGTGTTTGCCAATCAAAAGAGAAATCGATCTGGGACACCATACACATCTCCATTAGATATTTCAGAGAGCCTTAGGATTTTTTTTCAAAGATTTTCTTTTCAATCCTACAGTTGAGAAATAAAGTTTTCTCTAGATGCATAGTATTAAATTACCACAATACTCTTTGGTCAGAAAGTAAGGAAGGGAGGAAAGGAGGTAGGAGCGGAAAGAAAAAAGGAGGAAATAAAAAAAGAAGGGAGAGGAGAGGGGAAGCCTAGGATGAACAGTAAGGAATAAGTCTCTAGAAAATACAATTGGGTAGACATGGTTTGTCTTTTTCATAAATATATTATAAATCTTACCTCAAGGCTGTTCAACACTTGAGGCAGTGGCTGTTATCAGGGCTAGACTCCCAGGGTGATTACACAGAGAGGAACGTTTTTGGTTTCTTTGTCAAAACTTGGAAAGTTTTGGGAGGCATTGACTCAATGACGTGTGCTTATGTAAGGCTCCGAAAATATACTGACAAACTAAAATGTTAGAAGGAGTCTAATAAAATGAAATTTAATAGAGATAAAGATAATCTTACATTTGTGTCCAAATAATCTACTTCAAAAGCACATGGCAGAGGAGGGAGGCATGGCTAGATAGCAATCTAATGGGGGGGGGGGGGAGAAGAGCTGAGAACTTGAGCAAACTTTAGTTTCAACAGTTTGATATATCAGCCAAGAAAAGCAAACAGGATCTGGGACTGCATTAAGATATTGCATTGCCTCTGACCTCACTCTTCCACTGTCTTTAGCAGGTTGTACCTCCAACCCCCACCTCCCAGCAGGCAGCTGACTACTGCAGGGATTGTACCTGAGGGACCTGTGACTTCATATTGTTGCTCCCAAGCCCCCATCCAGTATGTGCCCTAACCAGTTAACACCAATTATCAAAGAACACCAAAAGAACACCAAATATCAAGAACAATCGTTATAAAACAATCCCCTCAACTGGGAGATACCTCTTCCCTTTTATTTATTTTTTATTTATTTCTTTGTTAGGTTTTTGCAAGGCAGTGGGGTTAAGTGGCTTGCCCAAGGCCACACAGCTAAGTCATTATTAAGTGTTTGAGGTCACATTTGAACTCAGGTCCTCCTGACTCCAGGGCCGGTACTGTATTCACTGCACCACCTAGCTGCCCCTACCTCTTTCCTTTTACAAGGTTGCTAGGGAAAGTGAGCTGAGACTTACTAGATGAAGGTAATGTAGAATACACATATTATATCTATGGGACTGAATGAGAGCCTGTGACACTTGGCTCTGAGTTCTTTTCTTCCTTCACAGAGTTCCCACCAAGTTCACTTCAGGGTGAGTCATTGACAGTGGAACAATTGCCCCCTGGCTCAGCCAAACTATTCTCTTTCCAGGATGGGCTGTCTTGGCTGACCAAGAATGACCTGGATGATGCCAGCTGTTTGGATGCTATGCTGACCCCTTGGAATCAGTTGCTACTGCCTCTAAGTCTGGACTCTGATCAACACTGGGACCTCAGGTGTAATGGATCTGGACTCTTCTATATCAGAATACTGATACAGATCAGGAATGAAGAAACATCAAAGAAATGGGCACCATGTGCTCAGGAACACATGGCAGCCAGAGGAGAGAGTTAGGGAAACCTGCTCTTTCTCTTAGGATTATAGTAATAGGGAGGACATGAAGGACCCAAAATGGACGTTGGAAGTTGGCTTAGAGGTAGAATCAGTAGAACTTTGCAAATGATCAACTGGAAACAAATGAGGGAAAATTTTATGTGTGTGTGTGTGTGTGTGTGTGTGTGTGTGTGTGTGTGTGTGTATGAGGGGAAAGGGTGAAAAAAGAAGTAACCCTTAAGCACTATGCCAACTTGACCAATATCATCTCATTTGATTTTCCCAACAGCCCTGAGAATTAGGCACTATTATTAGCCCCATTTTACAGTGGGAATGGATGATGAGCAATGGATGAATGAAAGTTTCAGCCTGAATGACTGGGAGAATGCTTTAATTGAAATAAAACCAATTTATTGACATAGATAAGCAACAGTTGCAAAGAGCTCACAAACTATTAGCCATGGTTATTTTCAGGACCACACACTCTGAAGCCTGATAGATTTAACTACCCCTTCTGTGAACATCCCTTCATGAAATAGTATGATCTTAAATTTACTTTTATATAACTATCAAACAACATCACAGAGCAAAATTTGTTATCCAAAAATCATAGGGGAGGCAAAAATAACTTAAATTTTCTCATCACCCTAAGAGACTTCATTATATAAATAATCATGTTTGCATCTCCAGTTCTTGGCACATGACAACTGCATAATGCTTTTTAATTTATTAGTCAGCTATCCATTTTTCCACCCATCCAACAATTCAATCAGGAGTAAATTGAGGCACATAAAATTCAAATGATTTGACAAAGGAATTTATCCAAGTAGAATGATTTGTCTATTGATCCAGGAATGACTTGTTGGAAAGATAGTAAGTGGGGGGACTTTGTGCTGAACTGTAACCCTCTGACCCCAGATTCAGAGCTTTTTCCATTCTGGATGTTATGCTACCCCCTTGGAGGCAGTTTTTATTGCTACTATAAAACAACACTCATGATAATAATAACAATCATCATTTCTGTAGTGTTTTAAGAATTACAGAGTGCATATGTTATCTCATCTTATCTTCATAATGAGGCAGACATATTATTTCAATTTTATAGATAAGAAAATAGTTTCAGGGTGCAGCTAGGTAGCATAGTGGATAAAGTACCGGCCCTGGAGTCAGGAGTACCTGAGTTCAAATCCAGCCTCAGACACTTAATAATGACCTCGCTGTATGACTTTGGACAAGCCACTTAGCCCCATTGCCTTGCAAAACCCTAAAAAAAAAAAGTACATTCTTACTACAAGAGTGTATGCATAGATTTAAAAGTGCAGGTGAGTCCAGACTCCTGTGAGTGGACTTTCCCAGTCACAAAGACAGAAGAAGACAAAGTAAAGACAACCAAAGGAGTTGCACATACTTGTATCTGAATAACTGAGGGGAAGTATGAGAGACGTTCTTGAATCCAAGAAGCTTGAGGGTAAAGGAGTTATTCCTCAGTCTATCTGAACTCAGCACCTACTTATTCTAGCCAGGGAAGGGTGCTGTACAGACTTTCCTTGTCTGGAGTCAGCCTAGCAAGTTATCTCAAGAGGAGGTTCAAGTTCAAGAGTCTAGAGATCTGACTTTGGAGATGATTTCTCAGCAATGTGTCAGATGGGGAGCCTTAAGAGGTCACCCACTTCTTTGTTCTCGCCCCCACAGAGTCAAAAGGAGCAATAAGGGACTAGCACCACAACCTGCAGGGGAATAAAAAACTTTACCACCTATTATTCAGAGAGTGGAGGTGTAATGAGGGAGGATTGTCTGTTCCAAATCATGGGGAGGCAAAAGTAACTTAAATTTCCTCCTCTCCCTAAGAGATGTCTGCTGGAGGAAAGGCAAATCACAGGATGGCTCTACAATGCTGTAAAGGATAGTGTAGGACCCTCTACAAGACCTAAAGATTTATTGGAACCTCGGGGTATTTCCCTGATTCCAATCCCAAATCCAGTTATATTTCAAGGAAAGTCCAAACTTTGGGATGGTCCTGAATTGGACTTATCTTGGTGAAAAAAGTAGAATCCAACCAAGTAGGGAGGGAATACTGAAATTTGCCTATGGAAGTGCTACATTAGTTTCCTATATTTACTTGTGAACTTTTAGAAATATTTTATACATTTTTTAGATAAATAAAGGCTGTCATCTATCTACATTAGTCATTTTTAGTGCTCAAACAGAAGTTGGAATCCTTTGAGGCATGGTTGTGGAAACCTAGACACAAATTGTGCATCAGCTATATTTGGAAATTTTCCAGAGTAAACTCCAGTTGGAGGATAATAAAAAGTCAAAAAGTTGCCTTGTGGGCTAGGACCCCAAGGTTGCACCCAATCCATGGGATCCCTGAGTTTAGGGAGGCCTTGGGAAACATCCAGATAAAGCAACTGAAGCCCAGAGAGATAGGCTGGCTCTCCCAAGCTAGTTACTGGAAGATCTGGGTTTAGAGTTTCACCCTCTCCTTGACTCCAGCTGCTCTTTCCCTGCTATGTCACTTATTTTCCAGCACAAAGCTTTCAAAATACTGAATTTTTATAACTAAGAAGACATCCTCATCCACCAAGCCAAAGATTCAGCATCATGTGGAAGCTGACACATAGAAACAGATGGTTTATGTTGGGGAGTGGAGTGAGCTGAAGCCACTTTAGGCACATCTGGAAGACTGCAGAGAATAGCAACTGTTGACTAAGCTTCAGCTAGGAAATGGGGCAAGTCCCCCTCATTACAGTGGTAATGTGTGTTCATATGGAGCTGAAGGAGTAGCAGGGCTGAGATCTTCCCCACCCGCAACAATGAGATTCAACGAGGACTCTCTGAAAATGCAACCGCATTTCTCCTAGAGATAGTATTTTTAAAATGCTCTACAAGGGATCTAAGTTTTCCAGGCCATCTTTTCAAGTCTTTTTGTGGCTATTTAATAATACCTCGTGTTTGTGTTTTACTTTAGCCTTTTTGTTTTGGAAGTGATGGATATATGGGTGGCTTCCCATTTCCTACACATTAAAATGCAAAGTGCCTTCTTTGATATTCAGGATCCTTCACAATCTCAGACTCACTTTACCTTTCTAACTTTCTCCTTTCCTCTGTGCTATACTCTAACTGAATCAGATTCCCCTTTGTCTCCTGAATACTCACAATGAGCTCACACTATTGCGTCTTGGCAGAAGCTGTTCCCCCTATTCTGCCCTGCTAGCTATGCTTTAAAATTCATTCCTAACGCCATTTCCTGTAAGACAACCTTCACTGATTCTCCATGGTAAGAAATAATTTTCCACTTTGAGATCACATGATACTCATCATGTCCTACTCTTTGGCATGGATACTGGGGTTTGTGTCATAACCATAAGACTTTAAGCCCCGTGAGGTCAGGGCTATGTCTTAACTAAGCTCTGCATCCCCCCTGGTGTAGCATGATTTGATTTGATTTTGTCCTTCATTCTTGAAGAAGTCCACCACATCAGAGAAGTGATGCCATGGTAAGCACATGAATTGGATAAGGGAGGCTATGCTGTCACCAGCCTCAGTTTCTCCTCCGGAGTCATCTGGGTTCGGACCAGAGATAGGATGGAATGTGAGGCAATCAGGGTTAATTGACTTACCCAAGGTCACACAGCTAGTGTGTGTCTGAGGCTGGATTTGAACCTGGGTCCTTCTGATTTCAGGACCTGCACCATCTAGCTTCCTCATATTGTAGCATAATTCTTCACACACAGAGAAGGTGTTTGCTAAATATTTAAAGGCATTTTCACACATTTTCACACCCAATTTGTTATTTCATTGTTGTGTCTTATGTTTACTGACTAGCTATCAATCAGCAATTCTCTTTGTTATAGGTTTGCTATGACAGCTCTGAAATGGAGTGAATAGAGTGTTAGACCTGGAATGAGATAGATCTGAATTCAAATCTTGCCTCAAAAATTATTAACTTAGATAAACAAAATTTGCAAAATTTAAAGGGGATAGCTAGGTCACACAGTGGATAGAGCACTAGCCTTGGAGTCAGGAGGTCCTGAGTTCAAATCCAGTCTCAGACACTCAATAATTGCCTATCCCATGTGATGTTGGGCAAGTCACTTAATCCCATTGCCTTAAATAATTACTTTTTTAAATGAAAAAAAATTACTAGCTGTGTAACCTTGGGCAAGTCATTTAATCTCTGCTCTCAGTTTCCTCATCTGTAAAATGAGGATAATAATAGCAGGATAGTTGTGAGGTTCATTTGATAATTTGTGTTAACAAGTTAGCAAACCCCCAAATGCTCTATAAATGCTAGCTGTGTGTCTAATCTAAAGGTCCAGGAAATCCTCATGAGAGGTTCTCACAGGTGGAGTTTTGAGGGAGGACCATCACAAGGATGCACAGATGACTTGTTTAAGGGGGCGACTCCTTTGGAGGAGAAACCTTGTGCCAATCTTGGTCCTGGAAATGATCTTGAGTAGCCAAATAATTTACTATATCCCATGTAAATAGTTGGAAAGTGTTTGCAGATTTCAACCAAAGGCCAGGCATTTTGTATTTAAGACCAAAGGACGTGGCCGGAAAGGAAATGAGAGGCAGGAAATCTCCTTCCACTTTTCACATTCTCTGTAATTTTCTATCAAGATTTTCACTTTGAGGCTACATCACCCCAGATGCTGAAATGGGAGGTTAGATCAAAGGGACCCATCATAGCTCTAGGATACTAAATAGCTTGTGGGGAAGATCAAGTATTTCTATTGTAAGAACCTAAATGGGTCCATGGTGACATTATTTATTTTTCTAATTTTTTTTCCTTAACCAGGATATAATTGAAAACCTTGAAACAGGAACGTATTCAGTGTCCCTCTCATTGTAGATTAAAATATCTTGGGAATTAAGAACAATCTGTGCTAGCCTTTTGAATATTTGGAACTGATAAATTTCTGAAACTCTTATGTTATTTTTGAGAGTTGACCTTACATGCCACTCATGTTGTACAACCAGGTTCAACACTCTTTCCACTGCACCATTTGGCCCTCCCCCCCTTTTTTTCAGAAACATCAATAAAAATGTTGTTGACAACAAATGAGTTTAAGCATATCTCCTATTACTTTATTAGTATCAGATGATAATTAGACAATAGTTTACATATATTACACAATTCTTATTTTATGTGAATTTGAAGTATAATTCAATTTTAAATGAATTCTGAAAAAAATCCAAATTTCCAAAAATCTCACCTGTATTAATTAACTTTACTGTACAGTACTGTTCTCTCTCTCTCTCTCTCTCTTTCTCTGCTCACATCCCTCAGTTCAGTGCACATGGTCTCCCCCCCTTACCTCCACCCTCCAAAAAACCATAAAGAAAACCCCTCAAAGTGAAAGCAAGAAAACAGATTTTCAAAGAGAAACAGGGGTATCACTTGAGATCCTTGTTAGGGAGAAAGGTGACCTTAGCCTTACTCCAACCACTTGCCCTCCTGTCTACTCCATCTGTATCACTTTATGTAGTTTGCACTGGGAAGATTTAAAGGAACTGATGCAGAGTGGAGCTAGCAGAACCAGTAGAACATTGTACACAGTAATAGCAACATTGGATGATGATCAAGTGTGAATGCTTTAGCCATTCTCAACAACAAAATTACCCAAGAAAATCCTGAAGAAATCATGATGAAAAATATTATCTTTCTCCAGAGGAAGAAACTGATGGAGTCTGAATGTATACCTAAGATTACTGTTTTTCACTTTCCTTTTTTAAATTTTTTTTCCCACAAAATGACTAATATGATATGAGCTTTCTTTCACAAAAAATTAAAATGTGATTGCACAGGCATAATCTATATCATATTGTTTGCAGTCTAAGAAAGTGAAATGAGGAAGAAGAAGGGAGGGATAGAATTTGAAACTTAAAACTTCTAAAAAATTGAATGATAAAATTCTTTTTTTTTACATGTAATTGGGGACAAAAATAAAATACCACGACAAATATGTGTGGAGGTCTGCAGAAAGGTACACTTCTAACCTATCTCACTGGATCCTCCCAACAATCTTATGAAGGGAGTACTATTATTATGCTCATTTTAAAGATAAGGAAACTGAGGCAGACAGAAGTTTAAGTGATTTGCCTGAGTTACACACCTGGTGTCTGAAGCCAGATTTGAACACAGGTCTTCTGAACTCCAGAACCCCTCTATTCATTGTGCCACCCCTGGACCACTATAGTCTCTCTGTGAAACACCTAAGTATAGCACAAGAAACAATTTAAAGGAAAGATAACATTTATCAGAAAAAATATTTTATGGGAGGGGGGAAGGTGGTGAGAGTAAGAGATAATGATAAGTGGACTGACCATCAATGGATCGAGAGAACCTCTAGGATTCTGGCTGCACTCCCTGGGAAAGATAGCCCAGAGGAACATAGCAGGAGAGAGCATGGAGGAGGCTGGAAGGATAGTACCATACTCTGTTGATGTTTCACTTGCTAAGATGGGCTCAATCATTTAGTTTCTTCAACTCCACTGTAAGATCCTTGAGGTCAAAAATCACTCCCTTCTATGAGCTTGTTTCCAGTCCCTCAGTGGAATGTCATCCACTACCTTACATATGAAGAGCATTGTCAATTTTAGTTGATTGATAGAATCCCAATCCCAAAGGGAAAAGATAACATTCCCTATGAACTTACTCTTTCTGAACTAAACTATTTCCCACCTCTACTCATTTTTCCTCCCCTGTCATTTTCAGTGGTGTACCTATTCTGGACTTCATCAGTAATGCTCCCCCAACCTGCCACTACCTGATCACCCAGGACAGTTTAGGGGTAGCATCCTATAGACGAAGAGTTTGGGACTGACATGGGTCTCGTTCTCATACTAACTTGCTTTTATCCTCTAAAGAACCCACTAAAGTATGATTGCCGGACTAAATGCCTAAAATTTGGAGGAAGGCAGACTTGACCTTGAAGCCAATTGGACTGCTTCTCTAGACCAGATCTCTTCTGGCACTGAAATTCCAGGAATGTGGGTTTCTGCAGGGAAAAAAATCAATGGCTAACAGTACTGTTAATACTAATTTAAAATGGTGAGGTTGGTTAATCCTTTGAAGAAATAAGAAAAGCATCTTTTTTAAAAGTTTATTTTCCCTACATTACTGTCTCAAGATTTCCCATACTACTGAACTATTCCTTGGAAAATTATGGACTATTAAAAAAAAGCCAAACAAACCCTGGGAGGCAGCATGGGGAAGGGAATAGAAGATAGGTTTTGGGATCAGGAAACTTCTTCCTCAGACAGATACTGGATCTGTCACCAAAGATAAGTCATGGAACCTCTGATTGCTTCCAGGAAACCCTCTAGTGAAGTAACTGATACACATTTTTAAAGCACCTAGTTAAATGCTGGCCTTCAAAGACAAAGCAGAGTTTGCCTTGGACCTTGGAGACGAGATTTGCATAATTAAGTATATACATACGACTTGCCATTGCAGAGTAGGCACAATCTGAATTAGTAGATGGAATCCCCCCACCAATGAAATCCATCAATAAACATTTATTTTGCAATTAGTATGTAAGTGATAAAAGCTGGAAATACAAAGCCAAAACTGTATTTGCCATCAAGGAAAATAGGAAGGAGGAGGAAGAAGGAGGAAGGAGGAGGGGAGGAGAAGGGAGGGGAGGAGGAGAAAGAGGAGGAGGGAGGAGGAAAAGGAGCAGCAGGAGGAGGATGAGAAGAAGGAAGAAGAAGAAGAAGAAGAAGAAGAAGATAAAGAAAAAAAGAAGAAAAAGAAAGAAAGAAAGAAAGAAAGAAAGAAAGAAAGAAAGAAAGAAAGAAAGAAAGAAAAGAGAGAGGAAGGAAGGAAGGAAGGAAGGAAGGAAGGAAGGAAGGAAGGAAGGAAGGAAGGAAGGAAGGAAGGAAGGAAAGTAAGAAAGTCTTTACTTAGGCCCTTCTTCTCATTTATTTTCCTCCAGCAGCAGGCAGTGGAGCTTCCCCATCTCCCAACTCTTTTTCACTTTGGTTCCCAAGGACTTCTGGGACCTTTACTTTTCATTATTCCTTTCCCCTTCCTTTCTTATTTTCAAAGAGTTTCTATAAAGTCTTTTCCTTTACAAAACAATTGAGGTGGGGAAAGGGATTGAAATGGGTGGGTATTTGGACTTTGGACTTTGGGCATCACTCGATTAAAAAAAATTCCCTCAGTGTGGCAGACACTTATTGGGGTCCTTATGGTATTGACATAATGTTGTGACCCTAGAAATTCTCCATTTACCTCATTATTTTGTGGGGGGGAAAACCAAACAAACCAAGGGATGATTTGGATAGAATCAGAATGATTTCTGAGGGAAAATTGTCAAAGGAGAAGAATGGTATTCTAGAGGCCAGAAATTAGGCAGAAGTCAGCCAAGGTTCTTGAGGAAAAATCCAAACAGCTCCCTGAATCACAGGGATTTATAACCAAGGGAATATGTCCCAATAAATACTTGTCAGAGTCATTTTTTTCACTCGTTGTCTTTCATTTATGGTCACAAATGAGATCACTAAAGTGAGTTTAAAATTTTTCTTTCACCAGTGTATTCCGCTTTCCCTCATACATGCATACATATATACACATACACATACATGCATGCATTCAAACACATAGCTCCCTGCATATCCATGAAGACACACATACATGCATACTACACACACATACACACATCTACAGTCCATCTACATATACACCCAGAGAGATCTATTCATGCACATACAATTAAATTAACACATTCCAGCACCTTTAATAGCAAATCTTTGGAATTAGGTCATTGTCAAGGCTGGAGATACATTTTCTCCTCCAAATCTCACCACTTGCAGGCACCAACCTGGGTGTCTCAGAACCAGCCCCAGCATCCTTCAGCATCAGGATTGGAACTTTCGAGCAATCAGTGAGTCTTTTCCTAAAGACATCGCCTAATGTCCTAGGGCGATTTTTCCCTCCTCTTCCTGCCTTTGAAATCAAATCTATCAGAAGAGGCCCATGTGTAAGTTAGCTCTTTAGTTTCCCTTTCTTGGCAATATCATTTACAGGACTGGAGCACCCTGCTGAAGGAAGGGAAACCCCCAACTTTCACCAGCCGTTGAGGTTGCCTTATCCTCCAATTTGTTGGGATGCCAGGCTTCCAGGAACCTTTTTAGGTTCCTGTCAGTGCATGTTTGCAAAGCGAAATCCTATTAAATCCTTGCTCAATTTTACCTAAGAGAGATGTATTTAATGGGAATCATAGACTCTAGGGGAAGTATTAGTTGAATGATGAACTCCGATTTTGTGTAAGTGAAACACATGGAAGCTATCTGGTGACCTCTTCAAAAACTGACTCCTGTGAAATGAATGAAGAATCCTTTACAATAATTCTAAGCATAATAAATGCTTAATTATGAATAGATTTGGACTCTGGGCGTTACCCAATCACTTTTCCTGGACCCATGGGTCTTGACTGAGCATGAGGACATGTGGATTTCACAATTCATAGCTGTGAAAAGAGAGAAGAATTAATGGAGGGGGTTAAGAATTAATGGAGAGGGGGCGGCTAGGTGGTGTAGTGGATAAAGCACCGGCCCTGGAGTCAGGAGTACCTGGGTTCAAATCTGGTCTCAGACACTTAATAATTACCTAGTTGTGTGGCCTTGGATAAGCCACTTAAGCCCATTTGCCTTACAAAAACCTAAAAAAAATAATTAATGGAGAGGAGAAAAAGAGATAGAAGAGGGAAGGAGAGAAGAAGAAAGAGAGCAGAAAGAGCAGAGAAAGAAGGCAGAGCAAAAGCAAGAAGAGGGAAGGGAAGATGAATCTCCTCACCAGTCATCAGAAAAGCAACCTTCTTTCTTTTTCTATTCATAGAGAAGTTGGGAGGATTATGACATCTTTCCTAGTCTCCATTTTTTTCAGCAGGTAAAACTACTACTGCCTCAGGAATTCCTGGAACAAATGAAAAGAGCAAAGTTCTAAAGCAAATATCCCACAGGGGAAGCCAGCCACATACCCCCAGTGATGCTCCCCCCACTTTAGGAGCAGTCTTCTTCAGCTCTACCTCCCTTACCAGAAGGTCAGGAATGCCCTTTTGGATTATGGTCCTCTCATGGGAGCAAAATGTTGCCTCTCTTAACTAATCTACAGGTCTTCTCATGGATTCTATCTCTAGATAAAAAAGGAGGGGGGAGGGGGCCTTCACTATTAGGGATAGAATACTATCTTTTCAATCCCATGACATGTTTGGTCATGGTTAGGAACTAATTCTTACTCTTGTAAGCTGGACAAGGGAGGGAAAGTTCTACCACAGAAATGTCCCCCTCAGATAGTCAGAACGTGTTCAATGACAGCTACGGAGAACTGCCAGGAAAGGCAGCTCTTCTAATGCAGAGAAGCACCTGTTCTGCAATTTATAATCCTAACTTTCCAATGTTGCATCATCTCTGGGTTCCTTCCAAGAGGGAAGTTCCAACCTCAACCTCAACATGTCACCTGTGGCACGTCTCTTCAAAAACGAATCCAAGTGCCCCAGAGGTTCATTCCATTCTATGACTCAATTAGCTGACAAATTAGCTCTAACTAAGATGACCTAGTTAAAACATGAACTACACAACCTCCTTCAGCACATGTGGGAAGAGTAAGGACATGGTAGTGAGACACAAAAATGAGGAACACAAATTCGACTAGAGTAATTCACAGCTCTGTTCCTAAAAGATCTCAATGTCTTCTTTCAGAGCAGCCATTATCCCTGAAAGAAGCATCTCCGGTGGGCAGCCAGCTCACATAGATTCCCCAAATTTAAGTCTTGCTTTTGTGTCCAAAGCCACCTCTCTTCTCTGCTGCCAGAGGTTCTGATTCTTGAAACTACGTCTAACTTTGAATGACTGATTTTCTGTATCCATATCTGTTGGAAGAGTGTGCTTCTGATAGGAAAAAAAATGTGTTGATAGCCCCAAGGTTCTGTGTGGCACTGGGTAGGTATATTTCTAGTGAAGGCATGGAGAAGATTACAGGTGATAAAATGGATATTTTGGATTATATAAAGATGAAAAGGTTTTATTCAAACAAATCTAATACACCTAAAACTAAAAAGAAACTATTAATTGGGGGGGGGAGATCTTTCCATCAGATTTTGCTAACAAATGTTTCATTTACAAGACATTTTAAGGAATTGATTCAAATTTTTAAGAAAAAAAATCACTCCCCAAAGGGAAAATTTTCTACAAATATGAATAGGCAGTTCTTAAAGAAAAAAAAAATCCAGGCTATTTGGGAAAATGCCCCCAAATCATCATAATATGAGAAATGCAAATTAAAACAATCTCATGAAACTGAAAAAGAAGGCCAAAGAAATGAACAAATGTTGAAGGGGCTATGAAAAAAAAGGCATACTGATATAATGTGGGTGGATACAGCCATTCTAGAAAGCAATTTGTACTTATATACAGAATTTTACTAAATAGAAGAAAATATTCTATATGCATACAAAAAATTATAGTCATTCTGGGCCTAGAGTCAGGAAGGTCCATCTTCAGCATTCAAAGCTGGCCTCAGACACTTGCTAGCTCTGTGACCCTGGGTAAGTCACACATTTCTGTCTGCTTCAGCTTCCTCATCTATAAAATAAACTGGAGAAAGAAATGGCAAACCACTTCGGTATCTCTGTCAAGAAAGCCCTAGATGAGATCATGAGAGTCATATGTGACTGAAACTTTTGAACGACAATTTTTTTAGTAGCTCTTGTTATGGGGGTCAAAAAAGTGTAAGCTAAGATGGCAAAAATAAAAGACTAAATGAGTTGTGGTATAACAATGTGATGGGGTATTAGCTTGTGATAGGAAATGAGGACATAGATGATTTCAAAGAAACACAGAAAGATTAGTAAGAACTAATGCAGAGAGAAATGAACAGAACCATGAGAATAATTTATACTGTAAAACCAATATTAGGAAAACAAACAAGTTTTAAAGCTGTAAGAACTATGATTCATGGTATAATCATCCATGATTCCAGAGCACCAATAAATGAAGCATTCTCTCTCACCCCTGACAGGGAAGTGATGAACTTGGTGCAGAATGACACATTTTTTTGGCCATGGCCAATGAATAAATTTGTCTTACTTCACTCTGCATATTTGTTACTGGGATTTTGTTTTTTTTTTTCCCCAATAGATTGAGGGTTGGGAGGGAGAGACAATACATTTCTATTAATTAGAAAAATAAAATTTAATTTAAAAAAGAGACACAGCTGTATTCCCATGGCTTTCCTATTGCTTCTATCCACCCCTTCCCTAAGCCTTCATGATGCCTGGGAGAAGGTAGGAACTAGGGAGAGGACCAGGAAAGGGCAAGAATTCACTGATCTGGGTCTAATTTGCCCCCTACACTCCCACACACAATATGTACCATTCTTCTGGTCTTACTTTGACTGTGGTCCCTGACTTAGAACCCGTGCAATAGGACATAGTATCTAACCTCAACCAGAACCAATCAGTATTTGATTATTTTTTCTGTACAGAAAAATTTTTTTGTTGGCAAGGGGAAAGAAGAATAAGGACTGAGAAAGGATCTTTGGATTTAGCAATCAAGAGACGGCTGGTAGCCTTAGAGAGAGCAATATAGCTATTCTGAGTGTAGCTCACAGTTAAATTGTTTTTTAGGTTTTTGCAAGGCAAATGGGGTTAAGTGGCTTGCCCAAGGCCACACAACTCTGTAATTACTAAGTGACTGAGATCAGATTTGAACCCAGGTCCTCCTGACTCCAGGGCTGGTGTTTTATCCACTGTGCCACCTAGCCACCACCCCCCCCAGCTAAAATTTTTATTGGAAGAAACGGATTGTTTGAAGCAAGGAGCTGACTCAGTCCAAAATTTATGGTGGCCATTTTCCTTGGAACATAGCCATTTTGATTTCCATGGACACAGTCAACTCTCTCAGTTTTCATTGGTTCCTGCTACAGAGACTCATACCCTCCTAAGCATGTATATAGGTACTGGAATTCATTGCTAACTAACCTGTTCCCTCTTATCTCCTTAGTTTTTATTCTCTTCCCAATGTGCAGCCCATTAATTCATATTAATAAGTCCATCAGCATATGGATTCTAAATAGACACTGCAGATGGGCAATGAGCTGGTTCCAAAATTGAACCAGAAGGGGAATGGTCAAGCTCACATTTGATCAATTAGAAGTCTTTTCAAGGATCCCAAACTGTTCCCTGCCTCCAAACTCCATCTGTTTCTCACCAACATTCTTCTAGTGGTGCCATATGGCCACCACTCATGCAGCAGCAAGACCTCTGAAGAATCATTATTGATAATGATCCAAAGAGTAGTGGAGAGATGTTTGATGGGCAGAGGCAGGGTGCAACGTATTACCAACTTTAACTTCTGTCCAAGAAATTTCATAAAAGACATCATCCAGGAAATGTAAGACTGGAAAAGGAAATGAGACCTCACTAATGATCAAAGAGATGAAAATTAAAATAATATTGAGATCCCATCTCACATATGTTGTTATTACAAATAAAAGCAATGAAACTCGAGGCTGATGAGACTGTGGACAAATAGGCACACTCATTCATTGCTAGTGGAATTGTAAACTTCTAGAAATCTATTAGAAGAGCATTTAGTGGGATATAGGAAAAGTTACAAAAATAATCATGCCCTTTGACTTAATAATTCCATTGTTAGGAATATACCCTTTATGAGAACAAAAGTTGGTCTAATTATTCCAAGATTTTGGATATAGACATACAAAATTACAATTTGTAATCATAAGTATTTGCAAAAGAAATGAAAGCAAATGAAATAAATGTCTAACGATCACAGAGTGGTTAAGTAAATTGTGGTACTTTGGTGTAATGGAATACCATAAATGTAATTAAGATGGACAATTATGACACATACAAAGAAATTTGGAAAGACTTTTATGGAATAATGCAAGGAAAAGAAAAGCAAAACCAGAAGAATGGAGAATACACTAACTATTATCATATGAGGGAAAGCAAATGAGAAAAAGAGTGAACAAGGGGTCCTGATGGCAATCTCAGAATCCTAAAAAGTGTTCTGATGTTTTAGGAATTGAAATCACTTAATTTCAGTGGCAAAAATCTGCATGCTTATGTTGACATTTGAGGTTAAGTTGTTAATAAAATGCAATTTACCAAAAAGAAAAGGGGACAGGCTGGTAGAAAACGAAGTCAGGGTAGTGTATGGGAACCCACAGAATGTTTAAAGACCTCCAGAAAGTTAGGCAGCATTTTTGCAGGAGACTAATGGGAAGCTATGAACAGTTATCATTTGGGATGAAATGATATATGGATGGGTTGGGATCTGTGCCAATGGAGGGATTACCCCCCAGTCAATGATGAGAAGATGATGATGATGATAACTATCATTTATTTAATACTTTAAAGCACATGAAGTATGCGTACATCTTCTTAATTGATCCTTGCAACAACTCTGGAATGGAGGTGCTATTGGTACTTCCATTTTACAGATGAAAAAAATAGAGACTGACACTTGCCTAGAATCCCACTGTGCATGAGTGTTTGGGGCAGGACCTAAACCCAGAGCTTGATGTCTCCAGGTCCTATGCTCTATTGATTCTGCCAAACTGCCCCTTGGATTATAGAGCTGCTGAACCTCTGAAGTGCAACCATAGATTCTTTTGGAATCTGGTAGCACATTTTCTGCATATTTTTGATCACTTCATCCTAAGTCAGTGAGAGTTGGCAAAGTTTGAGATTTTCTGAAAATGTTGGGTGGTTCAGTTTTCTACCCTTCATGGCCCAAGAAGAGGAAAGAGAATTAATAACCTACTCTATCAGCGTCGAAGGTGCCAACACTCCTGGCTAAACTGAAACCCAAGCATGTTAGCCACCCTCTCAGATTGTGCACGCAGCTGGCACTGTGCGAACCCTTTCCCATTATTCCAAAATAGATTATTTACATTACATCACATGCAAAGCAAATCTCATTATTAAAAACTTTGTTGTTGTTGTTGTAGTGCATGAATTGTGATTCCAAAGCAAAGAGTTTCTTGCCTACAAAGCTTAAAGAGAAACCCTTTTGAATCCAGACCCATAATTATCTTCTTTGCCAAAGGAAAACGAGAATGGGGAGGACTGGACCTGTCATATCATTCAAAAGATAAAAGCCACAGAAACAAGACAGATGAGGAGCTTAATCTGGATTTGCATAAACTGGCACTTTTGTCCTCAGTTTGAGAAACTAGGCTGTCTTCTAGAGTGGATACCAGAGGAGGGCAGCCCTGGTATGGAGGGCAGAGTCTTAGAGAAGAAGTTAACTGCTTCTTGCCCTGGCTTTACTACTCTGTGGGTGACCTGAACAAGTCCCTTTTTCTCTCTTCCCCTCCTCATCTTCATTTAGACTTCTCAGATCCCCCTAAATTCCATGATCCTCCTGAGAACTCCTTCCTCCTGAGGAAGCAGAGTCAGAAAATTCTCTGGTTCCCCCAGATGCAGATGCCTTTTCATTCTGTTTGGATTTTTGTAAATTTCCAGAACTTCAGACACACCCAGATTGAGCCACAAATATAAATCTGCCCAAAAGCAAAGGAACAGTGGTTTCCAAACTCATTGTCTTAAGGATCCGGACTGTGGGAAGTTGCTGAATCAATTCAGAACCCAATGTGTCTGTGATTAGTGGCAAATTCTAGGGAGTTGTTTGAGGCCATGGAGATGAAATGACTTACCCCTTGCACAGCTCCTAAATAACAGAAGCATAATTTGAATTTGATCCTCCAAACTCCAAGGTCAGCTCTCCATGTGCCGTGCTATTCAGTTTCCATTAAATACAAAAATGCACAACACATCTTCTTGGATGATGAGGGTGGCACCACTGCAAAGTTGACAATTTTCATTTGTATTTTGGGGGATAACATAATGAAAATTGATTTTTGTGTATATTGTTCTGTCCCCACATTAATTAAATTCTCCTTAAAACTAGTGACTTCAAATTCTATTTTTTAAAATGAGTTTGCTACTCTGATTCATTTAGTGCCTATCACTAAACTTGGTATCAGGAAGGTCTAGCTCAAATCCAACCTTACTAGTTGTGTGACCTTGGTCAAACTCTATCTCAGTTTTCTCATCTATGAAATAAAAGGGGTGGGGGAGTGGGGGATGTTGGGAGCTAGGATTGGACTCAGTGATCTGTAAGGTCTCTTCCAACCTTAAATCTATGATCCTAGGTTTCTTTGACTGCCTGAAAATGTAGATTCCTTCTTCCCTTTCTCAAAGCAAATGTCTGTTGATGGATATAATTAGTATTATTTCATATTTAGGAATTGTTTGATAATTAGAAGTAGTATATTTAGTCAGGGAATTCCCCCCATTTACCATACTAGGCCACCCCCTATAGAGGCAGATCAATGTTCTCATTCAATACAATTTAGAGCAACTTCTCAGAAAAGAAGAGCACCATGCTCAGAATTCTGGGCAAGGAGGCATAGCGTCTATGATTGGCTGCTAGATCCGGGTTCTTGTGGGTCCAGTGCATGGCTAACACACAGACAAATGTCTGTCAGGGAGATGATAATGGTGGCAGTGAGATGGATATTGCATCATATTTTATGTATTTGTTACAAGTCTTCAATGTTCTCCACATTTATGTTATGTTGGATGAATTACATAGCTGTCCTATGCCTGTTATCTACATGTCTTTTCTAGAAAGTATGTCATTAATTCCTTTTGAGAGAGAATCTAGACTTGAGCTTTCCCTAAACTTAATTTAAGGAAATTTTTCCTGGAATTACAGGATGGAGCTAATGAGACTGAAAGGTTAAGAGAAGCCTGTTCCACTCTCTTTGTCATCTGTGACCTATAGGTTTGAAACTCATCCATCTGAAGCCAAAGTGAGCCTGGGTACCTTGTGGGCTATGGGTGATTCTGACATTTACATGGCATTTTGAGCTTGACAAATGATTGCCATATGGAAGCTCCTCAAACTTCTGTAAGGAAAGTTTGGAAGGTATCATTATTCTGTGAGGTATTTTAGGTTTAAAGAGATTGAGGGACTTGCCATGGTTACAGAGTTTGTAGCTAGAAATCAATGAAATATGCAATGCTATCTTTATTATTAAGTTGTTTAACTAAAGGAACTATTAGCTCAACTCTCTCCTCACCCCTTTTGAACAGTGCTCTCTCAAAATAACTTTTCTTTGCTTATGAATGATCATAAGTCCATGGTGTCTATCACCTCTGATTCTTTATTTTAAATTACTTGTATTAGAACTGTTCAGCTAGTTCTCTTGGCACACCTCATTGTTGGAGGGCTGCCCAGGTCGGCACAATCCTCTTAGCCACTGGAGGCTGCCTGAACAGTCTCCCTAAGCAAAATGATATTCTATCCTGTACTCGCCTGAAGAATCAGGGTTTCCTCTAGTCTTCTGCTAATGGCATCCCCTCCATCCCCGCCCTCTTATTTAATTTTCTTCCATTTACTGGTGAGGGCACCATCATTCCTCACTTTGAGGAATTTGTCTGAGTCTGGCCTTCTCTTCTAGTTCTCTCTCTTATTTCAATTTTCCAAGACAAGAAAGCTCTTCCCTGACATTGTCGTGCCCACTTCCTTCAGAGCATCAGCTAGAGGAATTTTTCTGTAACCAGCCTGTGTTTTCATAGTGACTGGAGTGTGGATGGAATACTCAAGTTTCCCGAGCCTTTAAGCCAATAGGAAAGAGGGACCCAAATTCTTAACATGAATATCTTTGTTCTATAAGGGTTGTCCTCTTTTCCATATAAACCTCTGAAAAGATGTATCTTTGACATGCTCCTGTTTCTAGGCATACCAGTTCTAATTATGGGTTAAAACCAATGCTCACTCAATGACAGTCCCATTGGGTTGCTCTCCTTGGTATAAGCCAAATGAACAAAGTCAATTTCTAGTGAGATTCCATGATACTGTAGAAGGAGTCAGAGGACTGGGTCAAATCTTGGCTCTGTCATTTACTCTCTCTGTGACCTTAGGACAATTATTTTACATGCCTCAGTCTCAGTTTGTTCATCTTTAAAAGGAGGTGATAGGACCAGATGACCTCTTACATGCTTTAATGGCTGTAGGACTTTTCTAGTCTATTTAATTCTTATAAGCTTAATGGTGTTGAAATCAGAATGTTGTGCTGAATCAGCCCAGATGTCTACAGATTGCATTTCCAAATACTCCAATGAGAAGTCTGAGAAGATACAGGAAATTAAAAATTTTGAACTTTCACTTTTTATATTCAGGGCCAATATAACAGTTATGTCTCTTTAGTCATAACACATTCCACCAAATTATCCCCACGTCTCATTCAATAAATGAAACTACAGGAGGCCAAGAACCCTAGCATTCTGATGGACTTGTATGTGACTGCAGTTCTTATTATGTCTAGCCATAGGTGAGTCCAGAAGTGAATCACCTACTCCAGTTGAAGAAATTGGTTCCAAACTGAAAGAACAGGGGGAGAAGAAGGACATTTTATCATTCAATTCCCTAAGACTCTTCAAACAAGACAGTCTCACCTTTTCCCAAGAACAATTCTCTTGAGTAGGGAAATGGAAGTCAAAAAAATTAGTAGCTCTCTCTCAGGCAAGAGAGAAAAAAGCAACTTTCCCCTTTCCCAAACCTATTAAAGGGAAACCATTAAAGGCTGAGGTAGTCCACCAACTTTTTAGTCCAAGGAATCAGTTCTTGCCCCCCTTCCCTCCTCTCCCTTTCACTTTGGCTCAACTCCCATGAAGCGATAACTATTTGCTTTCTTTAGAGTACTACAATTTGAGAACAGATTTTTTTCTAACTGCAAAAACTCTTGAACGGCCATCTGCACTTCAACTTTATCATTTCATTTTAAGTGAAAGTGGCTGGAAAAAAGTCACCTAAGAACCCATTGCCTAGTCAGCCTCTCCTGGATGTCAGCAATCAGCTCTGTTAAATTCACTTCCTCCCAATTATGAAAAACGCAGAGTGAATTTTCCTTTTTTTCTCAGACTCTCAAGTTTTGGCTCATATGACTCAATGATGATTAAGGATTAGGGAATTCAGAGTGACTTCAGAATTGCAAGTACATTCTAGCTGTGTTTACACAGAATGCAAACCAGAATTGAAACAATTTTATGGGTAACCATGGTCAAACCTTTGCTTCTCCTTAGGAAAAAAGAGTCACACCAACACACTTTCAACCGAAGGTATCCTATTCAGTTCATTTATGAAAGTGTTACAGTTGATTATTCCAATTATCTGGATCATTGTCTCATTGTTTTATTCCATTCTGCATATCAAGATACCATTTAAGACATGGTCTAAGTGTTGTGTTTTCTGTTAACCTGTAACAGCACCAGGATTCTCTCCATTCAGTTGATTGACAAATATTCTTCAGTTATAGAAGCATAGAAGTAAAGGGATCTTGGAGGCTAAGCTACAGCAGAGGCCATGACTGGGTAAATAGAGATGGCCTGCCCAGGGTTACACAAATAGAGTCACAATAGTCATTGACATTCCAGTTTGGTTCTGAATTCTGAATTTTTTCTCTCTCTGTCATTCTGCCCCATTTATTCAACAAACTTTTAATTTTTAAATTAATTTATTTTTTCAATTACATGCAAAAATAGTTTTCAACATTTTTAGTAAGATTCTGACTTCCACATTTTTCTCCCTCCTCTTGACAGTAAACAATCTGATATAGGTTATACATGTAAAACTATGTTAAACATAGTTCCATATCAGTTGTTTAGTGAGAGAAGATTCAAAACAAAGGGGGAATAACCATGGGGGGAACCCATAAACCATAAAAATCAGAAATAATATGGTTTGGCTTGCATTGGGACTCCATAGTTCTTTGTCTGAATGTGGAGGATATGTTCAGTCACAAGTCCTTTAGAATTGTCTCTGATGATGTCCTGCTCAGGAGAACTAAGTCTATCATAGTTGATCACCACTGTTTGTTATTAATGTGCACAATGTAGTCCTCACTCTTCTCACTTCATCAGTTCATGCAAATCTTTTCAGATTTTTCTGAAATCTGCCTGCTCATGATTCCTTCTAGAACAACAGTTCTCTATCTCATTCATGTACCACAGTTTGTTCAGTCATTCCCCAGTTGATGGGTATCCCCTCAATTTCCAATTCTTTGCCACCACAAAAAAATAACTGGGTTCTCAGTGGGTAGGAAGGCGAAACTCTGGATTCAGAACAAAGTAGAAAACATTTCTATTTTGATGAGAGAGACAAACTATTCAGCTTAAATCCCTAAGTAATTAGAAATATCAATTTGTGCTTAGCAGTGCTAAGATACTAAAAATAGATACAAATACAGAAGGAAAACCTAAATATCTAAAGATTCAAAGTGGGGGAGAGGGGAAGAGGGAGGGAAAGATTTCCTGGGAGATAGGGCAATGGAAAGAGCACTGAACTTGGAGTCACAAGACTTGAGTTCAAATTCCAATTCTTCCTTTTTCCACATATGTGATCTTTGGTAAGGTGCATTTTCTTTCCGGGCCTCAGTTTCTTCATCTGTAAAATGAAGGGAAGGTTGAACTAGATTACCCCCAAGGTCCCTTGAAGCCTTAAATCTGTGATCCTGTAATTAAGGCCTGGCCCAATGTCAAAAAACTAAAAAATGCACTGGGGGTTATTCAGCCAAACACATACGAGGAGAAGATGGGCCACATAATACCTCATTTTCCATGATTACTTTAACAAGCATCAAAACTAATAAATTCATGATAATGTTTTTAAACCAACATCCTTGACTGAAAGTGTAAGGTTTCAGGGAGGAAACCAGCCTTCAATAAAAACAGACGATAGAAAGGGAAAAAAGCCTCAACTTCCTGACTGTCCTTTCCATTGTGTCATAGACAAAGCTGATGTTTTCTCCCACAAGCTTGTCACAATGACATAATCTTTCCTCTCTATTCTTCCTGAAGTGAGGGTCCTTGTGGAGCCAGTGTTGGCTCAGAAAAGATATTTGTTTCTGGGGATGCTCAGACATTAGGCTGTAATGGTTCTGGCAGGATGATTACTAGAGGGAGGCGACATTAGCGTTTGGAAAATGGTGTGGGGGGAACTTTCTGCCAGATGCTCCATGTGATGGTATTAAAGACTCATTTGATAGAATTAGGCACAGAATATGGAGGGGCCTGGTTAAGCTCACAGCCTCAGACCACTCAGCTCTGTTTGATAGAAGAAGGCAGATGGAGCTATGGTGTGTTGTTTTGGGTTGGAGACGTCCACAGCACTGCAAGGATAATGAGCCACATTTATCCAGCACTTTCCTTCTCTCTGAGAAATATATGTAGTCCTGGTATTGTAATCTTCATTTTCCAGATGAGAAAACTGAGGCTGTAACAGGTGATGTGACTTTCCTGGAGTCCTACAGCTTTAAGCCTCTAAGACAGGCTTTGAATCCAGGCTCATACTTTCTACATCTAGTAGTCTCTTGCCCCTCATGAATGACAAATAGGGAATCTAGAATCACAGGTGCATTACTTTTGAACAAAACTCATGGTCCTTTTCCCTAGACTGTGTACCCAGACAGATGTCCTGGGATTTCTTATCAATAGGAATGATTTGGACAGATTCCAGTCGAGAGCATTATAATTCCTGAGGAAGGAAGAATAGGGAAACAAATCCCAAGCATCTCCTCCCTGTTCTTGGAGAGGGTTGAGAAGACGGATTTCAGTGATTTGTACTGTCTCCGTCCTTAGATGCACATGGGCAGTCTGGTGGTTCACCTGGGTCCATACAACCTCTAACTCACATCGTCAACTCAAAAATGAGATTTTTTTTTTTAATTTTCTAGGGGTTTCTTCAGGGGAGGGGCTATTGTATTTTATTCCCATCTATTTCATCAAAGAGATTGTCATTCTGGCCCATTTGTGTGTTAAGAGCAGCTTGATCAATATTCACCTGGGACAATTTGTGACTAACCCTAAATAAACATGGATATCCCTCCTTATACACCACCAATCTGGAGAAGCAAAAGAAAGAGTATTAGATTTTCAGTCAGCGGTGACCTTGTACTTAGAGTAGCCTTGATGGGGGAGAGGAAATTAGGTAAGAGAAACCCATTGGGCAGCCACTCTTTCCTCATCTGTTCCTTGTCAAGCTCAAAGTAGTCCTGCCTTATCATAGGCAGGTCAATGAAGGAGTGAGATGGATGGGTGCCCCTTTCAGTTGCTCTTGTGGTTCTGTCTTAACAACTCTCAGTCATCAGCTCTTCTGCCTCCAGTAGCCAATTAGAACACATTTGATCACGTACTATCATCCTTTGCATCACTCCAAGATTCGGATTGGAACAGAAATTAACTTTGGATCTGTGAACTTATTTTTGATTTTGTTTTTATTTTTAGCTATGTTGACAATTATTTCAACATAAATTGTTTCCTTTGTAATACTGTGTATTTTATTTCTTAAACCCAAAGGCTTCATTTTAAGAAGGAATCTAGAAGCTTCGGTACATTTACCAAAGGAGTCCATGCCCCAGAAAAACATTAAGAACTCGTACATAAGAAGTCAGCAGCAGAGAGTACGTAGACAAGGATGGGGCCTCCCAGTCCATTCCAAAGTCAAATTCAGATAGGAACGAGGTACATTTAGTTTTATCTATTTGTATTTTTATTTGTTTGTTAAACATTTCCCAGTTACATTTTAATCTGGTTGGGCTGTTGGGGAGTTCTGTGGGCAATGGCCCCATTTTGACATCCCTGATCCAATCCACTCAAGCTACATGTAAAATGGTAGAGTTGGACAAGTTGCCTCCTGGGCTCTCCCCGAGTCCTCATTCTGGCATCCCATGATCCTCATGAAGCATCTCTTGGCACGAAACGAAGGGGAAAAAATTCTTATTGCATTAATTGTGCTCAAAATTCCTTCCCAGGCAGTGATAGCTACAAGGGAAGATGCAGAATATGATGGAGTGAGGGTGAATTTTGGCCCTCTTTATTTCCTTTAGGATCATTTCTTAAAAATAAAAACACCAGAAGAAACATTCATTTGTAGAGTACAATGAGTTATTGTAGATATTGAAAAGAAGCACGTTCTGTGCATCTGCCTTTGGTTTGTAGGATTGGGCAATGAGTTTTAACTTGTATTTATCTTCTCTAACAAAAAAAAAAGCTGATTTTTTAAAGAAACAAGTAGTTCTGTGCAGTAGTTCTGTGATTGGGGATAGATAGGGAAGACAGGAGAGCACCTTTACTTGGAGTCATTCTCTGATGCAATGACTCTGATTGGGTCTTCTCTTCTGTTATGTTTTCCAAGTCCTTTCTAAGAGATTCCTCACATCCCCCTTTCTACCATGAATGATCACATAATCACAGTCACTCCACTGTTTTCTGCTCAGAGAAAACCCACCTTTAGATGTGAGTCCCTACTTCATAAACTGGCATAACCATGCCTATTTACTTTATAGAAATGGGAATGGCCTTTTTATTTTGATTCTCAATGCCACTACTATCTTTCATTATGATAGACTTAGTCTTTCAATAATTTAAAATTGTCTTAAGACTTCAGAGTTAATACAATGACTATATTGTCATTCATCCATCTTTTATGCATATACATATGTCCTAAGTGGTATATTTGAACAAATTCATTTTTCCTGTGAGCCTAAAATTATACAACTACAAAATTCAATTAAAATAATATATGGGTATATTTATGGATATTTAAGTTTATATATATTCATATATACATTTATATTTATATATTTTTCCATGTAGGTAGAAACTGTGAAATACTTCTATAAGGCAGCTTAGTAGGTAAAGTCTATTAAAATAATATATTGAAATATACTAGACAGAAATATCACTAAGACAGAAAAATGGAGTAGATGAGGAGTTCAGGATTAACAGATTTTTGGTTGCTGTTTGGTTGGTTTAGTCATGTCTGACTCTTTGTGATCCCTTATGACTCCTGGAATAATAGTCAGCTGGAATTTAGATAGTATTTTAATGCTTGCAAACCATTTTACATTAACATTATCTCATTTGATTTGTGAGGCAGATCCTATGAATATCTCCATTTTATAGAGGAGGAAATCAAGGCTGAAAGAGATTAAGTGACTTGACTTACTCACAGTGTCTGAGGTAGGATTTGAATTCAGATCTTTCTGACTCTAGATTTAATTACCTAGAAAGAACAGATCCCAAGTTTAGCTCTGAGCTATGACATAGTAGTGATGACCTTCAGTGTAGTGATAGTAACCATAGTAGTGGTTAACTTCAGAAAAGGTTATAATTTCTTGACTTTCTCTATCTATCCTTCAACAAGGGAAACATTCTGGATCTGATTCCCTCCAATTGTAAGGAACTGGTTGGTTGTTGGGATGAAAACTGGAATCTTGGAGGTGGGGAATAGTTAGTCCTTTCGTCTTAGCATTTGTGATACAAAAGAAGAAAGTTGGGTGGAGTTTGACAAGGACCCTCCATTTTGAAAGCAGATTTCAAAGGGTAAAGAGGAAGGAGAGTTAGGGTTTTGTAAGCTAAAATTCTATAGGAGAATTCTGTCCAGGTTGTATGGGAAGTTATGGAATTCAAGAAAGTAATGGAACAAAGAGAAATGATTTTGATGAGGAAGAAGGAGGACAATGGTCTGAAGAGATGTGAACCCAAAGGGAACTCACAAAATGATTTATATTTTGAAAGACATATAGAATATGGCAACAAAGAATGATTATCTGGGCATGAAACAAGACTACAAACAAAGTGTCAGAATTAGGCCTTGCAAAGAGAATGGATGAACAAGAAAATAATAGGTGGTGGTTTTGATATTTTGGAAAGAAAAAGGAATGCAAGAAGTAATCCTGTTTGAAGTGGATGAATCACTTGATGAGAAAGGGGAAACAGTGTCTGAATTTGTAATTTGCTTCTGTTCCCTCTGCTATGGTCAATGAGTTTTGCCTAGAAATGAGAGAGCCTAAAAGAAAAATGGCCAGTGAGAAAGTGATAAGATAAATAGGTGGGCACAGCAAGAGAACTCCTAAATGCCCTTGAGTTCAAGATACCTGACCCAGAAGAATAATATCTTTGGGTCTAGAGAGGACTAGCCAGTCTAACCAGGCTATATCTCCCACTTAATAAGCTCAGCAGCTCCCTATTACTTCTGCACTCAAATAGAAAAATGGTCTATTGGGCATTTAAAACCCTTTACAAATTTATCTTCCCAGCCTTATAATAGATTAATGCTCTTCATGGATACTACATACCAGCCCAAATAGCCTTCCTACCTTACACACACACACACACACACACACACACACACACACACACACAGCCCTGGTACATATGTCTATTATATATGTACATGAAAATGCATGTATGTAGATATAGTCTTTGTATACAGTATATATGAATATATATGTATGCAACAATACTGCTTAACTATATAGAGATATATCTCTATCCATCAATTCATCTTTTTCTCTATGTCTCTCTCTATCTCTCTGTCTCTCTCTCCCTCTCTCTCTGTCTCTCTGTCTCTCTCTGTCTCTCTGTCTCTCTGTCTCTCTGTCTCTCTGTCTCTCTCTCTCTCTCTCTCTCTCCCTCCCTCCCTCTCTCTCTCTCTGCCCCCTCCCTACCTGTCAGTTTGTGGTCTCTTATCTCTGTACATCTGTCCTGACTATTCCTCCCTTTCTTCTTCTATTTACCTACAAAAATACCCAGCTTCCTCCCAGGATCAGCTCACATGCTACTTCCTTCATAAAGTCTTTCCTGATCCAAACTGATCATGCCTTCCTCACTACAAAATGTCTTGTATCTGTTTTGTATTGATTATGTTATCTAGTGATATAACTTATATAAATGCCTGTGACCACATCTGTTGGTAAATCTGCCTCCCAAGGGCGGTGCCAGTTTGCAGTTTCATTGTCTTTATGCTCTGAGTACTTGGCACCTTGCCTGGCCCAATGTTGATTGATTGGTGTGATTACTAAATGTGACCACAGACTGTGAAAGATCATGGAGTAGAAAAGGACTCAAGCAAGACAAATAGCGCCCAGTCTTAGGACACAGGGATGCAACGGAGAAAGGGAAGGGGGAGGCAGGGCTTGGGCTAGTGGAAACTATAAACCATTGAGTGGAGAGCTTGACTTCGGTTTCAGACAAAAACCTGTAAAGAGATGCTTAGTGAACATTAAGAAACTGAGGACCACAAAAAGGCAGCAGAACTTCATCAAACCAGTTCATATGGATTTTCTTTCTTTCTTTTCTCCTTCCTTTCTTTTTTCCTTCCTTCTTGTCTTTTCTTTTTGTTCTTTTTTAGGGACAAAAAGATTTATTTCAGTATTGCTGCTGTTAGCAGAAGCTAAGGGAGAGATTAGCAGCAGCAGGAACAGTAGCTGCCATGAAAAGATAAGCAGTAAGGAAAGGTACAGGAGAATGAGAGGTTACCTGGGGGCTCATGCTCCCCAAGAGCAGCTGGTCTCCTAAAGAAAGACAAGCTTCCTTCCTTCCTTCCTTCCTTCCTTCCTTCCTTCCTTCCTTCCTTCCTTCCTTCCTTCCTTCCTTCCTTCCTTCCTCCTCTCTGTCTCTCTGTCTCTGTCTCTCTGTCTCTGTCTCTCTGTCTCTCTCTCCCCCCTCACTCTGTCTCTCACTCCGTCCCTGTCTCTCCCTTTCCCGCCCTCCCCTACTCTCTCTGCCTCTCTCTCTGTCTCTTTCTCTCTTTCTCTCTCTGTCCCATCTCTGTCTTTCTTTCTGTTTGTCTGTCTCTGTCTCTCTCTCTGTCCTCTATCTCTCTCCCTGTTTGTCTCTCTTTCCCTCACTCACTCTGTCTCTGTGTCTCCCTCTCCCTTCCTCCCTTACTCTCTCTGTCTCTGTCTCTGTATCTCTCTCTCCCTCCCTCCATCCCTCCCTCCTTTCCTTCCTTCCTTCCTTCCTTCCTTCCTTCCTTCCTTCCTTCCTTCCTTCCTTCCTTCCTTCCACAAAGTTATTAAAGTGGCGACTCACAGAACTTAGTAGAATTTCTAGTTTATCTAGATTTCCACAAAGCATGTAAAAGAATAACATCGCTCGGTCATTCCCATGGATAAGCTGGAACAATGATGGTAAAGTGATATGGAGTCATTACTATTTTGATGGCTGGAAGCAAAGAGTTGTCATCAATGGATCACTGGCAACTTCAGAGGATGTCAAAGTCTATTAGTCAGATCCTCTCTTCCATAAATCTATCGTTGCATTTTCAGTCTGATTTCTAGGTGCTTTTGTATTGGTTTAAAAGTAGTCATTCGCATGCTCATATTATAATAAGAATTCATCAGAGAAGAGAATTCTCAGATGAGGAAATGCCCTTCACCAATGCCTGTTGGCACCTTTCTACAACTTATCAGCTTAGAGAGCTGCCTGAAACATGAAAGCTTGTCTTGCCCCAGATCACAGGCCATAGGTGTCGGTGGCAGAACTTGAACCCAAGGTTTCTGGACTCCATGGGTGCTCATTACACACTTAGTGACACAGCTCTCTGTAACGAGATGGAGAACTCAGCTTCATATCATGTTTCAATAGAAAGAGTATAATAATATCCTGTGTTTATGTGATCTCTCCCAGGTAGGGTCCCTTCTTGTGTGGCTTCTGCCTGCTGCTAGTAGACTGCCAAGGTTCTCGATGCTGCTTTTAGAAGCAGTGAAAGCCCTGCAGTAAATTAGTAGCTAGAATGCATTCTCTGCGTCCTCCTCTGAGGTATGTTTTTCCACTTTGCATTCTTTTAAGATTTTTTTGAGAAATAAATCAACCTCTCCTGCATCGCAGATGACAGGCTCTACTCTCAGCGTGGCTGCCCGGATATGGCAGAGACAGGGAAACTGTTCCCACAATACTCAAGAGACCCTTTTGTTTTCAAAGCCAAGGCCAAACAAACCACCCAAAAAGTAGACCCGGGGAGCCACAGGGAGCCCAGGGGAGGATCTGGGGATCATTCTCCCTTGCAGTCCAAGTTCAAGGTCACCCATTGTATCCTGGGCCCTCACCAGACATCTTGACCTTTGCCTTGCCACTGGACTTCAATGACTGTGGAGGAGAGCGTGATGAGACTGCTCAGTTCTGCCCCACTCATGTAAGGCATCACCTTTGTGGTGTCATTGGTCCTCTTCAAAAAGTAGAAAGGACAAGTACAGCAATAAAAGTGAGCTCCTTGAGGGCTTTCTCTTACTGTCTTTTTATCACCAGGAGCGGCGTCTGGTTGGTGATGAGGAGGGAAAGAAGAGAAGGAACAAGTGAATGAAGGAAGGAAGGAAAGAAGGGAGGAAGGAAGGAAGGAAGGAAGGAAGGAAGGAAGGAAGGAAGGAAGGAAGGAAGGAAGGAAGGAAGGGAGGGAGGGAGGGAGGGAGGGAGGAAGGAAGGAAGGAGGGAGGGAAGGAAAGAAGGCAAAGAGAAGCTGTGTAGCACAGTTTGCCAGCAGTGGGGCTGCTCCATCACATCTGATGCATACTAGCCTCGTGATACTGGGGAAATCTCTTACATTCTTTAATAACAATTCCAACAACGATAATAATGTTAAGAGCTATGCGACAGGAACTGTATTAAATGCTTTATAATGATTATTTCATTTGTGCCTCACAACAGCCCTGGGAAGTAGGTTCTGTTATCCCCATTTTTACAGCTGAGGAAATTAAGACAAACTGAACTTAAGTGATTTGCCCAAGGTCACATGGCTAGTAAGTGTCTGAGGCTGGATTTGAACTCAGGTCTTCCTGAGTCTTTCTAAGATAATAGTCTCAAAAGTGGGAGTTCTGACATGACCCCAGAAAGTATGAGATCAACTGAGAGGTTCCATTTTACTCTCTCTGCAGTAGCCAATTATCTCCGACACAATCATGATTACCCTTACAGACTTAAAAATTTTAATCTATACTGTATCTGGGTTTCACCTTCATTTAACGTAAGAGAAAACTGAGGCACAGAATGGTCAACTGACTTGCCTAGATTTACACAGCTAGTGAGTGTCTGAAGGAAAATTTGAACTCAGGTCTTCCTCCCTCCAGCACTAACACTAAAGTCCACTAAGCTAACTAGCTGCCACCCTATAAACTATCCTTTGAAGAAGTGGGCCTGTTAGGCTAAAGAAGACAGAAGAGACACGAGTGTTAGATTCCAATACTATAACTAAGAAAAGGAAGCAGGCTTATTCTGTTGATCCCTGGAGGTAGGACTGGGAGTTGTAGGCGGAAGCTGTCAAACCAAATCTTTTTTTTAATTTATCTTTTTAGTTTTTCAAGCTTCTTCCATCTGCAAATTTATGCTACACATTTTTCTGCCTCCCTTCCCTCCCTTGCCCCCTCCCCTTGGTGGTGCAGTTGGGTAAAAATTGCACATGTATATTTGTGTTTAACATATTTATGTATAAGTCATTGAATCTAATGTTGATGTCAGAAAAACACCCTAATGATTCAAATTGCCCCCAGGTGGAGCAGGCTGCATCAAGAGCCCGTGCGGTCTTCCTCCTTGGAAGTGGTCAGTTAGAGGCCGGAGGGCCGCTTGTTGGGTTGGTAGTAGGATTCCTTTGGCGGGAGATGGACAATCTGGATGCTGAGATCCCTCCCAGCTCTCAAATTCTGGGACTCTCCTGGAGGATCCTGGATCTCTTTGCCTTCCTTGGACCCCCTTCTTCATCCCAGTCCTGGTCACTTCCTCAGGTGCAGGTTTGGGGGAGTTTATGGCACTCTCAGAGCAGGGGGAGAGTTTCTCAACAGCTCTCTTGACCACTGGGAGAGGCAACCAATAAGCATCAGAGTATTCTTGAGCATCTGGAGGGGAGGGGAGGGGAGGGAGAAGGCAGCAAGGGCTCCAGGCCTCCCACTTTCCATCCTCTCTAGCAGCAGTATGTGCCCTGATCAAGGACAGTGAGGTCATAGTGAGATTGGTTGGTCCTGGATGGTGGTGGTGGTGGTGGTGGTGGTGGTGGTGGCTGCTTTAAAGTCACCTGCTTTCAATTTCTATAACTTGGCAGAGTTCACCAAACCCAATTATTTTTTGCTTTGTGGTCTGTCCCTATATGTCACCCCCCACCCAACACCACCTCTGAGGAAAAAAGCTCAGAAACCAAAGCATTCGATCAAAGACTGCTATTCATTAGCATCCACCATTGCAGGGGTTCCTTTGGCTCCAATGAAGTAACAGCCCCTTTATATAGACCAATTTCCAGCTTACAGCCAACCCTGTGAGGTTAGGGTAGCACAAGAATTCTTTGTTTATTTTTAGATAAGCCCTAAGACTTTGGAGATGCCCCATGTAAGAGGGGCTTCTCCAAGGCAAAATTTGATTTTAGTCTTTATACTCTCAGGGCTTAGAGTCTATTAAATAAAAGATTGCTTAAATAACCAGACCCTAAAACTATGGAGATTATCAGTGGCAAGAAAAACAGCTCATTGAGAGTCAGATTACAAACTAAGAGCTACAAGGGGCCTCAGCAGCCTTCTAGGCCAACCCCCTCACTTTATCAATGAAGAGACTGAGTCCCAGAGACCATCACCAAAGAATCAGCGTTCAAGATCTAGAAGAAACCTCAGAGACCATAGAGTCCTTGCATTGTGCAGATGAGGAAACTGAGGACTGGAATGGATCTTAGCTCTAGAAGGAGCCTCAGAAAATCTCTAATCAAATGACCTTATTTTAGAGATGAGGATACTGAGGTGCAGGAAGACTGTTACTTGCTCAAGTCACAACCTGTAATCATTGGAGGCAGAATTTAAACACAGGTTCTCTGACTACAGAATCAGTGCCTGGTATCCCAACTGCCTCCTCATTAAATAGCATCTCCTTTACCAGGTGAAAGGTGTACTGTTGGAAAGCTTTTGTTCAGTTACTTCAGTCCTATCCAACTTCCTGGGACCCCAGTTGAGATTTTCTTGGCAAGGATACTAGAGTAGTTTGCTATTTCTTTCTCCAGCTTATTTTACAGATGAGGAAACTGAGGTAAATAGGGTGAAGTGACTTGCCCAAGGTCACACAGCTAGTGTTTAAGTCCATATTTGAACTCAGGAAGATGAGTCTTCCTGGTCCAGGACTCTGTCCACTATGATGCCCCATGGTGCAGAGCTACCCCCTCCAAAAACAAGACCCCTTATTGAGAATACTCAACAGCTCCCCCTTTCCCCTTCTTGCAATCTGCTCTCCCCTCCCATCCAGCTATTCAGTCCAAAATCAACTTGAATTTTCCACCAAAGCTCTGCTTGGACTCCTGCTTTCCCCCCCTAAGATTGGCCTGGTTTGGGTGCTTGTTTATTACAGCCCCGGCATTTTTCCTGGGTGAGTCACTTTGCCGGGAGAGAAGCCGGCAATGGGACAATGACCTCTTTGAAGAGTGTCTCCTCCCAATGGAGCCCAAGAGGATGCTCATTGATGCTCAGTCCCAGCCAGCAGCAATGTCCTAAGGATGTCGGGGATGAGACATTCTTGTCCATGTGGCCTTGGGCTGGGGCACACACAAGGGAAAACTTGGTCAGGATTTTGATCCCTGACTTTTCTTCCCTCTACAGACATTGTTTATTTGGTACAAAGAAAACACAAAGTTAGACTTGGTGAATGGATCCAGTTTGACGCAAACTTCTTAGCCATCAGCTCCATAAGAGAGCTTGGGATTGTCAACAAATATTTTCTGGGGTTTGGGAGGGAGTGACAGTAAGAGAGGGAGGGGAAAAACAAAGACAGGGTAGTTCACAGTTTTCTTATTTTCCTCTTTTGAGGCAAAAAAATTAAAATGGAGTGAAACAAGGTTGCATGCTTGTTCCATTGCTTTTTAGCTTGTTTTCAGCCATATTGTCAATTCATTGAGGTCGAAAATGGTCTCAGGGTTAGCTACTGTCCTGAACTTGAAAAGCTACAAGCCAAGACTAAAGTGAAGGGAGTGCTGATGCATGGTTTTCTTGGTTTTTTTTTTTTTTGGTAGATCATTGTGTCCTCAATGCAACCTCTAAAGCTGAGATGCAACAACATATGGGTTGATTGTCTGCCATTTTTGCTAATTTTGGTATAACAATGAACACTAAGAAAACCCAGGCTGTCCACCAGCCAGTACCACCTTAGCCATATGTGAAACCATTGGCAAATGAACATGTTTTGAATACTGTGGATAAGATAACTTTCCTTGGCAGTATACGTCCCAGGGATGAACATATTGATAATGAGGTTGTCAGTCACGTTGCCAGAGCTGGCTTAGTATTTGGGAGACTCTGAAGGAAAGCGTGGGAGAAAAGAGGTATGTGACTGACTACCAAACTGAAGGTATGGAGAGTCACTGTGCTGACCTCATTACTGTATGCTCATGAAACCTGAACATTCTACCAGCTCCATGCCAACAAACTGAATCACTGCCATTTGAGTTGCCTTAGGAAAATTCTGGAGATCACCTGGCAGGAGAAGATCCCCAACACTAAGGCCCTTTCTCCAATTAAACTACCAAGAATTCAAATGCTATTAGAGAGCCCAACTCTGATGGGCTGGCCACATTGTTCAAATGTCAAATGTATACTTGACCAAAATAACTGTTTTGTAGAGAATTCACAGAGAGCAAGCATTTACAAAGTGGTCAGAAAAATGATACAAAGACACTCTTAAAATCTATCTTATGAACTTTGGAATTGATTATGCAACACGGGAAATGGCATAGGTCCTGGGCACAGGACCATCCAGCATGGCATGCCCTCATCAGAGAGGATGCCATGTTCTATGAGCTGTGCAGATTTAGAGAATTCACTCCAAATGTTCACATGGACAATTTGTGTCTGACCTGTGGTACAGCATTCTCAGCTCATATTGGTCTGATCAGCCACAGTCAGAGACACACTTAAACTGGACTCTAACATAAGTGATGTCATTTTGGTGTTTTTTGAGAACAAAGAACAGCAACCAACAACAACCAACCAAATTTCCTCTTAAAATGAGGGTGTAGATGTCTTATCACTCAGTAGAATAAAAGCTCCCTGAGGGTAGGGACTGTTCCATATATTTGTAGCATCTCAAACACCTAATACCATTCTCAGCCTATGAGAGGTACTTAATAAATGTTGTTAGATTGAATGTAATGAAGCATACTTAAAAGAGTGCCTCTTCTATAAAGGACTGGAAGCATTGGAACTCAGGGTTCAGGTCACTCCTTAGTCTTGGTAATCTCAAAGGGAAATAGGATCTCTGGAAGATATTGCTGATATCTCCACTGTCAGTAATAGCCCCTAATGGCCTAAGACATTGACTCCCATAGCTTGTTTGATGTAACCCCAAATATTTTTCTGTACCAAAATTTTTTTATCTTAAATCATAATCTATTCTTTTTTTGGCAAGGCAATGGGATTAAGTGACTTGCCTAAGGTCACACAGTATTAAGGTCATGCAGTCTGAGGCCAGATTTAAACTCAGTTCCCCCTGACTTCAGGGCCAGCTCTATCTCCTATACACCCAGCTGCCCCCTCTATTTAAATTAAAAAAAAACAGAGTTCAAGGACTTCTACACCAACAGATCTGTGATCATCCATTCCCATATGTTTGATGAGGCTCTTGTCCTTCTAAAACTTTGCATAAATTAATACCAGTCAATATGCTGGGGTCTTACCTTGTATTCTCTTGATATATGTGGATACCAGTGGAGCACATAGACTATGCATTCATCCTTCCCTATTTTCTACCAAGTCCAGCCTAACTAGCCACAAAGGGGAAAGCAAGTGGATGAGAAATGTCTACTACACAAGTACTTACATGTATCTAGATGACCAACTCTAGAGAAGTCATCCATTACATGGACACATATCTTGGACAGACCTTGCCAGTGGACAATGAGCTGAGTCCAGAAACAGGAGAGTGGGCTCAACTTTTTCTGAGAATCTGAGTGGTTCTGTTCATGAGCAAAAGTTCTACTATTTGCCCAGCATCTCCTCAACAGAAACCAAATCTGTCTCCGTCTCCATCTCTCTCTCTCTCTCTCTCTCTCTCTCTCTCTCTCTCTCTCTCTCTCTCTCTCTCTCTCTCTCTCTCTCTTCTTTCATTCTGGTGCCTCACTGGTACCTTGATCAGATACCACATCCAAGTCTAGGACAGCTCCTCGGATCTTATCTCCTCACTTGAGTCCCTCTCCTTCCTTTCCAGCTTAGAAGTCATTCATTATCAGTCTCCTCTTCAGTGACTTCTGGAACAAGGCATACCCTATGACTTCACTCACCATCCTCTTCATTTTCCAAACCAAAATATTTCTGTAACATCCTTCCCCCTTACTACATGTTGTCTTTCCCTCTCAGGATATCAGTTCCTCGGGGTCAGAGACTGTCTTGACCTCTGTGCTGATCTTCCCAGACCTTAGCAGAGTGCTTCCTGCATGGTAAGTGCTGAATAAATTTTTTTTTCACGTGTTCATTCCAGTTTCTGTGAGCTGATCCGAGGTTAAGAAGTCAGGATCATCGAGGTTCAAATCCTGCTTTCCATACAAACTACGTAGGTAGCTGCGGCAGATCATCTGTATGTTTGGACTTGATTCTTTATCTGCCAAATGACAAGCTTGGCCTGCTAAAGCCCTTTGCAGCTCTAAATCTGAGTCCATGATTGATCACGCTACAAGAACCTGTAAGGAACAAAATAACTGATGACAGCCACTGACCGTCCTCAGGGTGTGAAAGAGCACCCTCATCAGCATCAATATTTCATTCTGGGCTCCAACCTTCCATCCCTAACAATCAACTCTCAGATTGGTTCCATTGACAAGAGGTCAACCCTCTACCCCTTAGTCATAAAGAATGAGAATGTTCATGGACTGAGGAGATTAAATGGTTTGAGGATTGACATGACCAGGCCTCATACATCATCAGGGCTGAGCATGGAAGCCTCCTTGTCCAGAAGAAATGAAGAGAATCCCAGACTTTTCATGGTAACAA
The DNA here is from genome assembly GCF_037893015.1 of Macrotis lagotis. Taxonomy (NCBI): domain Eukaryota; kingdom Metazoa; phylum Chordata; class Mammalia; order Peramelemorphia; family Peramelidae; genus Macrotis; species Macrotis lagotis. The sequence goes on from NC_133664.1 coordinate 18,554,440, forward strand.
ATCAAGAGTGGATGTTGCCAGAGCCTCCTGGGAACTCAACCTTCAGCTGTGGCTTTAGGAAAGGCAAAAGAAAGGGCCAGGGTACCTTCATAACTTCAGGGATTTTTTAGACAAAAACTCTGAAGACCCTCCATAGAACTGGATCAGCACAAATACAAATGAACATCTTTGAGGGAAGGATAATACTTTAGGGAAAGACAAATGCTGTGTCCAACATGTATTCCAGATGTTTCAGAGAGCCAATTTTAAAAGCAAAACATACTAGACAGGCTTCTACAAGCCCTCCCCCTTCCCCCTGTCTCTGGGCTGATATCCTGGCAAGTCTGGCTATTCTTAGAATAATGGAACATTAGAGCAGGAAGGTATTTCTGCCCAACCCCTTTACTTTGCAAATGAGGAAACTGAGACCCCAAGAGATAGACGAAGTCTTGCCCAGGTTCATATGAATAAATAACACTTATAGTTATACTCAGACATCATGCCTCTCAGCAAAGTGGTTCTTTAGGGTTATCCCTATGATGGTAATCTCTTTTCTACAAAACTGAATTCTCTGGAAGAACAAAGAGTATATGAAAAGAAAATTTACTGTAAAATTAGTCATGGGAAAGGACCAGATTCTAGGAGTTAGAGCCAGGAAGGACCTGGAAATTATCTATCTCACCCTTGCCTCATTTTACAGAGAAAAGAACCAGAGACCAGAAGAATTTGACCCAGTTCAGGAACGGCTTATGAAAAGTCTCCTGAAAACAAAGCACTGGGCTAGGTGTCGGAGAGAAGAGTTGGGGTAAAATAGGTAGATATATACAAAATGATGGTGGGCACAAGGGCTGTAGGTCACTACTGACTGTGGATGGGGAGGAAATCAGTGGAAGAGGGAGTACTTGCGTCCCCTTGCAGGGACTTGTGGGTTCCAAAGATTGGGGGTCAGTAGAGAGAGAAATATGGCTATGGAATCCAGCCTGAACAAAGTATATAAAGGAGGGAGAAGGAAGGTCCTTTCAGAGCAACAGGAAATAAGCCATTTGGGGTAGGAGGTACACTAGGGAAAGGGTGAGAGGATAATGGAAAATCTTTCTGGAAATGGAATCAGACTCTGAGCAGTTTAATGATTTGCTCAAGGTCACCATGCTCATGAATACCCTACCACTTAAATTGGGGGTTGCAAAAATGTAATGAGATCATAGTACATATGGAACATGTATGACCAGTCCAAGAAGTGTATTTACCTGAAATAGGATAGAAAAGAAACTACCAGAGGAAAGGAAGTATTTCAATTTGAATTTTGGATCCTGTGTGTGGTCCCTAGTAGGTTCTGAATGAATAAATAAAAAGCACTTAGGTGCTTTCTAGGTCCAAAGCAGGGTAAGAGCTGGGGATATACACCTTCCAGGTGTTCACATTCAAATAAGAAGGGATGACAACATGCAGAAGGCTTCAACTGCCTAGCAGGTGGTAAAGCTCACTGGTTCTTGGAGTGCCTCTTCTCATGTCAAATGAGAGACCAGGTCAGTCTCTAACACTGAGTAACTTACTAAAGCCAGAATTTTCAGATTCTCCAGTAACCATGGTAGCTGAGGAGCTGGGGGGCTGCAGGGCTTGTTCAGGAAGTTACCAGGTTATAGCTCCATGGTGGTCGCTTGCTCAGATGTTGGAGACAGGCCAAAATGGAAAAAGCAGGACAGGCAGTCTGGGGGGGGGGGCTCTGCTGTTTCTGGGGTTCCTGGTGGTACTTGGATGGCAGTTGGTATTGATGGTGGCAAGGATGGAGGACACCTCCTTCACAAAGATTCTTCCCCTGGATGATGGTTGCAAGGTCTGGAATTGAAGTCTGGGGGTGCTAGTCTTCTCAGAGCTCTTGGATTCAGGGTCCTATCTCCACCATGGTCTGAGGGAGTGGTTGAATGAGGTAGGATTTGCTGGGCCTGGCACAGGCTGCCTTCTGTCTGTCCTTCAGATTAGCCTAATTTGCCTACCCCAATAATGGCTATTGATTGAATAAATGAGATATTAGAAAATCATCAAAATTACATAATAATTGCACTTGACAATTTGCAAATGTTCTTTTTTGACTCTCATAATGATTATTATCTCCATTTTACAGATGGGAATACTGAGTCATAGAAACATCAAGTGATTTGTCCAGGGTCACACAGCAAGTAAATGTCTGAGGCAGCATCTGAAGTCAGTTCTTATGGACTCTGTATCCATGCTGCAAAGGTTTCACTGCCATCTTTCTATGTCAGGTTCTTGATTTACAAAGACGTAGAAATATATGAAGAAAAAAGTGTTAAATAGATCCAGAGATTTGTTTGAGCACATCATCAGAAGATTCTTTGGTAATTACACTTATCTATCTTGGTACTTCTGTTTGTGGGATTTCCAATCCAAAGAAGAATGAAATGTTAAATCTCAAAGCTTTGCAAAGTTGGATCCCCCAAATCACATAATCCTCATCTCAACCTCTGTCTGGAGTTATTTTAAGATTTGGAGTTTTTTTTATCTGTTAAATCTTTGCTACCTCCTTTATATTTTGGATTCTTTTTTCACACTATGGTAACAGTTACTGATGGTTAATGTGGCTTAGTAAATTGAGAATTAAGTCTGGGATCAGGAAGGTCTGGGTTCAAGTCCTGTCTGCCATAGACTGACCCTGTAACCCTGGTCAAATCACTTATCAAGTCCCCCAGACAAGACTATAAGACCAAGTTGTAGGGCAGGCACTAATATTGATTGATTAATGAAGGTTTCTCACTGAAAGCTTCTGAAAGAAATCACAGATATGGTCTTTAAGTTCATTTTAAATATTAAATTTTATTTATATTTCAATTAACAAGCATTCATTTTTTTCTTCCAACTCCCCCCCCCCTTTTCTTGGGAAAAAAAGGAAAAAAACCCTAAACCCATTGTTACAAAGATCAAGTAAAACAAATTTGTATATTTGCCCCACCTATTCATGTGTCTTATTTTGCATCTCGAGTTGTTATCCTCTATGTAACCCCTCTGGTAGATCACATTCTTCATCACTGATGTTTCAGAATTGTGGTTGATCAAAGTGCTTGAATTTTTAAAAACTATTTGCCTTCACAATGTTGTTCTTCTGTTCTGTGCAGATCATTTTGCATCAGTTCATATAAACCTTCCCTGATTTCTCTGGAACCATTGACCCAAACTGAACAAATATTATAGTATAATGACAAATCACATTTCTTAGGAATCATAAAGTTCCCAAAATGTCCCCCCACCCACCCCATACAGACATGGAACCCTAGGCTCAATAGAAGTAATGTATCTTGCTTGGAGATCTAGTCTCCTGATTCCAGTACAGGCTTCCTTCCACAATTCATTTTACTTTAACATAAATCACATCATTCTCATAACTGTACAATGCTTCCTTATGCATTTTTGAGGGAGAGAAAAAAATCATGTGTTTGAATATACTTTCTAAATGACAAAACAATATTTTCCCATCAATTCAAAAATTTGAGTGATATTTGAGTGGAGTAATATAAACATATTTCTAGAAATCATAGATTCTTTTCAATTTTCTACATTTTCTCTTGAGAGGTAAAGCCCCTAAATTCCTTTGAGGATTTCTGGTAGTCATCAGTATGGTTCCCATCCTTTTCCAAAAATAAAGCGATTGATCATGTCAAAAGACCGTAGGGGCTGATCATTGGGTAAGATGTGTCCTCCACCTCGAACAATTACCTTAAGATATGGGAAGGAAAAAGAAAGAGAATTGAAATACAGAGAAACAAGAGACATCTACACTAATGAGGAGTACTAAGTCTCAGAATGGAATTAAGAGTACATGCAATCAACAATTATTAAATGCCTATTATTTGTAACCACCATGCTGGGATTATTAGTATCATAAATTGTACCCAGGATAAGTGGCAGGAAACACCACCCCATGTGCACTGGATCACCAATGGAGAACTGGAAGTGACCAAAAATATCATTTATTCCAAATCCCTTATTTAAAGTTGAAGAAACTAAAGCCCAGAGAAATGACTTCTTCAAGGCCACAAGGGTCCTACAGAACTAGTTTAAAACTCAGGTCATAACGTTCCAAGCTCTCTTTCCTTACATCTTCCTATCTTCTTTTGTAGGAACAAAGACAACAGGATGCTGGTTCGCAGGAGGCTGCTGTGGGTTGGGGTGGTAGGAAGGGAGTAAGAGGAATGGGGGAGGCAGATACCCCAGTGCATTTAAGGATAAGTGCTGTCAACACCCTTTAGGACAAAGCTCTGGTTGCCTGCCCTAGTTATGTCTTTGATGGTAATTCATGTCTAACTGGCATGCTGTTCAAGTTGAAACCGTCTAGTCTAAGCTTTCATCAGTACATAGATGGTCCATTTTTGTCACAGAAAACTAGAAGCAAATACATCTGACAAGACCTCCTTCACACGACTCCAAGGGCAAGCTTTGCTGGCTCTAACCATATAACATCCACGTGCGTGCATGCGTAAACACACACACACACACACACACACACACACACACACACACACACACACACACACACATACACATTCTCAGCCTTGAAATTTGGCCTTGGCAGTTATCTGACGAGAGACTTCTGTACAATCTCAGCTCAAATGAGATTTCACTAAGTCATGAATGTGACAAAACGCAGCTGCTGAGTCCTGAGATTGGTTTGGCAAAAATTCTCAGGAAGAATGAAGAGCTCAGAGGTCATTCAGGTCCTTTGGGTCCCAACTCCCCAAACAGCATTCCTACAAGGGAAGTCTGAGGGCTTAGACGGTCATCTTGAGGTGGAAGCCTCCCTCCTCTCTGGATCTTAGACCACATAAGCTGCCTATAGCAGACTAGTCTACAAGGAATGCAGGAAAGATGATCAAAGGAAACCTGGTCTTTAAACATTAGACTCAAAACTCTTCCATTTTCCAACAGTTTTCTTCAGTTCTGTGAATCTTTTAGAACATTCTTGGAGAGACTGAAAGATCTCTCTTTGCATGCAAATATATAATTCACCTGAATTAATTTCTTGAGACAAAAAATGAGATCATACAATTGCAGATTGGAAGAGATCTTAGAGACTGGCACCATCTTCTCAAAGAAAACATTCCTGAGTCAACCAGCTCACATTGTATTACCACTGGAACCCAGATCTATACTTGGAAGGGACCTCCAGGACTGTCCTGTCCAAGTTCTTCACTTTTTAGTTGAAGAAATGAAGGCCCAGAGGGATGAAATGCTCATGGTCAGATATGAAGTTGTAACATAGTGTGCCACTCTATACAGGAGGCCTTCCCAAGATCCTCCAGCTGCTAGTGCCTTCTCTGAAATGACCTTCTATACCCTCTCCATATCTTTTCTTGATGAAGAATGCAGATTATTCTACTTCACACTGCATATTTCTATTGAGTTAGAACCAATTACCCTATTTTACATCATTATAACTTGAGGCGATTCATTACTTACACTAATTAGAACCTGTTGCTAATCACATATCTTCACCTTAGTTTTGAGTTTGAGAACAGGCTGTTTTAGCATAGTACTGGCACACAATAGGTACCTAATAAATGCTCACTGATTGATTCTGCATCCCCAGTATTTAGCACAGTGCCATAATTTAATAAATGCTTGTTGGCCAAGAATTTCTTGCTGAATTACTGAATAATAGTTTCACTTCCTCATTGCACATGGGCACACAGAGTCACCTAGTCTCCCTCCTTGACCATCCTAATATCTACTGTTGACTGGGCCATGTTGGCAAACCCAATTCAGGTTTGAGGCAAGAGGTCTACACGGCCTAATTTTTGAGGGTGACCACACCCTACTTCAAATTTTCAATCAGAGTAGGAGACCATTCTTTGAAGAATTCCTCTAAATCAGGAGAGAAGGAGAGAAACCACCCGCAAGACATTCCTAGGCCCCACTGGAGAGGCTCCAAGTTACCTTGACCCTCACCAAATATTCTCTCTTCTTGTCCCTTTATAAACTCTTCACATCCCCTTTGGTATTATAACTATTTGTGTGGGTGGTATTTGGTCATTTCCCTATCTTAAAAAGAGATTATAAACTCCCAGAAGACAGATCCTAAAACTTCTTTCATCTTCCACAGGCCTCTCTAGCCTTAAGCTTCACTTGGAATAGGGAGATGGCCCTGGATACTTGAAGACCATGTTAGTAGAGCCCATGGGTCTGACTTCGGTATGTACCATTGATATCCCAGTCAAATGAGGTCCAGAGAGGCTGACCAATGGATGATGAATTCTTTGGACCCAAAACATCAAGGAGATCACTTGGTAAAGATACTAAGAAGGTTTTAAATCTGCATTATTGGAAGGCACCTCCACCCACAGTAAATTTATGAATTAATCCACATTAATTCACCAAGCATTTATTAAAAACTATGTAAATTAATGAAAATTATGAACCCATCTCTCTTGGGAAAGTGAGGGGAAGGAAAAAGCTCCTACTATGTGCTAATAAAGGTGAAATGAATTGACCCAGACACAGCAATAAGTGTCAAAGCAAGTAAGATTTGGACCATGATTACATGACTACAAACCTAGAACTATATGTCCTATGCCATGCTGCCTCTTGAATAATTACATCACTTCCCACTACCCACCATCAACATCACCATGATCACCACCACTACCACCACCACCACCATCATCATCATCATCACAACCAGTAAGTACCACCACAATCACTACTAGCATTTATAGAAAGCTTTAAGGTTTGCAAAGCAATTTATAAATATTTTCTCACTGGATCCTCACAACCCCCTGGGAGATGGGAGCTATTATCATTTTCATTTTACAGATGAGCAAGCTGAGGCTGAGAGATTAAGTGACTGGCACACAGTTCTAACTCCTGTCACAATCCCAACTAGGCAAGAGTGAACTTTTGTTGCTCCTTCCTCTCAATCCTGCTTGGATAACTTCAACAAAGTAGAGATGAAAGAAGGAAACTCCAAGTGAAAGGTATTTTATACTACAAGCTGGCAAGAGATCTTGTCAGATGAAGAGGCAGCAATTAGACCTACTATGTGTCTTGTGTTTCATTCTTAGGTAAGCTCCTTGAAGGCACGGACTATTTTATTTTAAATTGTTGTCTTTCTTGCACACAGTAGGTACCTTAGTAAATGTTGAATTGAAGTGAAGGAACTATTCTTTTCCTTATAGTATTTTTATTTAAACTTATCCAGACAGAAATTTAAGCTCCTATTATGTGCTAGACACTGTAGTAGGTATTGTGGAAACAAAGACCAAAACCCCAAATCACTTTATGGTCTTTAAATGGCAGTGAATTTTATTTGTGTTTATTATAGTTGGAGGCTATTTAAACCAGTGTCATTTTCTAAACATGAAAGCAAAATAAAATAAAATGGACTTCAAATGCTTCCTTTCAATGTGAATTTAAAAGGTAAATGGACTATATTCTCCTTAATACTCCCATTAACTCCCAAGCAGTCACTTACTTGGAAGTGGGAATGGGTAAATTATAGCTTAATGTATCTACACACAAACACATCCTTATGGAAATGAGTTAGTCAATGAGGAACAGAGAAGATGCTGACCATGGACAAATCTAAAAACGTTTCCATGTGCTACTGCAAATAGCTGCATTACTAGTCAGTCAACAACATTAATCAAGCACCTATTATGTATGTGCCAAGCCCTGGCCTAGGTACTGAAGAGAAAAAAAGATGCAAGAGAATCCCTCCTGTCATTTAAGAGGGAAAAAATGGAAAATTCTACATATAGCTTCAAAATATCAATGCTAGGGGTGGCTAGGTGGTACAATGGATAGAGCACCGGCCCTGGAGTCAGGAGCACCTGAGTTCAAATCCAACCTCAGACACTTACTAATCACCTAGCTGTGTGGCCTTGGGCAGGCCACTTAACCCCACTGCCTTGCAAAAAAAATTTAAAAAAAACATCAATGCTACATGTACAGGGAGAAGGAAGTACTGACCAAATTCATTGAAAAAGAGCTGAGAATAGTAGTGACCCATTAGCTCAATATGATTCAACAGGGTGGAAATAGATTAAGAGTTATAATGTCCAGAATAGGTGTTGGTGCTGTAATATTCCATTTCTGTCCGCATGGTGTTTAGCCAAGGGTGCATTGCTTTGGAAAGCATAGCTGAGCTGGGCAGAAAGTGGATCCTGGACTGCATAACACCATCATATTGAAAAAGCAGACACACTGACTATATATACTGTAAGTGGTTTGTGGCACAATGGAGACAATAATCTTGAAATGAGATTGGGGTCAGATTTGGGTGATTTCATTTCTTACTATTCCAATGACAGTGAATAAGTCTTGTTCACCCCTCTGAGCTCAGTTTCTCCATCTGTAAACTATGGAAAAAACCTCTCCCCGTGAGAAAAACGCCCTCCGTCAAAGTGGGTGTAGGCGCTGTATGACTTGAAAGGACTTCTGAAACATGGGACCCTGAGTAACTTTCCACAGATCACAGAGCCAGACAATGGATTCCAGTTGTTACCTACATTGTTTGCCACCTTCTAGAGATGGGACAGTAGAAAGAATACCCTGCAGTCACAGGACTGAGGTACAAACCTCCCCTCTGTTTCTCTACTTGTGGGACCTTGGACTGATCCTCCCTGGAAAAAATGAAGAGGGTTGAGGAGATGGTTCCTAAGGTCCCTTCTAGATCATATTTATGACCTATTGCCCCATACCCGGCATGTGGTCTCTAACATTTTTAAAATGGGAATAATAACTTTAGGATCAAATATCTAGAACTTTGGAGGCATATCCAGTCCATTTAACAGATTAGGAAATTGAGCTCAAAGGAAGTGAATTGACCTTCTCAAGTAAGTACTATTTCAGAAAGGCTCATTTTCCTGGGTTCAAATCTGACCTCAAATACTTACTGTGTGACCCTGGGCAAGTCAATTAACCCTGTTAGTCTCAATTCTTCAGTTGTAACAATGAGCTGGGGCAGGAACTATTTCAGTATCTTTGGCAGGAAAATCCCAAATGAGATTACAAAGAATTGGCCGTGACTGAAACATGGAACAGCAATAAGAGGTGGCTCCATAGAGGATAGAGTGCTGGGTCTGGAGTCATGAAGAATCATCTTCCTGAGTTCAAATCTCGCCACAGAGATTTACTACCTGTATGACCCTGGGCAAGTCACTTAACTCTATTTGTCTTAGTTCTCATTCTGTAAAATAGGTTGCAGAAGGACAGTATCTTTGCCAAGAATATCCCAAATGGGGTCACGAAGAGTTGGACAAAATCGAAATAACCGGACAATAACAAAATCTAACACTTTCTCCTATGACCCACTGCTTCTGTGATGTGACTCAGACCTTCAAGTTGGAAAGAACCAACTCCATTATTCTCCAGATGAGGAAACAGCTGTTCCTTCTCCCTAGGTTGTCTGCACATATAATAAACAATGTTGTTTGTGGCCTCTCTGAGAGCAGTGATCTTTCCAGAACTTGATTCCCATCTCATCTCAGAAAGAGAAGAGTTTGGGGAGAGGAGTGGTGACTGGCGATCCTTTTCCAATCTATTTCTATTCCTGTCTAGCAAGACTTCTCTCACTTTGGACACACCATGAGGATCTGAATGGGGAGTTTGATTATTTCTGCCTCTATTACAGGATGAATTGCAACCCCCACAGGGATCCAACCAAATCCCCAATGCCATCCCTTCCATTCTTCCTCCTCCTCTTCCATCAATCAGTTATTAAGCACTTACTGTATGCTGGCAAGGGGCTCAACCCTGGAAATAAAAAGGAAGTAAAAGACTTGCCTGCCCTCAGGAAACTTGCATTTTAATAGGGAGGACAATCTGTAAATAACTCTTTATGTATAAAATATATTCAGTATAAATATGGAAAAGAATCTCAGGAAGGTGTTAAGTGGGAGGTGCTAGGAAAGGCCTCTTGTACAAATTGGGATTGGAGGTGAGTTTTGAAGCAAGCCAGGAGGTAGGAGTGAGGAGGGAGGGCATCACAGGCATGGGAGACAGCCAAGGCAAAGGCAGGGAGGTAGGAGATAAACTGTGGGAGGACTTACAAAGAGACTGATATGTTTAAACCTGAGAAGGATGTAGGGAGATTGAAAAGGGAGGACTGGAAGGTTGTGAAGCCTTAAAGTGTTCAATCAGGGGGACAATGCAGTAAAATGCTGCCAAGTCCTTCTGCCTGGCTCCCCAGCTTCCACATTTAGATGAAAAACAGACATTGCTGGTGGTGCCAGCCAGACCTCCAAAACTCCAGGCTCTGTCCCCGGGAACAATGGGACCAGTGAGGACCTGGTGTCTCTGCTCACCTTTCCACTGACCCTAGCTTCCTGTCCACCTAGCCTTGCAGGAGCAGGACAGCTCCTCTTGACCTTTCCAGGGAATGACCTCCCTGGGGAATGCTGGACATTCCCTGCACAGACCTCTTTCCCAAGGCCCAACAAGAAGTCACAGGGCTCTGGGAAGTTCAGAACTTCTCTAGAAGCTCTAGTGGGATTCCAGTATGGCCTCAGTTTCCCAGATGAGTTAGGAAGAGGAAGGGCTTCCTGGGTCCCCCCCTCCCCACAATCTTTAATCCACTCAGCATCATAGAATCCCCTCAGATTATAGAGGAGCAGGAAGATGCAATGGACTTCCAAACTCCTCCTTTTTCATATGGCTGGATGGAGAGATGGATGGATAGACAGACAGACAGACAGAGTGGGACAGGGAAAACATTAATTACTTACTGTATGCCGGACACTAGCTAAATACCTGGATTTACAAATGTAAAAAGACAGCCTCCGGCCCTCAAGTAGTTTCTTTTCTAATGAGGGAATGATGGGGAAATGCAAACCTGAGAACATGACTTGCCCAAGAACACACATGGAGAAAGGCAGCAGAGACAGAGTTTGAATCCAAGACTTGTGACTCTAAAGTCAGTCAAATAGGCTTCTGGTCATTGAAGCTTTGGAACCAGGGAAGGGGTAAAGAGTCCTTGACTGGATGTTAGGAGATCTGGGTTCTCTCCTGACTCTGCCACTCACCAGTCCAAAAACCTGGGTCAATGCCATTTCCTTATCTGCACCTCAGTTTCTTCATTTGTTACATAGCACGTCTGGACTAGCTGATCTGTGAGGTCCCTCGCTGCTCTTTAAAAAAAAGCTACAAATTCTCATAACAACAAAAATAATAATAATAAAAATAATAATAGTAATCAGCATTTTACAGTATCTTAATGTCTGCAAACTCAATAAATATCTCATTCAGCCCACACAGCAACCCTGGAGAGCGGGTGCTGTTCTTATTTCTACTTACAGATGAAGAAACTGAGGCAGGTGCCAATTAGGTGATTTGTCCAGGATCTTACAGTTAGAAAGGGTCTGAGGGGCTAGATTTGAATTCAGATCTTCCTGATTCCTATCTCCAGCACCAGAACCAGCTGCCTCTTAAGAAATGATCTGAGGGAGGCTAGGTGGTACAGTGGATAGAGCACGGGCCCTGGAGACAGGCGTACCTGGGTTCAAATCTGATCTCAGACACTTAATAATGACCTAGCTGTGTGGCCTTGGGTAAGTCACTTAACCCCATTTGCCTTGCAAAAACCTAAAAAAAAAAAAAGAAATGAGCTGTACTTTTGATACAGTTGTAGAGCAGGCAAGGTTCCCCTGGTTCACCATGACTCTAGGCCCCCAACCTCCTGGGTTCCCATGACTTCAAGGAGTCACCAAGGATTTCTGGGTTGACACTGGCTGCTTTGGTGTCGGCTGCAGGAAAATATCAGCCTTTCACCAGATGAGCCAAATGTCAAACTGTGTCCTCACCCAAGATAAACTGACTGCATAACCAGAGCCAACTTCTAGATAAAGAAAACTGCAAGCTTAGCCCTGCCCTTCCCCCTTCTTTCTCTTCTCTCTTCTCTCCCTCCTTGCTTTCCGTCCTCTTTGTCCTCCCTCCCTTCTCCTCTTGCTCCCTGCTCTCTATTGCCACCTCCTCACCTCTCCCTTCTTCTTCCTTTCTATCTCTATCTCTCTGCCTGTCCTTTGTTTTATATTTCTAGGAGCAACTTGACTCATTTTGGTTGAATGCCAATTAAAAACAAAATCAAACCTAAGTGTTTAACCTCTCCCTTCCCCCTCCAATACTTCTTTCTTCCCCAAATACCATTGATTTCCAAAAGCCACTCAATTTGTAGGCAAGGCTGTAAATTCTAGGTTTCTTACTAAGTATCTATCCACTTTCTACTTAATCAAATGACTGTCTGCAAAATTCTAATAGTTCATTACAAACCACTCACAGTAGACGGTTCAACAACCAGAAAGAAAATCCTCTTTCCCAGCTCAGCTGCCATTAGACCTCAAAACATGGACATGTGAGCCAATTTATATTTGAAATAATACAATAAATTAGCTCCCCGATGATTAAGTAAGTGCATATTTGGGGAACTTAATTTAGGAGCATTCTTCTTACATTAATCAGCTTTTTAGAATAAGACAAAACGACAGGAGAATTCTGTGCCAACCCTTGGCAAATAATCAGTGGAGTTGGAAGTCGCTATTGTTTATGGTTTCCCTCAACTTCAGGAACTAACTTGTGTTTTTTACAGAGAGGAAAAAGAAGCAACAACCCAGAAACTCCCCAAGTCATTGTTCCTTCAAAAAGGGTTATAAATATTTCAGAATTTGAAATTCTTCAACCTGACTTGAGCTATGAGATCCATGGGATCTGTTTTGTTTCCCTTTCTTGCATCTCAGAGCAGAGAATTCTGATTCTGGGACCTTGATGTCATTTAGACCAAGAGCCTTATTTTACAGATAAGGAAACTGAGGCTCAGAGAGGTTTGATGACCTGGTCATATAAACTCCTTGATTCTAGTGCCTTTTCCTCCCCACTCCCATCCAGTCTCCACTAAGCTGTCAAATTGGTTTTCCTTAAGCACAAGTCTGGTATCGTCCTCTCCTGTATTCAGTCACCTCTATTTGCTTTTGAAAGCCCTTCATAACTTGGTCCCTCCCTCCCTCCCTCCCCAATCTTAAACCTCAGACCAGAACACATGTTCTATACTCCAGTGACATAGTCTCCCTTCCCATTCCTTGCACAAGATGCTCCCATTCCCAACTCCACGTATTTTCTCTGGCTCTCCCCCTTGCCTGGAATGTTCTCCTTCCCTCATCTCTGCCTCCTGGTTTCCCTGACCTCAGTCAAGTCTCAGTTAAAGAGCCATTTTCTACAGAATGTCTTTCCCAATCCTCTTTCCCCTTCATGCCTTTCTTGGAAGACTATATGCAGATAGATATCTTATCTGTACAGAATTGTTTGCTTGTCATCTTCCCTGTTGGATTGGGAGTTCCAGGAGAGGGGCAACTTTTCTTTTTTTTTCCCCTTTCTTTTCTTTATAACTCCAGTGCTTAGCACAGGATCTAACACAGAGAAGGTTCTCGATAAATGTTTATTGACTAGACTAGATCCATAGACCCCGGCTCCATAGACAGCACTCTTGTGATTGATATCGGCTATCTCCTTTATTCTGGTCTGTACCATTGGAAAGAAGTTTTGTTTGACTGTTGGGGTAGCTGCAGAAATACCAGAGCTTTGAGGGGAAAGGTTTCTAGTTCCATATTCTCTTGGTATCTCCTTGATCGGGGGCAGCATGGCAGAGGGTAGGCCATGGGGGGGGGGGAAGACTGGCCTCGGGCACAGAGCAGCCATGGGCAAGCTGGGGATCCTCTCAAGGTCTGGCACTGCTCACCATGACTCTGCGTACCAGATGAATTGCTGATCTGCATGGGTGGCCTAGTGTTCCACACTGGGAGTTCCCCACATTGATGAAATCATGACCCCTACCTCCCAGAAAGATTTTCTTCCCCCTTGACAATTGGTGAGTGGCCAGTCCTGCAGCAATAGTCAAACAAAAAGCTTTTGTGGAGGAAATTGGGTGAGAAGTAAAGGCAGAGAAAAACAAGAACACACAGAAACACTTAGGAGCCAGCATGCCTGAGATGTAGCTAAAGACCTTGAACCACAGATGCTTAATATGTATTTATAGAAAGAAGTGAGAGGCAAAGACCTGGGTTTGAATCCCAGCTCTGCCAAACAGGTACCCGGATAGATTTGGATTGATTGCTGAGCCTCAGTTTTCTTTTTTCTTTTTTTTTTCTGGTTTTTGCAAGGCAGCAGGATCAAGTGACTTGCCCAAGGTCATACAGTTAAGTAATTATTAACTGAGGCCAGATTTGAACTCAGTCTGTCCTGACTCCAGGGCCAGGGCTCTCTATTCACAGTGCCCAGGCCTAACTGAGGCAAATGCGGGGATAAACTGCAAAGCCCTTGAATTGTAGCAGTGGATGATGCCTTTTCAGAATCATAGAGGACTTCAGGGGTCGTCCCATGCAAACAAAGACCCTTCTTTGGGATCAGTTTCCCAAGTTATATATAAAAAGAGCCTGGACAAAAAGTACTTCTTGGCAGAGTCTACAATGGAAAACACTTATTAAAAAATAATCAAAATTTTGATAAATGAATAATAACCATTAGTTATGATTATTTTGTTAACCATGCGATTTTGTTTTCTACATCTGCTGAATACACTATTATTTGCTTGTTGTCTCTCCCACTATTGGACTTTGAGTTCCTTGAAAATGGGGAGTGTCTGCCTTTCTTTGCCTCCTTAGTCCTTCAGCACAGTATCTGGTAGACTGTAAGTAATTAATAAATGCATGCTGACTGGATAATTCACTTTCTTCTGTGCTTTTAGGTGATATAATTTCAAATTAAAAAGGGGCAGTGGTGTAGAATTCAGGGACTCTCCCCCATAGACCAACAAAGTCTGTGGTGTAGCCCAGATGTGGGAAGCGCCAGCTGCACAAATGGGTGAGTAATAAGCAGCCAGTGCCAGCATGTGAAGGTCCAGAAGAACTAAAAGGCAGAAGAGGGCCAAGTCTATTCTCTGATGTTGATTTCTGGCATCAAGGCCGAGCAGGATGTTGAGATCCATCCATTGCTTGTTGTTCCAGGGCAGGCCTGTGTGTGGGCGAACGGATCTTCCTCTGTAGCCCTCAGTTCCAGGCAAGCCCTAAGGACGACTTTAGGATGAAAATGCCCTAATAGGAGAATTCATGCTGGTCACGTTGGAGGGAGAAGTTGAAGCTAATTCTAATCTTAGACTAAACTGGATGGGCCTGGGGAGACATAGGAAATCTTCTATCCATCCCTCAATCAGCAAGCACGCAATAAGAACCACTGTGACTCTGCCACACCTAGCTGTCACACTGGATAGAGTACTGACCTTGGAGATAGGAGCTTGGGAGTTCAAATCCAGTCTCAGATATGTACTAGCTGTGTGACCTTGGGTAAGTCACTTCACCCTGGTTGTCTCCCGTCCAGAGTCATCTCCAGTCGTCCTGATTCCTATCTGGCCACTGGACCCAGATGACTCTGGAGGAGAAAGTGAGGCTGGTGACCTAGCACAGCCTCCCCTCTCTGGTGTCATGGTCTTCCTTGATAATGAGGGAACAAACATTATTATCATTAATAAGAATCAACTATTTGCTGAAAACCACACATTTGGAAAAACCTGCTTATCATCTCTGCTTTAAAAATGACAACCTTTCCTTTGTCCTATTTAGAGATGGATCAACATATCAAACACCTACTATATACCAGTCTGTGTCTGAAACTAGGGATACAAAGGCAACAATAAAGTGTCAATAGTTTTCAAGAATTGAAAGGTCTGTGGTTTTGTAAAGAGGGAGGGAGCATGAGGGAGTGTTGCGGGGGAGGAAGATGATGCAGAAGCAAGAAAGGAAGTGACTGGGTTCCAAATATCTAGAACCCTCTGCAAGATGACTGGATGTACTGACTGTAGGAGAAAAATAATAAACATTAGGAGCACCGAATCTGAATTCTGGACAAAGAGTGACTAAAAAGTGACTAAAACTCTGTCAGATACTTTGGTAGGGTGTGCTTTTGTTGCTGTTGTTAGTTTGTTTTCCAGCTTTTATATCCCTAGATCCAAATTCCAAGTAAGTCTTCCTCCTCTCTTCTTCCTTACGGATGAGAAGTCTGATTTTGATAAAAGCAACAAATATTTAATATTTGTCTTAATCTGGAAAGACAGGCTTCAGATAGCTTTTTTTATTATCACATCCCCCATGTTTTTAAAGGTAATTATTATTCCAATCTTTTCTTTACTGTTCTTATGTTATAACTTAAGAACATATGAAATTCCTCCCCCTCCCCTCCCCCTCAACCTCTTCCAGGAACATTTCTGAGCTTCAGGCAAGTGGTAACTGGATACCAAGGAGCTAGTTCCAGACTTGTTCAATAAATAATATTTAGCACATTTTATCACCAAAGCTTTTAAAGAAACATTATCTCTCAAATTCTGGATCCACTAGTCACAGGGAAGGAAACAGCACGATCCATCTGAAACAGTGATGAACCTGAAGTTATCAGACATGAATTCAGGTTCCTATTCTGCTACTTCATGGGCCATCACCAGCCAACTTGACTTTTGTCTTCTTTTTTAAGGTTTTTACAAGGCAAATGGGGTTCAGTGGCTTGCCCAAGGCCGCACGGCTAGGTAATTATTAAGTGTCTGAGGTAGCATTTGAACTCAGGTCCTTCTGACTCCAGTGCTGGTGCTCTATCCACTGCACCATCTAGCTGCCCTAGTATTATCTTTATAATGAAAAGGGGTGTGAAAAAGATGAAGAAATCCATCATTTTTGCCACCATTGTTCACCAAGTCCACAAGATCTTCTAAAGTATTTTACTCTTTAGAGAGACAGTTAAATGGTTCAATGGAAAGAGCACTGGGCTGGAAGTCAGGACGATTTAAGTCCAAATCTTTTTAGTTAAGTGACCTTCACTCAAATCATTCACCTTTAGTTTGTTTCAGTTTCCACAATTGTAAACACAATTACAGCAATAATAATGGCACCTACCGATGCCTAACTAGGGTTGTGAGAATCAAAGGAGATAATATTTGTAAAGTGCTTCATATAATAGCAACCACACAGTAGGCACTTAATAAATGCTCATTCCTTTTCCTTAGTTAGAATAGCTAGTATTTACAGAGCACTTAAAAGTTTACAAAGCACTAAATCTTATCTCATTTGAGCTATATATCAACACTTTGATTAAATAAAGACCAGATTTAGAGTCAGAACACCTTCTGGTCCAATCTGTTCATCTAACATGGAAGGAAACTGAGACCTACAGAAGTAATGGGACTTGCTTGAGGGTATCAAAGATGTAAGCAACAGAACTAGAATCTGAACCCAAGTCCTCAAACTCTCTCAGCTCCCAGCCTTCACTGACTATGCAAAGCTCCGCATAGCTCACTTTCGAACTGCTGGTGGTCTTTCAGAAGAGGCAGGATGACAAGTTTCTTGGGAAGGTAATTCTGGGAATTCTTTGTTCTGTCACAGGTGGATCTAAATGGCAGTTGTGATGTGATATCCAAAGATACCCAATGCTCTAGGAGAACAAAAGCTCTTTTGTAAGCCTGTAATGCACATACAGCCACTGGGGATTGGGAGGTGGGGAATCCGGGTAAAGATTCAAGATGAGGACTTTGGACAGCCAAGGTCATACCCTTCCCTATGTGGAGACAAATCTCTGACAAAAATGGACTGCCCCACATTGCTGACTCGTATGCAACAATTCATTCAAACTGCTGACAAACCCACAGGGAAACCAGAGGGTTAGACTCCAAGGACATCTTAGGCATCCAAATGCAAGTCCGACTATTGCCTTGGGAAAAACATAGAAACTTCTGTTCACTGAAAGGCCCTCCTGGATCTCCCTCCACCCTCCAGCTTGTTCCATGTCACTCTCCTTTGTAGCCAGAATAGGCTCCCCACTTTACCCAGTCCATCTCTCTATTTCCACCTTTATGCTTTTGTACTGACTGAAATCCAGTGACTCTAGAATACAAGTCTAGCTCGCCTCCAAGGACTTCCAGAATCTTTTTTCTTCAGGGATGCCACCTTGTCCTTACCCTCCCTGAGGTGCAAGGGTTCTCTTCTTTCAAATGACTTTGTGTTTAATTAATGACTTGTACACATGCTGACTCCTCACTCACACTTAATAAGTAAGCTTCTTTCTTACCTTTATAGAACTAATATGTACACAGTAAGGGCAAATTTAATGCCTGTTGAATTGCTATTGACTTGTTCCCTAATTTCTTTTGTACCTACTATTTATACATATTATCTCCCTCCCATAGATGCAAGCTTGTTGAAGGCAGGAGCTCTTTCATCTTTTCTTTTCATCCTGAGGGCCCAGCACTGTGGCTGACCACAAGGTAGAAACTTCATAAATGCTAGTTGAGTGACTAATTAACCAAGCCACCAAGAAGCACCAGAATATACGATTCAATGGTTACATGGGGACAAAACTCATCGGGTTTGAAGGGATAAAGCCAGCTCCTTGTTGGTTAATTTTCATTTCGGTCTTCTGTGGTCACCATTGTTGACCCCACTAGCAGGGAAGCACCTGGAGACTAGGTATGTTCCCAGTTTGCCTTTGGTTCTGTCTCATTGTTGCCTTGCAAAATGTCTGGCATGTGGCAGGCTCTTGAAAAATTGTGAATTTTAATTAGAGAGCTACCCATTGAGTTATCGAGAGCAAGCACTGAATGGTTGAGGCTTCCTCTAACTCTCAACGAGAGTGAGGAAGCCAAGTTCTCCATGGGATCTGAATGAAACAAGTCACCAGCTCCTGCTATAAACTTCCAGATGATGTACATCATACTATTAGGGTGATCAGAAAGTGCTTTGATAATATTCTTGTTAGTGATGAACTAAACAAGACAGTTTGACCAAAGGGGTCCAGACCTTTCTTCCTTCAGATGATCTTCTATAAGGCAAAAGGAGGTTCTGATCTATCTTCTTTCAAAGCACAGTTTAGGTGCCACCACCTACAGGAAACCCTTCCCAAGCCCTGTAAATAGCACTTTTTCCTCTTGAAATTACTTTCTATTTTCAAATTGGTAACTTTATAGATAGCAACCTTCTTGAGGGTAGGAATTGCTCTCTTGTTGTCTTTGTATTTCCCCTTATCCGGTCTACTATGGGTTCTTTAAATGTTGTATTGAAGTGAATCACATTTCCCAGCACCTGGAGCCTTGGTAAAAAAAAAAAAAAAAGAGCTCTAGCCCTCAGGTCCTCCTCTTAGGAGGAGGTAAATTGGACTGGAGTTCATTTTGAGACATAGCTGAGCAAATACTCCCACAAAGCCAAAGTCATATTCCAGGGGATTAGCTGCTCTTGGCAGTCACTGACTTAAATCTACTGAGTGGTTTCTTTCCTCCTTAATAAGAAAACAAGACTCAAATTTTCTTTTCCCTTCTCACTACTAGCCTAATGGGAAAGTCATTGTCTTTGACAGTTACTTTATTCTAATCAAGATATGGCAGCCCAGGATTCCTGAAAATGCCATGCAATCAAGTTATTCCTTTAGAAGTCGACAAAATTCTTCATGAGGTATTTCTAATTTGAAAGAAATAATTATTGGGGGGACTCCTAATTATTGGGAAAAAATAAAATAAAATGAGGAAGACAGATGGATTGCCCCCTTTGTGGACTGGTTGATTCTGGACAAGCCTCAGAATGCCAAGTTAGGTTTAGTATGTACAGGTGAACTGACAAATCACCCTCCCTTATTACCTCTGTAGAAATGGCACAGGGGTATGCTGTATTTTACTTTGTTTCACACTGGTCCATGACCAAACTATTTATCATCTAGGGACCAACTGAGTGATAAGGAGTCTCTCCATGTTTAATTTAGTTGGTCCTCAGGCAGCATTCCTATTTCCATGGGGTTCTCAATGGGCTTCCCTTGCTTAGTAAGGGTTTTGGATCCTGATGGTGCCCTGAAGGAGGGCTTCATAGAGTGAACTGTGGCTCATCTGAATTTGGTGACTTTTGTACTTCAAAGGCATTTATTTAGATGCTTTTCTGATTATAAACTAGCTTATATTAGGATTCAGTTCCTTTTGGGAGCATTCCATCCTCCAGTCCAAAGATCATTTCCATTGGTGGAGAGAAAATGGAAGCAAAACAGGGGTTGTATAATACTGTCTTCTTTCTGTTGTCCATGATTTATCTGCCCCATTGGAGAGGCAATCTAGTAGAATAGAAAGAAAGTCAATCCCAGAATCAGTAAGATGACAGTTCAATGCTACCTCTGGGCCTAAAAGGTTATGGGACCCTGAGTAAGTGGCTTAACCTTCCAGAGCCCAGACAACTCTCAGAAAGTATAAATTGCAAAGCAGGGGATGATTAGCCTTCATTGGGAGAGGGAGTTCTCTAGGTGAATGAAATCACAGATCTCATTTTTTAAAAAGGATCATTCTGGCCACTACTCCAAATACTGTTGTTATCTTTTCTGGAAGTCTTCTCTTTCCTCCAATACAATTCAGAATGTTCCTTTTTTATTGTCTATAGCTTTCTTCAAAGCCCTAGCTCAGACTGAGCTTTAACACAAACATTCTGACTTTCAACAAACAGAATTAGGACAAGGGAAGTGAAATGAGAATAACTTACATTTATGTTAATACTATCCATCAGTCATAGAATTCCTGCCTTGGAGCAGGAAGGGCCCTCAGAGACCATCTAATGACTAACTTCTCCTCTTTATTACAGATGACCATGAGCTGACCTCATTGTTGCATACCTGAGAAACCTGGACAGGATACCAGTACCATGCCAGGA
The DNA here is from genome assembly GCF_037893015.1 of Macrotis lagotis. Taxonomy (NCBI): domain Eukaryota; kingdom Metazoa; phylum Chordata; class Mammalia; order Peramelemorphia; family Peramelidae; genus Macrotis; species Macrotis lagotis. Next base: position 18,575,121 of record NC_133664.1, read on the forward strand.
AAGGGAATTACTTCCATTTCAAGTGTCTTAGGATGATGCTGAAGATCACCCACTGAGATCCTTTCTCAAGTTCATCTGCCAAGTTTTCAAACTCTACTGTAGAGAGGGCAAACCTAATGGGTTAATCAAGTGCCTAATGGACATTTGCCCAAAAGACTATTCTACTGAGAACTCACCCAAGGCAAGTACTCCTATGGAGGTCACTCTTCAGGTCACTCTGAAGACCTTCGGAGGCTGTTGTGAGGCATAAGACAATAGCATAGGACCACAGAGCATAGCATCAAAGAAAGTGCTTAGCTCTGTGAGCTCAAAAGAAATATGAGATGTACAAATTTAGAGCCATCTCTACTCCAAATGTCCCTATGGATCATTTGTGCCCACCCTATATAGAGAGCTTTCCAAGCTCATATTGGTCTGTTCATTTGGTCCTCTTTGGGTACTAGGGACAACAACTAATCAACAAACGAAGAGCCTTCAGTCAGCCCAGGAGGTGAAGTGATTTGAGCGGGGCCATAGATAGCTAAGTGTCAGAGGGAGAATTGGAAGGGGACTTGAGAGGCGGCCTTCTTCCCCCGCCTCAGTCAAGCAATACGTCTATCAAGCATCCATTATCGTGTTTAATATTTGCAACAAGTATTTATCAAGAGCTACTTGTCCGCAGTGGATAGAATGCTGGCCCTGGAGTCAGGAGTCTCTGAGTTCAAATCCGGTCTCAGACACTTAATAATGACCTAGCTGCGTGGTCTTGGGCAAGTCACTTAACCCCATTGCCTTGCAAAAACCTAAAAAGAAGACCTACTTGTCTTTCTATTTTCAGTATTGAGTTCAGAGGCAACAAAGACAAAAGAGAAACAAGCCCTCCAAACAAGGCTATTACAATCTAACAGGGAAGGCAACCAGGCTATCAATCAATACATTAAGAAAAAAATCAAGGTAAGTTCAATGAAATACAAGGAATTTAAATACAAAGTGGTTAGGTAGGAAGGCCCTTGCAGAGTCGGGGAGGGGGTCAGGAAGAGCTTCATGCTGACAGTGATGCTCAGATTAGAGAGATGCCATGAGGCAACAGTAATGAAAAAGGCTCCTTCCAGACTTTAGGAATGACCCATTCACAAACATATGCATTTATCAAGACACCATGCAAGCTTCCAAAGATATGAAGACAAAAATGAACCAGCTACCCACCCTCAAGGACTTTCTACTGCCTCCAATAACTTCACAAAACTGGCTGGAACTCTCTACATTATCCCCATTTTATCAATAGGTGAAAATGGAGAGATGAAGTGATTTGTCCTGGGCTACACACCTAAAAATGGGACTGGTCTTTGGGTCTTGATCACGGACTCATCTGATCTGAATGCACCCTTGCTGTCACCATTAAGAGAAGGTGACCCCAAGTCTTTTATATCTCTCTGGGCAAAAAAGTGAAGAAATTGAGGAGAGCACTGAAGTGATCTGCCACACAGATAGCAAGTGCTAGAGGTGAGATTTGAAGTCCAGTCTGACCTCAGAGTTAGTGCTCTTTCCCTTGTATCAATAAGGTAATCAATCAAATGATAAGCATTTATTAAGTGCCTACTGTGCCAAAGGGGCTGGGAATCTGAACACACTCAAAGTGATACAATTTCTGCCTGCAAAGACTCTACCTTCCAAACAAACACTTTCTCTAGGTCCTCCCCAATTTAAACACCTATAAGAAGGCACTCTATCTGTTTTCAGGAGAACAGACTACATATCTGTTTTCCAAAGATAAGAGAGATTTACCATCAGATTGGCAGCAAGAAAATGCATTTTTCAGCTATGACCATCTTAAAGCCTGGGACTATGCTATCTGTCAGGCAGGTGGTCCCATACCAGTGTTATCACAGATGCTTGAAGGATGGTAGAGTTTTATATCTAAACACAAAAATCAGCATGTCTACCAAGCTCAATGGAAGGAAGAGGAAATTGAGACTAAGAGACAGAAGGTGATTTGCTCAAGGTCACACATTAGCTGCTGAGCTTTACAAGAGACAAATACAAAAGATTCAGGGGATGGGGGTTGTTGAGAGATGGTGGTGGTGGTGTAGATTTGCACTAGGGGGTAAGGAAAACTTCCCTGATAATAAGAGGCATCCAAAGGGGAATTTTTATGCCTTATGAGGCAGTGAGGACCCCAGGAAACCTGGGAGCACACTTGTCAGTCATGCTGGAAGGGAGATAACATGTTTAGGTACTGCCCTGAAAGCTTCTTCCAACTTTTGCATTCTGAGATTCTGGGATCTCAAAACCCCAGTACAGAAAATATAAAGAAGAACTGGGTTCCTATCTGGATATGGGGTGGGGGTGGGGATCCACTGAGACATCCCCAGCATCTACCCTTTTGTCTGATCTCTAAGAGCCTGGCTGGACCCACCAGCAAGTCCACGATCATTGTCTGGTTTTTGAAGGCCATGGGAATCAATTTCCAGAGAAGCTTGCTGGGGCCTCCCCGAATGGGGGAGCCTGTCACCCTTGTTAGAGGACAACCTGGGCCCCCACTCAGAGACAAGTCAACTTTGCTTTCAGTCATAAAATGAGGAGCTGTGGTGTTTGGCAGAGAGCAAGCTTTCTTTCTTGGCAAACAGAGACACACGCTTCTGTTTTATAGAACGAATGTTGAAAAGCAGGTCTACGGTTGAGGTCCGTTTTTTTCATTATTAGAAGTTTGACATTTGTACAGCGTTCCAAGAGCTGAGCTTCACAGAGAATGCCTTTGTTACTCCCTGGTTTTTTTTTCCTTTGCTCCTCTTGTCTCCAGCCCCCACCATTCACAATATTGGAACAGTAAGGGAGAAGGATCTCTGCCAACATTTGAAAATCACCTATATAAAATGCAGATCCCTCACCGTGTGGTGAAATCCTCCCCATCACTAACATATGTGGCTCTCGATCCTTTTGTTACTCATTTTATGACAGATTGAAGAGCACTGTTTCATCCCCAGATGGGTTCTGCCTTCTCACAGAGGGTCACTGGGCCATGGGAGATATTGGCCCCAAGCTCCAGCCTGAAAGCCAAGCTGCCTCTTCCACCTCTGGGGTGTGATATCTCTGGGGAGAGACAGTCTAGCCTGCCAGGTGGCTTCAGACAAAGAGCCGAGCGTCCGCCCCAGCTAATGCCACACAGCTGAGATCTCCATTGACGCCCACCATGGCAAGGCTGCTGATAACAGGTGGAGGCAGCAGCTGTGGTCCTACCATGTCCGGAATGGATTTCCGCTGGCTTCCACCACCTCCCAAGCCTGGCTCAAGGGACGCCTCCTCTGTCGGGTCTCTGCATTTTCTTAACTGTGTAGGTGTTAGGGTACCTCCCCACCTCTTATTGCCAGCTCCAAGTTCAGTCTGCTGGCTGCCTCCTCTATGAAAACTTTCTTCCTTCATCCCCCTTAGCCATAAATGATCTTTTCATTCTCAGCTCTCTTATACAGATCTGCATAGACAGGATCACAATTTGCAGCTATTGGCATTGACCTATTTGTCTTATTCCTCCCACTTTATCTTATTAAATTCCCTGGGGGTAGGGAACCACGTCTCTTTTTTTTTGTCTCTGTACACCTCTCCCAACCTAACATTGTTCATGCCCTTAATAAATATTTATTGAATGAGGGCACCACATTTTAAGAGCAGGTTGAAAATTATGGTCAGAGGAATGCAGTAATTTGGAGGACCTTCCAAGTGTCCTGAAGGATTCAACACTTGCCCCCACTAAGTTCATAGGAGTCTTCTACCTCAAAATAAGATCTGGAGATTAGGTTAGGTCAACATTTACTAAGCACCTACTAAGTGCAACGTATTATCATCAGCTAGTATGTACAGATAACTCTTTGTCCTAAAAAACCCATGGGTACAGCTGCATACCCCCAAATATGCTCAGGTTTCCCAACTTACACCATAGATTTACAACTGAAACCATCCAGTCCAGTCTCCTCATATAAAAGATAAGGAAAGTATCAGCTGGAGAAGTGAAATGACTTGACCAAGGTCATATAGCTAGTAAAACACAGAGGAAAGATATGAACCCAGTTCTTCCTGATTTCAAGTTTAGCTCCCTAATGTGACTAAATGCTCTTTTTCTAATTTCCTGCCTCATACCTAGAACCATGAAAGGTTCTCTGTTATGTGGTACAAAATTATTGCAACACAGGCCATGTTCTGAAGCTCCAAACAAGGAGCCCT